>NC_041232.1:15755243-15755676 GCF_002837175.3 Physeter macrocephalus | reverse complement strand
AGTCTGTATGTGTCCCTAGGTCTGTAGTGGGTCTCTTGTAGACAGCATATATACGGGTCTTGTTTTTTTATCCATTCAGCCAGTCTATGTCGTTTAGTTGGAGCATTTAATCCATTCACGTTTAAGGTAATTATCTATATGTATGTTCGTATTCCCATTTTCTTAATTTTTTTGGGTTTGTTCTTGTAGGTCTTTTCCTTCTCTTGTGTTTCCTGCCTAGAGAAGTTCCTTTAGCATTTGTTAGAAAGCTGGTTTGGTGGTGCTGAATTCTCTTAGCTTTTGCTTGTCTGTAAAGGTTTTAATTTCTCCATCAAATCTGAATGAGATCCTTGCTGGGTAGAGTAATCTTGGTTGTAGGTTCTTCTCCTTCATCACTTTAAATATGTCCTGCCACTCCCTTTTGGCTTGTAGAGTTTCTGCTGAAAGATCAGCT
>NC_041232.1:15745830-15754410 GCF_002837175.3 Physeter macrocephalus | reverse complement strand
GAGAGGACTAGTGCCTGTGTTCTGGTGGATGAGGCTGGATCTTGTCTTTCTGGTGGGCAGGTCCACATCTGGTGGTGTGTTTTGGGGTGTCTGTGCCCTTATTATGATTTTAGGCAGCCTCTCTGCTAATGGATGGGATTGTGTTCCTGTCTTGCTAGTTGTTTGACATAGGGTGTCCAGCACTGTAGCTTGCTGGTCGTTGAGTAAAGTTGGGTTTTGGTATTGAGATGGAGGTCTCTGGGAGATTTTCACCGTTTGATATTACATGGAGTTGGGAGGTCTCTTGTGGACCAGTGTTGTGAAGTTGGCTCTCCCACCTCAGTGGCACAGCCCTGACGCCTGGCTGGAGCGCCAAGAGCCTTTCATCCACACGACTGCTAGTGTTGGGGGGGTCTCCTGCAGAGGCAGGGGTTGGCTCTGTCTCACCGTGAGGACACAGACACTGGCAGCCTCTGCTTTAAAAGCAGTCCTTTTAAAAGGACTTTAAAAAGCCCCTTTTATTCCCAGAAGTGGGACTGCTGGATCATATGGTAGTTCTATTTTTAATTCTTTGAGGAATCTTCATACTGTTTTTCCATAGTGGCTGCACATGGTACACTCCCACCAACAGTACATAAGGGTTCCCCTTTTTCCACATCCTGGTCAGTGCTTGTTATATTTTGTCTTTATGATAATGGCCATCCTGAGAGGTATGAGGTAGTATCTCACTGTCGTTTTGATTTTCATTCCCTTGATGATTAGTGAATTTGAGAATCTTTTAATATACTGGTTGGGCACTTGTATATCTTCTTTGGAGAAATGTCTATTCAGGTCCTTGGCCCATTTTTCAATCAGGTGGTTTTTTTGTTTGTTTGTTTGTTTTTGCTATGGATAGAGAAAATGTGCTATATACGTACAATGAAGCATTATTCAGCCTTTTAAAAGAAGGAAATTCTGCCACATGCAAGAACGTGGAGGCACTGAGGGGACAGTATGTTAAGTGAAATAAGCCAGTCACAGCATCACTTCATGATTTCACTTACACGAGGTATTAAAATGGTCAAACTCATAAAACCAGAGAGTTGAATAGTGGCTGCCTGTGGCTGGGGGAGGGGGAAGTAAGGAGCTGCTATCCAATAGGGATAAAGTTTCAGTTACACAAGATGAATAAGTTCTAGAAATCTGCTGTACAAACTATTGTGCCTACAGCTAACAGTACTGCAGTGTAGACTTAAAAATTTAAGGGAGTAGTTCTCATGTTGTGTTCCTACCACAAAATTTTTTTAAAATTTACACTGGCCTATGTGTTCTTTGCCACTTACTTCACTGCCTTAGCTCACTAAAATGTAGAGCGTATTCACCCATTTCATAGGTAAGGAAACTGAGACTCAGAGAGATTAACCAACTTACCCAAGATAGCACAGCCATTGAGTGACAAGAGTGGAGCCTAAGCCCTTCCTTCCACATCTTTTTGGAAGGTCATTCCTCTCTGACCTGTCCCTCTAATTAACACTACCCCCTCCAGAGACTTGTTCCTTGGAGGCTGCTATGAAGATATATTAGCAATAACCCTGTCTTTGAAAGATGACTTTGCCTTAGGATTCCACCTCTTCCTCAAGCTGAGTTAATTGCCAAGACTGTAGGGAAATCTCACCACCGCCTTAGTTCACACAGCAGGACCCCCATCCTTAACAAGACAACTTTCTGACAAAGTACGTTACATGGCCTCAGACAAAACTTTCCTAGCAGGGGATTGGAGAGGAAAGAAAAAATTAAAAGCAGAATAGAGTGGAGGGAAAAGGGGGAGATTTCTTTGCATTGATTTCTTTGCCAATGAGAAGTCTTTAAAAATCACTCTTTAGCTGCAGCCCTCAGATGCATGAGCTCTTATGCTGAAGGAGGGAGAAAAATCAAATCTGAATCAGATCAGACTGTGGTCTTTCATTCATCTGAACAGGCAGCCTTCTTGGTAAACAGAAAATTAGAAATTCCCACAAAAGGAAGAGGGAATGTCTGAGACAGCGTTGGCCTCGGGCAAAATTCTGAGGTTGGCAAAGTCTGACTTCAGAACCCTCTGGTGCCCCATCCCCGGCCCAGGAAGAATCTTCCTTGAGCTAGGTGAGGAAAAGAGGAACTTGGCTTTGCCTCGCCCTCAGCTTCTCCTTCTGCTTCGTGGTAGACCTCCTGTCCCTTGTCCCATCCAGTTTCGGCATTCATCTGTCCCATTAGTGTTCTCTGATGCTAGCAACAGACCCCCGGGAAGGACTAACTGATAGTTCAACCAACTGTTAATTAACTGATAATGAAATCTACGCTCAAGATACCCCTACCCCACCAATCCAAGGATGTTTGAGATTTGAAAAAGGGAACTCTTGGAGAGCCCGAAGTCTTCAAGACACAGACTCTATGACGGTGGGATAGCAGGCAGTGTGCTGACTGAGGGGTGCGGTGGATGCCGTGAGTTGGTGCCAAGATTCCCCTTCGGAAACGAAGGGTGCGTTATCCCACCTGCTGAAGTACTTTTTAGAAGAGCCCTTTGCAGTTCGCCCTTTCAGGGATTGCCTCAGCTAAAGAGTAATACCTCACCGAAGGTCACGCCCCCTTCCCTGGGCAGCCTGCCCCCTATTACTGATGAACAGAGGGTATGCAGGCCCAGCCTTCTTGTTGAGACAACTTCAGACACAAGTTGGGAAGATCATCTCATCTTCAGAACTCCCCCTAAGGCTGGCTGAGTTTTCTGCTGAGACTACATTACAGCTCAATTTCCTCCTCTTTTCAATCCTGCATCCTTCCCTTCCCCCATAAGTACTGATCCCAAGGCCTCTCCCTAATAAACGTCCTGCATGCCAACCCCTATCTCAAAGTCTGCTTCCCCAAGGAGTCCACCCTGTGACAGGACAGTAAGAGAAGAGCCTTCGTGGCAGAGCCAACATGTCGCATCACCCCAGGGGCACCACTTCCGCCGTTCTGTTCGGAAACGGTATGCCCTCGTGTTATGCAATCCTAAAGCCCTGCATTCTGTCATTGCTTCAAATCACACCATCTGCTCATAAGCACGCATTCATGAGCACCCAGCTATCCACTCTATTGACCTCTAAGATGGTCTCTTCGGGTACCTGACTCTCTCACTGTGGCCTGTTTTTGTCACTCAGGGCTTTGCAGTGTGTTTTCTCTGTACGACTATGTGGCCTGCCAAGCTATTTCCCCACATCCTGACACTTCTCCCACACCTAGTCCTCCTCAAAATGTGCATGTTCCATCTGTGCCACTAAATATATGGTACTGGACAAATATTTACCCTTCTGAGCCTCCATTTCCCCATCTGTCATTATGGCACAGACTGCTGATTAGGTCCCAAATATCCATTATTCCCTCCTTCCTTTCCCAGAGCATGTGGCCCCCCATGTAGATATTTCCCAGTCTGCCTGGCAGCTGGGTGCCATGGGACCACATTCTGATCAATGAAATGTAAGTAAGAGAAAGTGCATAGTATATTTAACTACTATTGATATATTGTTCCCCTAAAGGCAAGCTGTTTTCCCTCCACATTCCTTTTCTCCTTTCTGCTGGCTAAGAAATTCCAAGAAGTAGAACAGCTGCCTTGAATTCATAAATGCAAGCCAATTTCAAATCAACAAACTCTGCCAGTTATATGAGAGAAATAAGTTTCTATCTTAAGTTCCTGTAGTTGGGGGTTATAGCATTTTTTTGTATGTATCATAACAAATATACATAAAAAGAAGATAATAACTCTTACCTCACAGATCTCCTAACACCTAATCATCCTCAGTGAGCATTTCTTCTTCCTATTTCTGTTTAATCTTATCTCTAAATGAGGGGTTTAAAAAGAACAGATCTCACAGGATGTAAAATAACACAAGGAAAGATGCTGAGCTTAGAGCCTAGATAAGCCTGAATTCACCCTACCTAAGCTCTGTAATCCAGGGCCAAGTCACTTAACCTCTCTGTGTTTTTGCTTCTTTGCTCTTTGTAGTTATCTCATAGGGTTGTTGTGAAAATCAAATGAGAAAATGTATGTAACATGCTTGGGTAAACCCATGTTACATGACGGGTGCCAGTTTTGCAGAAACAGACTCTTAATCAAGGATAGCTATTATTATTAGAGAGGCCACAGGCCAATATTATTATCACTAGATGTGGGAGAAGTGTCAGGATGTGGGGAAATAGCTTGGCAGGCCACAGAGTGGTACAGAGAAAACACACTGCAAAGAGGCCTCAGGCCAATATTATTATTGCCTGAGGGATATGAGCAAGTGCTCTGGAACCAGGCTGTCTAGGCTTGAATCCAATCTCCCCCACTTACAATATGTGTGAACTAAGGTGGACTACTAAATCCCTCTGGATCTTAATTTCCACCTCTACAAAATAGGGATTGTAATAGCATCTACCTCATAGGTTCATCATAAGGATCAAATGAATTGATAATTTTAAAGCCCTAGTACAGTACCTAGCAGATGGCAAGTGTTCAAAATTCTACCTGTTGATTATTGTTATCAAAGACTCATTCCAGGGCTGATAGGTTAGGACTCTCCTCACAAAAGGGAAAAGTAACCAAAGCCTCAACCAAGGGATAATGCATACTCCAATGCTTTATGAAAATGAGATCTGCCCTTGCTGACCTGCTGTTAGCTGAAATCCACATTAGTAGAACCACACCTTCAAATTAAGATGTGTTTTTATAAAAACCCTAGCTCTGAGCCAAAATATCAATATATTAACAGAAAGTGAGACTGCTTGGCCTATTTTATAATTCAGCAGAAATAGACTCAGTCATTTATTCATTTAAACATCTTCTAAACAGCTATAAACATAGTTCAAGGCTCTTAAGGTATTAAAAAAGTAATAGAAATCAGTTTCCCCAGACTACTACCTCAGATTATAAAGAAAAAGGATCATGGAAGACACTGTTAATTGCCTCAGCAATATCTATTCCCCTTCTTTCTTGATAACAGAACCAAATCTTACTTGGAAAAGTAAAGTGTCAATTCCAGGCAATGGATCATGATTGCTCTAAGTTGATCATGACAATCTTGTCCCTATTCCCAGCCTCTCTTGTAGCTAAGGTGGTCATGTAGCCCAGGTACAGCCAATAAATGTAAGCAAAAGCTACTGAGCGGGCAGTTCTGAAAAAGCATTTGCTTTTCTGGTAAGAGGAGACAAAGCAGCTGGTTTGGTGCCTTTGCCTTTCTCCCTGCCTGCCTTCTTTCTGTCTTGAACATATATGAGATGTCTGAAACTGAAGCAGCCATCACATGATCTTAAGATAACAAGCATAAAGGAAAGGCTGAGGAAAGAACAGATACACTGGCCCTGACATTCCCAAGCCACTCAAGGAACCAACACCAGTAACCATTTACCTCCTGACCTCTTGTTATAAGCTATTACAGATGAGTTTTACTCGCAGCTAAATGTATTCCTAAATATACAGGTTCTCCCACAGGATATGGAGCTGTAGCAGGCAGGTCCAGACAGTAGGTTCTAAGACATGGGGATATGTTCTTAAATCCAAGTTGTGGGATGATATGAAGGCTGTGAAGAGGGTGCTAATACTAAACCTTTCCTATTTCATCATTTCACCTGTGACCATCATCTAATTCAACCCAGTCTTTTGTGTATTCCTCTATCGTGGATCCAAGTGGCTTATTGATCATCCTAAGGGGCACGATCCACCTATAAGTATAACAATATGTACTCCCTGCACTCGTATAAAACGCTGCTCTGTTTGGACAGACACTCTCCCCAACCCACAGCTTTTTTCCTTTCCTATCATTTCTGTTCTAGCACATAGCAATTGTCCCAAAGGCTTCCTGTGCCTTTTCAACTCTGCAATCACACAGCAGTTGATAAGACCTATTAATATTTCAGCTCATTTTTCAATTGCAGGGCCACGATACTCATTGAACACAAACCATTTATTTGTCTACCACAAAATGCACCCAAGTGGCTCAAAATGCAACCTTCTGGTTACAAAATGAGACAGTGCTCAGGACCTCGGAGAGCACCCTTCCAGCATCCTTCCATGTCAATGCAAGGGCAGTATCTCCAGGACCTCTTCCACAATCCAGGGCATGGAATTGCCTCTTCTTGACATTATTAACCAGAAATAAATTTTTAACCACTGGGTGGAGGGATATAGCCATTTTCTTAACCTGAAATATGGCAATCCACCTCAGAAGGAGCTTGGGGGAAAATAATGCTTCCATTTAGCAAGATTAAGATAATAATCAGAACCATTCACTGAGCACCTGATATGTGCCAGAAACATAAGATATTGTTGCCATTTTATAGGCAGAAAAACAGAGGAGTAAAAAGCTACCACATTATAAACACTTGCTAAATGCCAGGCAGTCTGCTAAGCCATATATTCACACACACACATATATATGTCTTATATATAAATTAATATATATATCTACACACACAATCCTATCAATTTATACTTATATATATTTTGCTATATTGATCTATTCAGTTCTTGAATTTGAATAAAAATAATTTAGATAGCAGTGAGGGATACTTCTATTATTAGCCTCATTTTATGTGAAGAAATTGAGACAGGTAGTACATAGCTCTTAATAGCAGTATTAAAATTTAACCCAGGCAGTCTGACCACACCTAAGGTGACTATACAATTTACTGTGCAAAATAGCATTCTTTTGAGGGTGAAATGAGTGCTAGTAATGATAAGGCCAGAATAGCAGGTGTGAATCAGGACTGTCCCACATAAACTAGAATATATGGTCACTCTAGTTGTATTGACCTCAATGAAATAATGACATGAAATAATATACTTAAAGCATTCATCTCTATGCCTAAAATGTAATATGTGCTCAATATATTTTAGCTATTTTTATTATTACCCATCTCTCAGGGTCACTTTGAGACCTTCATGAGATGGAAGGTGTAAAGTGGTCCAGGGATACACAGTAAATATCATCAAGTGTTTCCTTAACATGCCTCCTCCATCCTGTCCTCTTGCTTTCCAAGGAAGCATCACTTCTGGCACTTGACACCTGTCACATGTGAGCAATGCAGAGCCAGAAGAATGTGAGATGACTCAGGGCCTGCCTGCCTCGGGTTGATGGATGGGAAACCAGTGAACTTCTGAGACTGGTCCAAACACCCACCTGCCGCATGCCAGGAAAGAAGCCGGTGCTTCTGGAGCAGCCATTGATGTCTGTCTGGGCATCTGATATCTCAGCTAAATTCAGAATGACAATCAATAGAGACTCCTCCGGAGACCTCATTTTCACAGGTTCCCTTAGTTCACCAGCATGTCATTTTGCATAGGTGAGACCTTCATTCAGCGCCGCTGCTCCTGTTTCTAAGCAGTTGTCTGAAGTTTCCCAGTTCTACCTCCACTCTCCTCCACGTCTTCAATTGCTTCATTTTACAGCAAGGAAAACATTTTATCAATGGCCACTCTCCTTAAGGTGAGATTACAGGTATCAAATCACAAAATCATGGAAATTCTAGATAGAGCTGGATTGCTTTAAGAGTTTCTAGTCTAGAACAAAAAATCTTAAAATTTGTATGGAGATACAAAAGACTCCGAAGCCAAAGCAGTCTTGAGGGGAAAAAACGGAGGTGGAGGAATCAGACTCCCTGACTTCAGACTACTACAGAGCTACAGTAATCAAGACAATATGGTACTGTCACAAAAACAGAAACACAGATCAATGGAACAAGATAGAAAGCCCAGAAATAAACCTACACACCTATGGTCAACTAATCTATGACAAAGGAGGCAAGGATATACAATGGAGAAAAGACAGTCTCTTCAATAAGTGGTGCTGGGAAAACTGGACAGCTACATGTAAAAGAATGAAATTAGAACACTCCCTAACACCATACACAAAAATAAACTCAAAATGGATTAAAGACCTAAATGTAAGGCCACACACTATCAAACTCTTAGAGGAAAAAATAGGCAGAACACTCTATGACATACAACACAGCAAGATCCTTTTTGACCCACCTCATAGAGAAATGGAAATAAAAAGAAAAATAAACAAATGGGACTTAATGAAACTTAAAAGCTTTTGCACAGCAAAGGATACCATAAACAAGACCAAAAGACAACCCTCAGAATGGGAGAAAATAGTTGCAAAGGAAGCACCTGACAAGGGATTAATCTCCAAAATTTACAAGCAGCTCATGCAGCTCAATAACAAAAAAACAAACAACCCAATCCAAAAATGGGCAGAACTAAATGGACATTTCTCCAAAGAAGATATACGGATCGCCAACAAACACATGAAAGAATGCTCAACATCATTAATCATTAGAGAAATGCAAATCAAAACGACAATGAGATATCATCTCACACCGGTCAGATTGGCCATCATCAAAAACTCTAGAAACATTAGAGAAATGCAAATCAAAACTACAATGAGGTATCACCTCACACCAGTCAGAATGGGCATCATCGGAAAATCTACAAACAGCAAATGCTGAAGTGGGTGTGGAGAAAAGGGAACCCTCTTGCACTTTTGGTGGGACTGTAAATTGATACAGCCAGTATGGAGAACAGCATGGAGGTTCCTTAAAAAACTAAAAATAGAATTACCATATGATCCA
>NC_041232.1:15695682-15745557 GCF_002837175.3 Physeter macrocephalus | reverse complement strand
CCTAGAAAAATGGTACAGATGAACCGGTTTGCAGGGCAGAAATTGAGACACAGATGTAGAGAACAAACGTATGGACACCAAAGGGGGAAAGCAGTGGGGGGTTGGGGGTGGTGATGTGATGAATTGGGCGATTGGGATTGACATGTATACACTGATGTGTATAAAATTGATGACTAATAAGAATCTGCTGTATAAAAAAATAAATAAAATAAAATCCAAAAATTAAAAAAAAAGAGTTTCTAGTCTGATGCACTCAATTTACAGATCAAGGAACTGAGTTACAATAAGAGACTTGCCTAATGTAACAGGCAAGTTATTTTAGCATCAGAATGGGTTTGGGGGCAGGACTCTGAAGTTGGACTACCTAGATTCAGATTTTACCTCCATCATATTCAATTTACTTTCTCTTTCTGTGCCTCACTTTTCTCAGCTATAAACTGGGACTAATCACAGCACCTACCTCCTTATATTCTGATAAGGATTAAAAGAGAGAAAAAAAAAACCCTAGCACAGTTTCCTAGGACTTAGAATAAACATTAGATAAAGGTAGCATTTTATTATTAATATTGATGGAGCTGGTACAAGATTGCACATCTCTTAGTAGGAAAAACCATGAATTTGTCAAATTCTGGGTGCATCCTTAAGAAAAGGGGCATTTTTTTAAGGTTTTGGATTTTTAAATGTTTTTCCTTTATGGCATTTAATACTCTCAAGGTTAATGAGCTTGACATCATTTCTTAAACTGTATTCCTCAAAGTAGCAGTTTCTTACAAAGCTAGGAATTCTTTGAAATCCCTAGTTTGGTGGTCATATAAGTCTAAGAAATATTGGACCTTCTATTTCTTCCTCCCCTGAAGATTCATAATGCGTATGAACATATTATCCAAGAAGTCCTGCAGGAAAGAAGTCTGCATGACATTATTTAAGCTGCCATTTCCCAAACATACTTGACCACAAAATCCTTTCAAATATCCCCACTGACACTAGTGTCCCAGAACACGGTTTGAGAAATTCTGAATTAGATCAAAGCTTCTTGAAGTCTCCCTCTCAAAATCAGAAGCCAAGCCATGTCGCCTGACATTCCACAGCTTCCCAACCTGAAAAAAATAATCTAGCAAATAACCGAGATTTGACATCTGCCCAACCCAAGATTCCCACAGCACTGAGTCTTGACAACCATGTGTGTATAACTCTACTCTGCCACCCTACCCCTTAGCTACAGCTAATTGGACAAGAAGTGGACACTTGACTGAGGATGAACCAATCAGATTCTCTCCAGAGACAGCGGGTGTAGGGAGGTGTTCCAGCTCTGAAGTTGGAGTCTCCAAACTCCTACTGCTGGAAGCTCAGAAACTATTCTGCTTAGAGCTTCTTTCTCAAACATTCCCCATCTAGTGGTAAAGATGGTGGCTAGCATCTCCTGCCTACTAGTCTATTTCTCACTTCCCACAATTCCATGAAAAGTCCCAGAATTGAGTCTTGTTGGCCCTGATTGGCCCCGCTCAGGTCACTGACTCATCCTAAACCAATCGCAGAGGACAAGGGATATGGGCCTCTGATTGGCTGGGCCTGAGTCACATGGCCATTTCTGGAGCCAGGATTGACAAGAAACCCATCTGAATCTCACAGGACTGAAGATATAGGAAGAGTGGTTCCCCAAAGTAAAACTGAGGTTTTGTAACCAGAAGAGGGTATAGAGGGTGGACAGATAAAAATAAAGATGTCCACCATACCCAGGGCCACATTATGACTTTTATGGGTCTTAGGCACTTCTGCCTTCATGAGTCCCTTCCTCCATAAAAACATATATATTTAAAATTGTATTTTACGAATGTGTTGGTATAAAGACAAATATAACCCAGGCTGGGTTATATTCCTGTTTGTCTTCTGATTTTAGAGGAAATTAAAACATTTTTGTGGACTCTAGGCACTGCACCTACTGTGCCAATGGATAAATCAGCCCTGACCACACCAGCTCTCAGAAGGAGACTTTTCCAGCAGAAACTTGTGCCCACTGATCAGCAAGTATTCTTCCTGTGCCTGCCTTCCACACCACCCTTGAGCTTGGCCCAAGAGCTCATGAGGAGGGGCAGCCAGTTTTCCTAAAGAACCAACCTGGAGAAAAGGGAACCAAGTAAATTATGGGCTTCTTAATAAGCATAATCTTCCTGCTAAGGGGTTTATCTGCCAGACTGCCTTAATCTGCTTCCAAAGTTCACATTCATTAACTGCCCAATCTCTGAATGGTGCTGACAGCCCCCTTCACAAATCTCTCATCTGCCTTAACCCAAGTTATATTCATGGTTGTTATTTTTAGGGTTACATGAAGTCAGTAACCTTTTACTTTCTCCCTACCCCACCCGCCCCCATAGTTTAAAGAGAGATGAACCAGGGGGATGTTTTCATGGAGAGGAAAACCAGAGAAAGAAACAAGCTGATAGGGAGGGTGGGAGGGAGGCTCAAGAGGGAGGGGATATGGGGATTTAAAAAAAAAAAAAGGAAAGAAAGAAACAAGCTGAAAAGGGCCCTGACTGCTTTGAAAGCAAAGTCCAAAAGGGACTTTCTGAGGTTAGCCAGAAAATCTCTTGTCCCTAGTAATTTACCCTAAACAACTATGGGCAGAGGTTTCAGTCAGCATAGTGCGGTTCATGCATTCCTGTGTGTCAGCCATTTGCTTAACACATTGGTGGGTTCTGCCACATTCGTGCATCGACCGTAGAATTATTTATTAAGCTTCTGTTTACTTTAAACCACCTCACTTGCCCACATAACCTCATCTAAGCATTACCATCCATGAGATCAAAAGTTTGATAAACAATTAATATTTTTCCTGATATATTTAATTAAATATTAACTATCCAAACAGAAAATACTCCTGGTAGGATACCTACCACTAATTAGCTGTGTGACTTTAGCAAGTCACTCACCCTCTCTGAGCTTCAGTTTCCTGGCCCTGTTGACCTCTCAAGCTCTATGATTCTGAAATTCCAGAGATATGTTTAGGCAGCTGTATTTTGTGAGATTATGTTCCATTTTTTCTCCCACTTTTCTAGCTTTTATTTTCCAGAGTATTAATTTTTAAATGGGGAGGAACTATATAAAATTTGAAAATAAAATATATCTTAAATTACTCTTTTCCCTTTATTCTCTATATTCCAAATCTATTGGGTTTGTTTTTTTTTCAGATTTCTGTCCACCCAAGCTCCTTCAAAACTTCAGAGGTTTTTTACATGCTGTTCCCTCTGAAAGCAATGCTCTTCCCACAAGTTAACACTTACTCACCCTTCATATCTCAGCTCAGTGTTCCTTGCTCAGGGAAGCCTTCTCAACCTCTTACCGCCACTTCCACTATGAGTCAGGTCTTCCTTCTAAATGTTTCCATATCATTCTGTTTCTCCGGATGTAATTTTTTTTAATTTGGAGGATCATTTTAGTGTCTGACTTCCTCACTAGACTATGTTTCACGAGGACGGGAATAGCACTTGATTTTTGTGACACTGTGTTTCCAGAAATTTCTGTAGTGCCTAGCACACAGTAGACACCCAATTTGTTGAATGAATAAAATCTCCAGGAGAGGGTGGTTTTGGAATTTCATAGAAACTCACATTTCTTTTGGTAACCTATTCTAGGGACTCTCAACCTTTTCAGTCACAAAATCATCCTTAATGTCTAGCCTAAATTCTTCCTTAATCTTGGCAGAGAAAACATTTTAGAAATAGAGTTATACCTGAATGCTGTAGTCTTGGAGAGCCAAAGAGAAATTTTAAGTTGCTTCTCTGATGAAGCCCTGGGAATTTCTTCCTACTCCCCACGCAAGGCAAAATCCAAATGTTCTTTTTTTTTTTAATTGGGTTATAGAAATCCAAATGTTCTTGATGCATGTTAATTGCAAATGGAGACTACCGTTACCTGTTTCCACACAATTATCTACAAAGTTCAGCCCAAGGCTGTGACTCTGCCTGATGGCTTTCTCTGGTAACCGGAGCCCAGGGAGCCTGTGCCCAGGAAATGCCGGAGAGTTAGTGCTCCTGGGGATTAGCACCCAGCCAATGACTGATGCTGGCTGATGGGTAAATATACCAGCTCCCTTGCCATCCCAGGCGGGATAATCTGATTGCCCACAGAGGTAACCTGCTGAATAACACATCCTTATTGGCTTCTTTCCTTTCATTGCCTCACCTACCCCACCCGCTACTGCGTTGGACACTGTGAAGTGCCATCCATACCTCCCTTCACTGAGGACTTCTTGCCCTAGCTGCTGGGAGTGCTGCTGGCAGACGACCTTCAGTTGTCAGTCCCTTTAGGAATTGTCTCAGCTGCAGAGAGCTGTCTTGCCCAAGGATGCACCTTGTTCTGGGAAGCCCATGTCCAATGACTGATTGATGCGGGTTTATGAAGGCTTAGCCATCCTAGCCAAGTTTAGGACAACTTGGAGAGTGTGGCTCGCCTTCCCCCCTGCCCATCCCTGCTTCCTTCTCCTTCCTTTTATAGGTGTTGATTCCAAGGGCATTCTTTAATAAACATCCTGGTGCTAACTCCATCTCAGAGTCTGCTTTCTGGGGCTTCGCCTCTCTACGAGGGGGAGAGCTAGTGAGCCAGCCAGCTATCCAGCTGTCCCCCTCATCGAGAGGGAAGGCTCTACAAGGAGGAAAGCGAGCTTACTTAGTAGGCTCATCTTACTAGTATTTGTAGCCTGTGAAGCTACACTAGGATTATCCCTATTAATAATAGTATCAAATACCTACAGTGTTGATTACCTACAAAATCTTAACCTTCTCCAATGTTAAAAATTATTGCCCCAACTATTATATTAATGCCATTAATATGATTATCAAAAAATAATATAACTTGAATCACTACCACAACCTACAGCTTACTAATTAGTTTTATCAGTCTATTTCTTCTTAACCAGTTTAACCACAACAGCCTTTACTTTTCATTAGTCTTCTTCTACTCCCTATCAGCACCTTTACGAATTCTAGAAACATGACTCCTACCACGAATACTCATAGCCAGCCAATGCCACCTGTCTAAAGAATCACCAGCTTGGAAAAGGTTATACTAATCATGCTACAGATGTTCCTATTTATAATATTAACAGCCACAGAACTGATTCTATTCTACATGTTATTAGAAGCAACACTAGTCCCAACATTATTATTATCTCCGGAGGAAACCAAACAGAATGACTTAATCAGGGACTTTGCTTTTTATTTTACACACTAGTATTGACAGCATCTCTTCCACTTCCAGTTGCTCTCGTACATATCCAAAATACTACAGGTTCACTAAACTTTTTAATAATCCAACACTGAACCCAAACAATATCTAACTCTTTATCCAGTATTTTCATATGACTAGCATGCATAATAACTTTTATAGTAAAAATACCCCTCTGACTGCCAAAAGCACATGTCAAAGCCCCCATTCTATAGTTCTTGCAGCCATACTACCCAAACTTGAGGGCCACGGTATGCTACGAATCACAATGATCCTACACCCCTTAACAAACCACACAGCATATCCACTCGTCACATTAGGAATAATCATAACCAGCTCAATTTGTTTGTCCCAAACAGACTTAAAATCACTCATCCTCTACTCATCCATTCGACACATAGCACTTGTCATTGCAGCTAACCTCACCCAAACATGTTGAAGTTATACAGGGGTTACCACCCTAATAATTGCCCATGGCCTCACGTCATCTATATATCATTCTACCTGGCAAATTCAAATTACAAACATATTCAGAGCCGAACCATAATTTTAGCCTGTGGCCTACAAACGTCTGTCTCTTCCACTGGTGGCAACGTGATGGCTACTGACAAGTCTTACGAACCTAGCATTACCCCCCAACAATCGACTTAATCGGAGAACTACTGGTAGGAATAACATCTTTTTCATGTTCCAACATCACCATCATCCTAATAGGGATTAAGGCAGGCATTACTGCCTTAGACTCTCTAGATATTCTAATCATAACACAACATTTACATGAGAAAACACCCTCCTAACTCTGCACCTATTATCCCTTCTACTATCACTCAACCCCCAAATTATTTTGAGACCCATGTACTGTAAATATAGTTTGACAAAAACATTAAATTGTGCATCTAATAACAAAAGCTCAAATCTTCTTATTTACCGAAAAAGTATACAAGAACTGCTAATCTATGTCTCCACATTTAACCAAACTTTTAAAGAACAGGAGTGATCCCTTAGTCTTAGGAACCAAAACACTGGTGCAATTCCAAACAAAAGAAATAAATTTATTCCCCTCTTCCACACCAGCTGCACTGACTATATTAACTCTACCAATTAAAATTACAACCTCCAATGTCTACAGGAGTAACCTATGCCCATTTTATGTAAAAACCATTGTCTGATATGCCTTCATTAGCAGCTTAATTCCCACGACAATATTCATTTACTCAGGCCAAGAAATAATCATTTCAAATTGACACTGAATGACTTACTATCCAACCCTAAAACTATCACTTAGCTCTAAATTTGACTACTTCTCAGTGATATTCCTACCAGTAGCACAATTCCTCACATGGTCAATCATACAGTTCTCAACATGCTATACACCCTCAGACCCTTAATAGATTCATCAAATATCTACTTGTATTTCTCATCACTACGCTAAGTTTTAGTTACTGCCAACAATCTTCTCCAACTTTTTAGCTGCAATCATGCCCTTTTTGCTAATGGGACGAACGGTAGGGCCAAACAGACACAAACACTACCTCTCTTCAAATCATTTTACATAACCGCATTGGTCTCTAACTGGATTCATTATATCAACAGAATGGTTCTTACTCAACTTAAATGCATGAGACTTATAACAAATTTTCAGACTTAACTTAAATCACACTAATTTACCCCGAATCAGGCTTCTCCTAGCTATAGCTGGAAAATGTACCCAATTTGGCCTTCACCCATGACTTCCCTCAACAACAGAGGGCAACACTCCAGTCTCAGCCCCACTGCACTCAAGTATTATAGTGTAGCAGGTGTTTTCTAACTTATCTGTTTTCATCCACGAGTAGAAAACAGTAAAACAATCCAAACAATAACATGATGCCTAGGAGCCATCACCACCCTATTTACGGCAATCTGTGCTCTCACCCAAAACATCCAAAAAATAGTCGCCTTTTCCACCTCAAGTCAACGAGGCCTTAAAATAGTAACCATTGGCATTAACCAGCCCTACCAGCCTTCCCCCATATCTGCACACACGCACTGTTCAAGGAAATGCTATTCATGTGCTCCAAATCCATTATTCACAGTCTAATGACGAACAAGATATTAGAAAAACAGGAGGTCTGTTTAAAGCAATACCTTTCATCACAGCCTCTCTCATCATCAGAAGCCTTGCATTAACAGGGATGTCTTTCCTCACAGGCTTTTACTCCAATGACCTAATCATTGAAACCGCCAACACACCCTATACCAGTGCCTGACCCTCCTAATTACACCGATTGCCACACCCCTAATGACTGTCTACAGCACTCCAATTCTTCGCACTCTTAGGACAGCCTCGCTTCTCTACTCTAACTCGAATTAATGAAAATAATCCATTCCTAATTAAGTTTATTAAACGCCTTTTAATTGGAAGTGTTTTCGCTGGATTCTTTATCTCCAGCAACATCTCTCCAACAACTATTCCACAGGTAACTATGCCTTATTATTTGAAATTAACAGCCCTTGCCACGACTATTTCAGGGTTTACTCTGGCACTCAAAATCAAGTGTAGATTTTTGTGTAAAAATACACAAAACCTAAATTTCAATTATCCTTCAAACCTATTCAAATTCTCTAATCTTCTCAGATACTTTCCAACTATCATACGCTGTCTCTCACCATATCTAAATCCATCAACAAGTCAAAAATCAACATAACCACTGTTAGATCTGATTTGATTAGAAAATGTGCTACCAAAATCTACCTCACTTTTCCAAATAAAAATTTCTATACTAGCCCTAGACCTAAAAGGCCTAAAGTTTATTTCCTCTCCTTCCTCATTACATTTGCCTTAAGCATAGTTCTATTTAATTTCCACGAGTAACTTCCATAATTAGCACAACACCAATAATGACCAACCAGTACCAAACAATCACCAGCCGAGTACCATAACGCAGAAATTCCTATAGCTTCCTCACTAAAAAACCCAGAATCTCCGGTCTCATAAATCACTCAATCCCCCAACCCATTAAACTTACACACAATCTCTACTTCTTCATCCTTTAAAATACAAAGAACCACTGCAAGCTCCATTATCAGCCTTGAAAGAAACATGCCTAGGATGATTTTACTAGAAACTCAAATCCCAGGATACTGCTCAGTGGCCGCAGATGTTATATAACCAAAAACTGCTAATATAGGCCTAGATAAATTTTTAAAACCATTAGACCCGAAAACAACCGAACAAAATTTATTACAATACCACAACCAACTCCACCACTCACAATTAATCCAAGCCCACCATAAATAGGTGAAGGTTTTGAAGAGAAACCTACAAAACTAACTACAAAAATAGTATTTAAAATAAATACAATGTGTGTCATCGTTATTCTTACATAGAATCTAACCAAGGCCAATGCCATGAAAAATCATCATTGTATTTCAACTATAAGAATACTAATGACCAACATTCGAAATCTCACCCATTAATTAAAACTGTTAACAACACATTTATCTATCTACCAGCTCCATAAAATATTTCATCATGAGATATCTACACACATGAATTGTTCAAAAAACAATGGTGAAATTTCAGTTTCCTACTAGGTATTCCTTTAATTCTACAAATCTTAACAGGGTTATTCCTAACAATACATTGTACATCAGATACAATAACTGCCTTTCATTTGTAACCCGTATCTGCAGAGACGTAAATTACAGATGAATTATTCAATATCTACATGCAAATAGAGCTTCCATATTTTTTATGTGCTTATTTATCCATGTAGGGCAAGGCGTGTATTATGGATCTTACACTTTCCCAGAAACACGAAACATCAGAATCATCCCTACTATTTACAGTGATAGGTTTATGTGTTACCATGAGGCCAAACATGCTTCTAAAGAGCAACAGTCATTACAAATCTCCTTTCAGCAATTCCTTACATTGGCACCAGCCTGGCTGAATGAATCTGAGAATACTCAGTTGACAAAGCCACCCTTACACGATTCTTCTTCCACTTATCATTCCATTTATTATTGCAGCTTTAGCAGTTGTCCACTTATTATTCCTTCATGGTACAGGCTCTAATAATCCAACAGGAATCTCATCCGCTATGAACAAAATCCCATTTCACCCATACTACACAGTCAAAGATAACCTTGGTGCCTTGTTCCTATTTCTGATGCTACTAGCAGTAGTACTAGTACTATTCTTACCTGAACTTCTAAGGGACCCAGACAACTATACCCCAGCTAGCCCCCTCAACACTTCCCCCCTGACATCAAACCAGGTTGATACTTCTTATACCCATGCACAATCCCACAATCAACTCCCAACAAACTAGGAGATGTACTAGCCTTAATCTTCTCAATTGTAAGTTTACCAGTTATCCCAATACTTCACATATCAAATCAATGAAATATAGCACTCGACCTCTTAGCCAATGTCTATTCTGAGTATTCATAGTGGATTTACTAACACTAACATGAATCAGAGGATAACCTGCTGATACCCATTTATTATCATTGGGCAACTCGCATCTATTTTATACTTCATTCTAATCTAGTTCTTATACCACTAACAGGCACCATTGAAAACAACCTCCTAAAATGAAGAGTCTTTGTAGTATATTTATTACCTTGGTCTTGTAAACCAGAAAAGGAGAATAACACATCTCCCTAAGACTCAAGGAAGAAGCTCCAGCTCCACCATCAGCATACAAAACTGAAATTCCACTTAAATTATTCCCTGAACAATTTGTTGTGGGACATTTACACTATCTTTAAGTACTAATAATGGTGCCATTAAAACCAACACTGCTATGTATTTTGTGCATTACGTTACCTTCCACATATGTAAGAACATATATGCTTTATTGTACATAATACACGATATGTATAATCGTACATTAATTATCTACCCCATGCTTATAAGCATGTACATTATCCTACTGACATTACATAATACACTATACTGGTCAACTCACATTAAACCCTTGTCCCTGTGAATATCCATGAAGTAAATGGACAGCTTGATATTACATAGGACATATACGTTTATTAATCGCACATACCACATTGAGTCAACTCACTTCCAGTCAACATGCTTATCATAACTGATAACCAGAGCTTAATCAGCAAGCTATGAGAAACCATCAACCTGCCCACAAACATGTCCCTCTTATTGCTCCAGGCCCATAAATCATGGGGGTTTCTGTGAATGAACTATATCTGGCATCTGGCTCTTACTTCGGGGCCATCTCAGCACACACTTTCCCCTTAAATAAGACATCTTGATGGACTAATGACTAATCGGCCGCTGCTCACATATAACTGGTTTCATGCATTTGGTATTTTTTAATGTGCGGGGTGGGTGGTGGGTAGGAATGCTGTGGCTCCGCTATGGCTGTCAAAGGCTTTACTTAATGTAGTCCAGCAACTTGTAGCTGAGCTTAAACTGAATATTATTTACCAACATCATCAACCATCAGGTGCTGTTTAGCCAATGGTTATGGGACATAAAGCAATTACACACATACATACACACGTACGTACACATGCACACGCGTATCAGGTAAATAGCCTGTTTAATCAAACTCCCCTTCCCCCTCGCTAAACTCACACTTTATATGCCATCATCACCCTGCCAAACCCCCCAAACAAGGCAAAATATATAAATATATAACATTCAGCTAACTCATTAAACAAACACATTACCCTTATTTTACCAACCCAAAGCTAGAGTAACTACAAACTAGCCTCTGAACTGTACCAATGAATTACTTATAAATACAGCTTAGAGAGAGAGACATCCCCCTAGATCTGCCACTTACCTCAGACAAAATCAAAATTAAGTATATTTTAATGTATAAATTAAAATATATTTTAATAATACACAAAAGAAAAAATTATTTCGATACTAATTTTAACACAATGCAAACTATTACACTGAATACCAATATATCACTTAAATACATAAATCTTCTACGTACAAAATTCTACTCAACCTGTTGATGTAGCTTAATAATTAAAGCAAGTCACTGAAAATGCCTACATGAGGTTACCTACTCCGTAAATACATAGGTTTGGTCCCAGCCTTTCTATTAATTTTTAATAAAGTTACACATGCAAGCATCCGCATCCCAGTGAGAAAGCCCTCTAAACCGTAAAAGATTAAAAGGAGCAGGCATCAAGCACACCAGAAAGTAGCCACCGTGGTCATATGATTAACCCAAATTAATAGAAATCTGGCATAAAGCATGTTAAAGAACACCCCCAAAATAAAGACCTAGCTAAGCAGTAAAAAGCCATAGCTAAAATAAAAATAAGCTACAAAAGTGACTTTAACATTTCTGACTATCCGACAGCTAAGATCCAAACTGGGATTCGATACCCAACTATGCTTAGCCCTAAACTCAGATAGTTACAACAACAAAATTATTTGCCAGAATACTACTAGCAAAAGCCTAAAACTCAAAGGACTTGGTGGTGCTTCATACCGCTTTGGAGGAGCCTGTTCTATAATCAATAAACCCCAATAAACCTCACCAACCCTTGCTAATAATACAGTCTACATCCCAGCACCTTTAGCAAACCCTAAAAAGAGAGAATAGTAAGCGTAATTATCAGAAATAAAAATGTTAGATCAAGGTATGGGATGGGAAGAAATGGGCTACATTTTCTACCTCAAGAATGTAAAATAATTTAATATGAACGTTTTTATGAAATTAAAAACCAAAGGAAGATTTAGCAGTAAATTAAGAATAGAGTGCTTAATGCAATCAGACCATGGAGTACACACACATCACCCATCACCCTCCTCAAATATGGATAACTCTCCAAAAGCTATTGACAAGTACCAAACATAAAAGAGGAGACAAGTCATCACAATGTGAGCATATTGGAAAGTATGCTTGGACAAATATAAAGCAACTAATTTATACGCACGAGATTTCATACCGCATGAACACTTTGAACTAAAACTAGCCCAAACTTCCCACCAAATTCAACTGCCATAAGCAAATTAAATAAAACATTCACTCAACATCTAAAGTATAGGAGATAGAAATTTAAACTTGGCTCTATAAAGTACCACAAGAGAATGATGAAAGAAGCATTAAAAGTACCAAAAAGCAAAGCTTACACCTTCTACCTTCTGCATAATGATTTAATGAGAAAACTTCAACAGAGGGAACTTAAACCCAAAACCAGACGACCTACTTGTGAACAGTTTACAAGAACAAGCTCATCTATGTGGCAAAATAATGAGATTTATAAGCAGAGGTGACATGCCTAATGAGCCTGATGATAAGCTGGTTGTCCAGCAAAGAATGTTAGCTCAACTTTAAATATTACTTTTAAAATCATAACTTTAAAAAAAAATAAATTTATTTCTTTTTGGCTGCGTTTGGTCTTCATTGCTGCACGCGGGCTTTCTCTACTTGTGGCGAGCTGGGGCTACTCTTTCGTTGCAGTGCGCGGGCTTCTCATTGTGGTGGCTTCTCTTGTTGCAGAGCACGGCCTCTAGACACGCAGGCTTCAGTCGTTGTGGCACACGTGCTCAGTAGTTGTGGCTCGCGGGCTCTAGAGCACAGGCTAGGTAGTTGTGGCACACGGGCTTAGTTGCTCTGTGGCATGTGGGATCTTCCCGGACCAGGGCTCGAACCCGTGTCCCCTGCATTGGCAGGCGGATTCTTAACCACTGTGCCATCAGGGAAGCCCTTAAAATCATAACTTTTAACGCATTTTTAAATGTTACTCTAAAAAAGTACAGCTTTTTATACACAGGATACAGCTTTTCTTAGAAAGGAAACATAAACAATTTCATAGTTGGCTTACAAGCACCCACCAATTAAGAAAGCATTCAAACTCAAAACACATTCATCTTTTTTTAAAAAATTTATTTATGTTTTTGGCTGTGTTGGGTCTTCGTTGCTGCACGCGGGCTTTTTCTAATTGCGGCGAGCGGGGGCTACTCTGTTGCGCTGCACGGGCTTCTCATCGTGGTGGCTTCTTGTGTTGCGGAGAACGGGCTCTAGGCACGTGGGCTTCAGTAGTTGTGGCTCGCAGGCTCTAGAGCACAGGCTCAGTAGTTGTGGCACATGGGCTTAGTTGCTCCGTGGCATGTGGGATCTTCCTGGACCAGGGCTCGAATCCATGTCCCCTGCATTGGCACGCAGATTCTTAACCACTGTGCCACCAGGGAAGCCCAAAACACATTCATCTTAATACCAACAATAAACCAACTCCTAATTTAATACTGGACTAATCTATTAATAGAAGCAATACTATTAACATGAGTAACAAAAAATGATTATCCTTGCATAAGCCTGTATCAGAGCAGATGGCCCATGAATAGTTAACAACAAAATAAACCTAAGCCAACACTTAATTATTTATTAAAACGATTATTAACCCAACACAGGCATGCTTTTAAGGAAAGATTTAAGAAAGTAAAAGGAACTTGGCAAACACAAACCCTGCCTGTTTACCAAAAACATCACCTCTAGCATTACTAGTATTAGAGGCACTGCCTGCCTAGTGCCTCTAACACTAGTGGTTAATGCCCATGGTATCCTGGCCGTGCAAAGGTAGCAAAATCATTTCTTCTCTAAATAAGGACTTGTATGAATGGCCACATGAGACTTTTACTGTCTCTTACTTTTGATAAGTGAAATTGACCCTCCTGTGAAGAGGAGAGAAAAATATAAGACAAGAAAACCCTATGGAGCTTTAATTAACTAATCCAAAAAATAATAATAATAAACAATAACTGAACCTCAGGGGATACCAGAGCTTTTAATGGAGTAACAATTTTTGTTGGGGTGACCTCAGAGAATAAAATAACCTCCAAGTGATTGAAATTTAGACCAACTGGTCAAAACGTGTTATCACTTATTGATCCAAAATACTGATCAACAAAACAAGTTACCCTAGGGATAACAGCGCAATCCTATTCTAGAGTTCACATTGACAATAGGGTTTAGGACCTCAGTGTTGGATCAGGACAGCCCAATGGTGTAACTGCTATTAATGGTTCATTTGTTCAATGATTAAAGTCCTAAGTGATCTGAGTTGAGACCCAAGTAATCCAGATAGGTTTCTATCTATGATACATTTCTCCCAGTACAAAAGGACAAGAGAAATAAGGCCTACTTAACAAAAGCACCTTCAAATTAATTAATGATATCATTTTAATTCAATTAATTTACTCAAAGAACAGGGTTTGTTAGGGTGGCAGAACCCAGTAACTATATAAAATTTAAATCTTTATTGCCAGAGATTCAATTCCTCTTCCTAACAAAACGTTTATGATCATACTTTCACTCATTATCCCCACCCTACTAACTGTAGCATTCCTCACGTTAATTGGACAAAAAGTTCTAGGTTATATGTAACTCTGAAAAAGGGTCAAACATTGTCGGCCCCTATGGATTACTAGTCCATTGCTGATGCAGTCAAGTTATTTATTAAAGAGCCACTACAACCACCAACATCATCAATTTCTATATTTATCGTTGCACCAATTCTGGCCTTAACCCTAGCTCTCACAATATAAGTCCCCCTTCCCATACACTACCCACTAAGTAACATAAACCTATGTGTATTATTTACACTAGCCATATCAACCCTAGCCTTTTATTCCATCCTCTGATCCGGATGGGCTTCAAACTCAAAATACACACTAATTGGAACCCCACAAGCAATAGCACAGACAGTCTCAAATGAAGTAATACTAGCAGTTATTCTCTTATCAGTCCTGTTGATAAACATACCATTTACACTTTCAACACTAATTATTACACAAGAACACATATGACTAATTTTCCTATCCTGACCCCTAGCCATAATATGATTTATTTCCACTCTAGCAGAAACCAACTGAGCCCCATTTGATTCAACAGAAGGAGAATCAGAACTCGGATTTGGCTTCAATGTAGAATGTGCAGCACCCCATTCACTGGGGTCTTCTTGGCAGAATATGCCAATATCATTATAATAAATATTTTCACAACAATCCTATTTCTAGGTACATTTCATAATCCCTACTTACCATACCAGTACACGGCTGATTTCATCATTAAAACACTCCTCCTAACAAGTGCCTTTTTTTTTTTTTTGTGGTATGCGGGCCTCCCTCTGCTGCGGCCTCTCCCGTTGCGGAGCACAGGCTCCGGACGCGCAGGCCCAGCGGCCATGGCTCACGGGCCCAGCCGCTCCGCGGCATGTGGGATCCTCCCAGACCGGGGCGCGAACCCGGTTCCCCTGCATCGGCAGGCGGACGCGCAACCACTGCGCCACCAGGGAAGCCCACAAGTGCCTTTCTATGGATTCAAGCATCCTACCTATGATTCTGATATGATCAACTCATCCATTTTATGAAAAAATTTTCTACCACTAACACTAGCCCTATGTACACAACATGTTTCACTACCTATCATCACATTACGCATCCCACCACAAACATAAGAAATCTGTCTGTGGGACTTCCCTGGCGGTCCAGCGGTTGAGACTCTGAGCTTCCACTGCAGAGGGCACAGGTTCGATCCCTGGTCGGGGAACTAAGATCCCACGTGCCATACGGCCAAAATAAAAAGAAATTTTTAATTAAAAAAAAAAAAAGAAATTTATCTGACAAAAGAGTTACCTTGATAGAGTAATAATAGAGGTTTAAATCCTCTTACTTCTAGGGAATTCCCTGGAGTCCAATGGTTAGGACTCGGTGTTTTCACTGCCAGGGCCCGGGTTCAATCCCTTGTCAGGGAACTAAGATCCCGCAAGCTGTGAGGCACGGCCCAAAACAAACAAACAAACAAAACAAGCAACAACAACAACAAAACCTCTTACTTCTTGAATTATAGGAATTGAACCTACCCATAAGAATTCAAAATTCTTCAGGCTACCACATTACACCACATTCTACAGTAAAGATCAGCTAAATAAGCTATCTGGCCCATACCCCAAAAATGTTGGTTTATAGCCTTCCTGTACTGATAAACCTTATTATCTTTACTATCATTCTACAGACCATCATTTTAGGAACCGTAATTGTAATAACTAGCTCACACTGGTTATTTACCTGAGTCGGATTTGAAATAAACACACTAGCTGTTATTCTCATTCTAATAAAAAAAAATATTCAACCCAAGAGCTATAGAAGCATCCACCAAATATTTTCTGACACAACCACAGCATCAGTACTACTTATAATGACTATTATTAATCTAATATACTCCAGTCAATGAACTATTACAAAAATCTTTAATCAACAAGGAACTCTCCTCCTCATAGAGCCTTTCCTCTCTTCCCCATTGGTCGTATTTATAAACTGCATTATATTTTTGTTGTTGACATATCTGTCTCCCCCACTAGACTGAGCTACGCAAGGGCAGGGACCATAATTCGCTCACCAATATATCGCCGGTTCCTAGCACAAATGCCTGGCACAAGGTAGTTACTCAGTAAGTTGTGGTGGAATAAATGTGAAGCAAAGTTTGCCCCACACGCATATTAAACAATGTCCTAAACCCTTCCCAGGGACTTCCCTTGCGGTCCAGTGGTCAGGACTCTGCACTTCCACTGCAGGGGGCACGGGTTCGATCCCTGGTCGGGGAACTAAGATCCCGCATGCTGCATGGCCGGCCCTAAAAAAAAAAAAAAAAAACCCTTCTCAATTCGGCCTAGTTCCAGTTCCACAATCATCACTCTGGAGCGATAAAGACAACTTCTTCACTGTGGGCCACGAATGAAGTCTTTGCTGTCTAGTCTACTTTTATGTCAATGGATCACTACTTTTCATGCCTGGCTATTATGAGAAAACTGACATTTGGCATCTCAAGAGGAAGGACACAATGATTCAAGTAAAAAAAAAAAAAGACTTTTACAACTTCCAGTCATGGGAGTGAGGTGGGTGGAGGGATGGAAGTTCCTAATAAAGAAGATGGTTTGGTTAATCAACAGGGAGAAGTGTGAATTTAATGAGGACTCTCCGGCGGCTGAGGTGCAGACCTCATCTTTTACAGCGGCCTTCAACAAGAGAAACGGAGATGATAAATCAGAAATCTGGAACCATTACCAAGCTGCAAAGGTCCAGTCCAAACACTAATTGGCCTCCCGGAGTGACATTAGAGAATCCAAAATGTCCAAGCAATCAGTAATCCCCAGTTGAATTAGCTGGGACCCAGCAGACTATAGCCTGAAAGAAACTGGACAGCAGGGCCTAAAAGAAAACCATTTGTAAGCCAAAATTGGAATGGAAATCAGAAAACAAGAGCTTGGCACTGGTACTGCAATTCTTCTGACAATGGATACTTCTATTTCCAATAGACTATAAACTCCATGAGGACAGGAATTCTGTCCATCCCTTTAAAGATATGTCCCCAGAGTTTAGCACAGTGACGTATATGCAGCAAATCTTCATCAAATATTTGTTGAAAGAGTGACTGAATAAATAACTAAATGCTGTAGCACCCTTTCTTAAAATCTTGCAGTACCTTGCTGCTGTCAGTTTCTCCAGTTTTGTGTCTATTCTCCACCATGTAATTGGCCCTCTAGCCAAGGTGCAGATGTGGAGGAAATGGAGCCGCGAGGCATTACCAACGTGGAAGCCTCTTCCGCATGGACCCTCATTCTCTACTTCCTTTCCCCTCTGGACCCTTAGCTTATTGAAGCCAATGCTCATTCTTCCTGGGTTCAGTGCAATCCTTCAGCCACATGTATCTTCCTTTTGTTCCACTGTTGGATTAGAAGTTAAGGCATGAGGAGGGGACACAGATCCTTTGAGGAGGAGATGAGAGGTACTCACCCTGGCCTCCCTCATGGCTGATCATCAAAAGAGCAATCAGATATGTCACACTGCCAAGATTAACCACCCATTATCTCATCCTCTCTGCATTACTGTGCTAAAAGAATATCTATCTCCTACCGTTATACTAGCCTTGGAATGTGCCATAAGGATGTGTGAGTGGAGGGGGAAAAATATGTCTTTCTCCTCTTTTATCATAATCATCATCACACTGTAATTTGACTCGTATATAATCTGCTTCCTCTAGGAGGCTGTGAGCTCCCTAAGGGCATGGACTATGTTTTCTATTTCTACACATCTAAGTGTCCTCGAGGCACTCACACAGGGGTGGAGGTGGGTGCCATATGGTGATGTGCTCTGCTGGGTAGTGGTTGGAAGAAAAGCTGCTGCCACTGGTGAAAAAGGAGCATTTTTAAAACAAATTCATGTTTGTGTCCAACAGACTGCATCTGCCCGACGTTCTGTATGGCTGTACTTATGCTACCGAGGACAAAATCCACAAAGGGGAGTGTGGGCAACGGAAAGATTGCACCATTCAGAAAGATGGGTCGCGTAATAGCTCTGTCAGCTGGAAGCTTTGGGTGCCCACCCTGCCTCTGGTGTCCGGAATACTGCATGCAGGATAGAAGATTTCAGGTGCCTTACATACACTCCCTGGACTATAAGAACAGTCACAGCCACCACTAGGCACAAGTACCGTACACAGCCGAACCTGGCGTGGAATTCCAGCCAATATTTTTAAATTAAAAATAGTTTTTTTCTTGATACAAGCATAATATATGTTAATTGTGGAAGACTTAGAAAATACAAGGAAGCACAAATAATTTTTTCAAATACATGTGATACTAGTACCTAGAAATAAACACTGTAACTCCTTCCAGACTTTTATATACCAATCCTAGCACTTATCTCAGAGAGTGCATTAGTATCTTCATGTTAATTCAACTCCGTGCCACATGGTTTCTGCCAGGTGTGGTCCTCTCCTCAGTGCCCAGTGCCACTTCCACTTCCCTCCAGTGAGAAGTGACTCTCATCTCTGGTGGACCATAAGCATCATCTGCTGCCCTTTTTTCATCATATGACACACATGCTGTTAGGGCATAAACTCTATGTCCTACTCCTCTCAAACCCTTCCCTTTAGATTATGAAGAGCCTATTTCATAAACTAAAAAAATTTGTTATTATGTCCCTGCTACATCCACCCTAATGCTCCTCAAGGCACGATAGATACCTCTTACTTATTAGGGAAGCATGCATGCTAGGAAAGAGAGAATATGCCCCCATATGCACACACATAAACATTTCTGCATTTCATCAAATCTAAAAAGCTAGTAATTACGAGACACACTATTTTTAAAAATTTTATTGAAATTAAAGCCCACAAAGAAATGTGTATAAAACAGAAATGTATAAGCTCAATGAATAATCACAAAGCAAACATCTTTGTGACTGCCAGCCAGGTCAAGAAATAGAACGATGCCAGGCTTTCAGAAGTCCTCCCCCGCCCCCCCATATCATGTTTCCTCTAACCTCTCAGAAGATAACACCTACACCTACCTTGAGGTATAACACTATATCTTGGTTTTGCCTGGGTTTTTGAACTTTATGTAAGTAGAATCATATATTACATATTCTTCTGTTTATGACTTCTATCATTAAACATTAAATTTGTGAGATTCACCCTTGACTCGCCACTGTTTTATGCAGCCCTAAGAGAGAAAAAAACACTACCAATTAAACTGTGGCACAAAGCTTTCTTATCACTTATAATTTTTCTTTTATACCTATTTAAAGAGCCCTTTTAGACTTATTTGTTCAGACTTTTATCACATATTATTCTTATGCACGCATAAAAAAGGGAAATATAAGCAAAATAAATTGGCAGGCTGTTCCTAATACTCCTTTATTTTCAGAATTCAATTCTTCTTGACTATTATGCTGCAGGCCTGTGCCCTATACAACCTGCCTGACCATATGCAGCAGCCCCTGCTTACTTCTCCAGCTTCCTCTGCACCACTTTCCCTCTTGCTCTCCATAATGGACACACATGCACCTTCTCTTAGTCTCCCAGACATACCAAACTCCTTTCCAACTCTGTCTGTGCTGCTCTGTCTTTTTAGGCACACTTACCCTCAATTCCCCCCTCACTTAAATAACTCCTACTAACCCTCTATGTCTCAGTTTGAATGACACTTCCTCAAGAACGCATTCCCTGACTGTCCAGGCTTTCTGTACAACCATGCCTAGACTTGGTTAAAATGTTTCATGTGCTTTATGGTTTAGTATCTGTACTCTTGCCTGGCACTTAAGCTGCCCAAGGAGAGAAGCTATCTGTCTCCTCACTGACATACCCCCAATGCCCAACACAGTGCCAGGCACAGAGCAGGTGTTCAATAAGTAGAGAGTGTATGAATGAGTAGAAGGATAGATGTAGGGTACATGGAGAGGTGAGTAACCGAATGAATGAATGAATCCCTTTAAGACAAACAGAGGCAAAATTAATTCATTTGGTGAACTTCAGGGCTGTCTGATATCTCCATTCTTCTCTCCTTGCTCTCCCTTACCTGCCACCCACCCAAACTGGCCTGAGAATTGGGACCCTCCAAGGGTTCAAAATTGCCTTCAACCTAGAGTGGCCAAACGTAGCAAAGAAAACACAAGATAACCAGTTAACTGTGAATTTCAGATGAGCAATGAAATTTTTCTAGTGTGTCAAAATGAATAATAATTAATGAAATGATCATTTCATTTTGATACAATACTTATACTTTACAAAGTCATCATTTATCTGAAATTCCCATTTAACTGGGAGTCCTATATTTCACCCAGCAACCATAATTCAACTTCTTCAAATCTGGACCTTCAGCTCCATCCTCTGGCCTTCTTCTCCTCACCTCTGCGTCACAGGTGTCTGACCTCTGCAAAGTACATTTCCCAGAACCTTTTGCTAGCTGGCTTCTGGGATTGGCCAGTGGGAGGCACGGGGGCGGGGAGAGTGGTGGGTGACAGTAAGAGAGAAGTCACTCTTTCTTCCCATCTTCTCTGCCTCAGGCAGCATCTCTAGCAGCAGCCATGTCACCTGTAAGTCCAGCTCCTGCTAGAAGGCTCTCCGTAGTTCCAGCTTCCAAAGGATGACCCCCAACTCCTGGTCACACCACCTCCTCTCTCTGCTCCTCTGGCCTAGGAACAGAGCAGCTTCCTGCTGTTGCCAGTCTCTGAGTTGCCTCACCCTTTCAGTTTGGCTTCTCTGTTCTTTGCTCGTCTATATAACCTATTCCCTGCATTTAATTCCTTTTGCGTTGAAACCTCAGAAGGTTTCTGTTTTCCTGATTTGAACCCTGGACTCATACACCCCAAGTCTCTGACTCCTTGTACAGCCTCCTGACCTCATTGCTACGTATAACCCTTGCTCCTTGGTGAGCCAAGTGTAACATCCCCAGTGCCAGCTCCGTTTTCAAGTCCTTTCACTCCTATTGTAGAGATTGCGTCCCTGGTCTAATGTTTGGGGAAATGGCTTCAGGATTATTTTTATGAGTAATAATAGTAGAGCTAATATTTATTGAGCAGTTACTATACGCAAAGCACATCTCATGTGCTTCATCTCATTTGCCTTCCAATATAACTTTATGACCGGATGCTATCGTCCCCACTTGGCAGATGAAGGACCGGAGAGACCAAGGTGATGCCTTTAGAAAGGGCAAACCTGAGCAAGTGTGACTCTGTGCTCTGGACTCTTCCACTCTACTGCCTGGGAATCCAGTCCCAGCTTCCCTTGCCCCTGCTCTTAGGGCCAGCGCCAGTTCTCTCAGAGGATGCAGGCATCTTTAGAAGCTGCTGTGTGGGCTTTCTCTGGAGGGGTCTTTGAGTGTTTTAGGCAGCAGGCTATATCTTGAGGTTGCTTTAAATGAACCAGTCTCCACAGTGTACGTGTATGCAGGGGTGGGTGTAACAAAGAGGGAATGACCTTGAAATTTGCAATGAAGTCACTCTGTGTCAGCTGTCTTCAGGGCGAGAAACCAGCCAGCCAGCTCGGCAGGGGACCCAGGGAGACACGAAAGGCACAAAGTCAGATTGAAGGAGATATCATTAATCAGGCAGAGGGGCCGTTGGCACCAAGGGAGTACCTGCTCAACAGAGCGTGAAGTGTCAGCCAAGCAGCGCTGTGAGCTGGTCTCCTGATGTACGCTACCTCAGAAAGGCCCATCTTACGGCAAAGATAACTAATGAGATGAGGTTGACATCCGTGCCTCCATCACTCTTCCGCGTTTCTGGGGAAATCGCAGCTAATGGAGCACTGCATGACTCTGAGATCCACAACCAGAACACGTGGAGGTGCCCCCCACAGGGATTCAAATCCCATGGGGCAGTTCAGACACTGCAGACCTCAGCCCTGTTAGCCACCAGCTGCTGGCCTCACACAGACCCAGCTGTTTAACATTTGAAAACCAGTATCAATTTTTTTTTTTTTTTTTTGGTGGTATGCGGGCCTCCCTCTGTTGTGGCCTCTCCCGTTGCGGAGCACAGGCTCCGGACGCGCAGGCCCAGCGGCCATGGCTCACGGGCCCAGCCGCTCCGCGGCATGCGGGATCCTCCCAGACCGGGGCGCGAACCCGGTTCCCCTGCATCGGCAGGCGGACGCGCAACCACTGCGCCACCAGGGAAGCCCCAGTGTCAATTTTTAACATGGCACGGGTGTCAGGGAGTGGGCAGAAAGCCAGGCAGGAATGAAGTTATCACGATTTGATTTGGCCAAGCTTCCTGCTCCAAGGAGTAGTGGGGGAGAAGAGGCAGAATGTGATCTGGACAAACTGGGAAGAAGATGGAGTATATGTCTGGCAGTTTCTTTCCCGGGACTGCCCACATCAAATGCCCAGGGCTCACAGGTCATTGCTGTGGTGCCCCAGGAAGGCCCACCTCCAAAGCCTGATCCATTCATTCACCACTTAAAACGTATTTATTGAGCATTTACCATGTCCTAGGCATTGTGCTGGGGGTAATCCCATACTCCCTCTATTAGGGAAGACTTTTCCCATCTTCTGTCCCACCCCGTCAAGATCTTGACTTCTGGTCATTTGTTTCATTCTGGTCAAGAATATTAATTGAGCACCTACTCTGTGCCGGGCACAACAGTTGTATATACAGCAGTGAACAAGACAAATCCAGTCAGTGATATATAGTGGAAAGAAGAACAGATTTGGAGGCCAAAGATCAATTTTGGACAGGTGGGTTAACCTCTCAGAACATCAGTCTTCTTGTTGGTAAAATGAGGCCGACCCTACCCATTTACAAAAATACTATGAATCTCAGAGATAAAAGATGTGAAGATTACTAATTATACCTACTAAGACCCTACTTCTAAATAGTCACATTCTGAGGGGAATGGTAGATATAAATTTGGGGGACACTAACCCACTATAATTATACAATGTTATCAATTAATCAATATTTTTAAAGGTTTTAAAGGACTATATGTTTATGTTTCTTATTACTCAGCCACCCTATAAACTCCCAGAGATCAGGAAGCATGGGTAATATTGTCTTGGATCCCCATTTTCACAAACATGTAAATATCTGTTGAATGAATGAATGAATGATTGAATGAATGGACTCAGGGATAATAATAGGGGATGGAAAACTCCAGGGCCAGACTGGTAACATAAACACGGGCAAGAATGGCCCTGGGGGGGTGAACTTGAGGGCACTTGTCCTAAATGAGGGCAATGCTACTCAACTCCAGCCAACGCTTCCATGCCACAATCAAGCCCAGCATTGCCAGACCTTCTAATTTTTCAATAGAAACAGAAAATGTGGCTTTTTATGTGAAATCTCCCAAGTTTTAACTGTTGGCAATAAACTGAATTTTTAAAAACACAGTACAGAATAAACACAATGCACTGATGAGCTGTATGTGGCGACCACCAGCTTATAACCTCTACTAAGACCTAAGGAGTGACTCTGATGGTGTCATTTCAGGCAGGCCAGTGATAAACACATCTTTGAGATGGCTGACCTTGCAGTGTCTCTCCCCTGCCTACCTGTGTGTTCAGTGTTTGTGGAACCCTGCTGAGATTTACAAGTGACAGATTCACGTCCTCATCGATTCATGCATTCAAGAAGTATTTATGGAACCTCCACCGTGCATGACGCTATGTGCTAGTCTGTGTTTTGAGACCAAAACAGACATAATGCCTGCCCTCAAGGAGCCTGGAAAGGGAGAGAGAGATTAAACTGATCATTATGCAAATAATTATTTAATCACAACTATGTTGAACTGAAAAGAAGACAGAGGCAAACGTTTCCTCTCTGAGTTTTTCAGTATTTTTGTTTAGTTTATTTGAGAATGGGGATACGTGGAAGGGGTCACTGTTATAACCTGCAGAACCCAAACAGGGGAATAGCATTCTTTAAGAAGTGATTGGAAAAGTCAATAACAACAGCTACCATTTAGTGAGCATCTACTATATATCCATCATTGTGCCAAACATGTTGAATGTGTTTTCTTTAACTTCCAAAACAAGCCTGCAGGGTAAGTTTATTTCCATTTTCTAAAGGAAAAACACTAAGGCTAAGGGAGATTAAGTAAACTGCCCAAGATTGGGAGTCGATGAATGGCAGAGCCGGGACTTTAACCCCTGTCTGTCTCACTCTGCAGCTCGTGGTCTTTCAAGCACATAATGCTCTTTCTCTGCAAACACTACACACAGCACCAAGGGCAAACTCCCTGTCCAGACTTCCAGCCAACACAGCAAACAACCCCCCAAAGGTATGATAGCTCAAACATCACAGTTTATTTCTCACTTATATACTATTCCAAGGCAGTGTTCCTGAATGGTAAGGGCCGCTCTGGCAAACAGTAACTCAAGGACCCAGAACCTTTCCATTTCCTGACTCATCACCTTCAAAAACAAACTGGCTTCCAAGGTTGCCAGGGTGGGAAAAGAACAAGAAGGATTGTGGGTGTGAGGTTTTTATGGGTCATGCAGGAGGTAGACCACAACATTTCTGTTTACATCCCAGTGGCTACTACTCAGTCACATGGTGGCAGCTACTGCAAAGGAGGCTGGGAAATGTAGTCTGTGTGCCAAGAAAGAAGGGAAACTAGGGATCAGCTAGTATTCCCACCACACTGCTTCCCAATAATCCATTTATTCTGGTTGCATGTTTTGAGTACTTGCAAAAGTTCACCCAGGCTTACTTTCCCTTCTGGAGTGTTCAAGGAGCTTTTATTCATGTGCCTTACAGTCTTATATTTACACTGATAGCTATTTAAAGTCTATATAACTGCTTGACACTATCATTATCTTGCATACTTTGCTGAGGTTGGAGTCTCAGGGAGAGATATGCTTTCTTTTCCATGGATTAGAAATGAATATAGCCCCCTAAGCAATCTTGCCAAGGACTATGAAAACGATATAAAGAACGAAAAGCTTTCAAAAGGAAGATATTACTCACATAGTCATCCAGAGCTAGGTCTGCAAAGGAGATACGAACATACCATAAGGCAATTTCAAGCAAATGTCATCCAAGACTCTTAAGAGGTTCCCTCTTGTCAAGTTTCCCTTTATGACACACTGAAAATTTTAGGGTACATCAACAAATCATGATTTGCCATTTCCCTCCCAAACCCTCCCTGTTGTGAAATTCCAAGTAGCTACTCCCTAGAACAATATATTCTAGAAGATTTTACTGGGTATGTCTGGGTTTATTTTATGTTGCCCTTTATGTAAAGAAAGAACTGTTGCCTATTCACCACCAGCAGGGGATGCACGTTGAAATGGGTTCTTCTCCCCCAACGTGGGGAATACACACAGCCTTAAATGCCTCCCCTACAAAGGGAATTACTCAAACCCTGTTTCATGGAATACCCTTCCTGTGGATGCTAATACATGTTCTAAAAGAAAATGGGAAGCAAAGAAGGGATTCTGAAGGAAAAATAGGGTGGGACAAACTGGGTTAAAGAAAAAGAGGCTTCTTTACTGCAGGACTTTCAGAACCTTTTGTATGTTAATTTCGGATTGAATATTAAAGAAGAGGGCACAGGTTGACAGCTGCTCTCCTTTCAAACGGACCATGAGACACCTACAGAGAGTGAACGTGTTTTTAATTTACATATATATTCATATATATATGATTCTTCTGAATTTGAAAAACATAGTCCTCTGCTCTGCTCAAAATATTCCTAGAAGAGGGGATATTGGACACATTCTCTGACCACCCCATTGCAAGTCAAGGATTTGGGAAAAAAAAAACTCTTAATTCAAGTTAAGAACAGAAGCTTTGGGGTCAAAAGACTTGGGTTCAAATCCTTGTTTTTCCACTCACCTGCTGTACAACCTTGGGTAAGTTAACTAATCTCTCTGAGCACCTTTTCTTGATGTTTCATTTCCATGCACGTGAAATGGGGATTATAATAACCATTGTCCCTACCTTATTGGGACATTGTGAGAATTAAGTGATACAAACTCTGGAAAATACTTAGTATGCTTGCTGGCACACATAAGTCACCTGCCCTCCAAAAACATTAGCCATTATCATCATTACTCTAGTATGCTGTATTTCCCAGATTTATATGTCATGGGAACCTTTTAACCCAGAATATCCATTAGCATCTCAAGGAACACCATAGAACCAAGTTTGGGAAACGCTAAATAAGAGGGCATCCTAAGAAGATGACATCCTATGATGAAGACAGACCACAGGGCATTACAGGACCCAGAGAGTTCATTAGGAGCTCAACATCATGAACATGGTCTCTCTCCTTATCTCTCAAAATCCAAAATGGTACATCTAGAGGTGGTGCCAACTTCCTGGGACCACCTGCAAAGCCCTGGTGTCTAGGTCTTCCACTCATCAAGTCCCAACCCCAGCCAGGGCTGACAAAGTGCAAGGCTGACCTTTCTCTGTTCAAAATGAGATTCGGCTGGCTGAACACACATGGAACTCTCACACCCCACAGATTACCGTCACATCCACCGCTGCGGGCAACGCTGTCCTGTCTCCTCCTGGGGTTCATTCTGCTCCCGTGGTAGAGGGCCCTTTCCCCTTTGAGTCTACTCCAGTCTGTCTACTCCAGGCTCTATGAGAGATGATCTGTCACTGAACGCAGTTATAGCCATTCAAGTTCCAGTGGATGTCAGTAGTAAAATAACTACAGTCACCCTCTCCTTAGCATTTCCAATATGCCAGGCAGTATACTAAGCACCTGAAATGCTCCACCTCATTTAACCCTTTCAAGAACTCAAGAAGTCGGGTCGATTATTGTGCCCATGTCACAGACGAGAGAGTGCGGTTCCAAGAGATATAATGACTTGCCCAAGTTCTCACAGTCAATTATGATCTGAACCTGAGCCGGGTCTCCTGAATTTGGTTCATCTACTTCACACCACCTCCTTTTTCTCAGGGTTTCCCTCCCTCTCCTGCCTGCTCTCAGCAATGATCTCCGAGAAAGAACTGGATGGATTTGGGTGGGGAGGGAGAACGCCAGTCAGACACACTGATTTTCAGAAAAACAGCTTTCTTCTCATTGATGTTCAGCAAACTGGCCTGCTTCCAGCGTCAGAACTAGTGGTTGGTCGGTGACTCAAGAAAGCCCCAGTGAAGAATCATAAAACATAATGCCTTCATACCTTAAGTGTTTTAGTTTAACCTAAAACAAAGCAATGTCATTTGTCCGCCCATATATGGAGGCAGGGAGAGGTTTTGTCTTGGAGCATGGGAGCCCTGCTGGAATTTCCCTGCCTTCTTACATGAGTCACAACCACAGTATATTACCTCGGATATCCAATCCCAATTTCTTTGGAGTGGAGCACTTGAAAGAAGGTACACATGAAGGAACCTGGGTACCGCACTCTTTTATTTAGAGTGTTGTGAATTTTTTTTTTTTTTGCTAATCTTTTCATTTTCGTCCCCTAATTTGACAGCATTTCTTTGCAACTCACCTTTTCAAGTCTTTTCAAAGCATTTAACTTAGTGTTCATAGAAACAACTCCCCTCTTTTAGCTCTTGTATTTCATCTGTGATTTGTAAAGTTTAATTAAAATATACACTCGTAGTAGAACAAAATGTAGGAGCCGTGAACTTCCTCCACACACACACAGGACTGCCCGTCTCACTCCCTCACCTCCTTCCGATTGTTACCTTCTCAGTAAGATAAAATGACCACACTCCCTGTCCCGCTTCCCTGCTCACTTTTCCCTATAGCTCTTCTAATCATCTCAGGTACTGACCGTTTTATTTCTTTTGTTTATTGTTGTCTCGCCCCATTAAAATGTAAGTGCCGTGAAGACAAAGATATTAGTCTGTTTTGTTTGCAAATGTCTCCTTAGTGCTGGGCACATAGTAGGTCCTCAGTAAACATGTGTTGAATGAACGAACAAATGCTCCAAAATGGTGACTAGGACTAAAAGCCAACACCAAAGAGATCTCAAGAACCTCCGTGTTTTAAAGGGGGCCACTAACTTGGAAGTCAGACACCTACCTCTGAGGTTCACCAAGAGAAGAACAACCTGACTTTAGCACCCCCAGTTCTCACCCATCCCCCACCTCTTCCCAGACTATGAAAGAAGGCGGCCATGGCCCTGTGAGTCATGCTCTGTGGTGACAGCTGCTCCCACCGTCCACTGCAGGGTTTGGTAGACGGGGGCTGGGGGAGGGAGCGGTATTTTGCCCACCCTGAGGCCAGGTAAAGAGAGATTTTCTCTTTGTTTTGGTTTTCTATATTTTTTTCCAGAATGTGCCTACATATTGGTTTCTTCATATTTATCCTGCTTGGGGTTTGTCGGGCATTGTCTGGCTGATGCCTTTCATCAGATTTGGAAAAGTTTTAGTCACTATCTCTACAAATACCTCCTTCTACCACACTCCCTTCCTCCCTTCTCCTTCTGAAACCACAATTAGACCTTCTCACCATATGCTTAAGTCTCTTCCTTCTCTTCTGAATTTACCATTTTTGTGTCTCTCCATTCTTGATTTTGACTCTTTTCTTCTGACCCATCTTCCAATTGACCAAGTCTCTTCGAACTATGCCTAATTTGCTGAGTTCTTAATTTATTTTCTTTTCATTTCTAGAACTCCCAATTACTTCTTCTTATTACTTTTAGTTTTTCACCAACATTCTCAATTTTGTCTTTTTTCTCCTTGTACCTAGTAAGCAGAGTTATCTTATGGTCGTTGTCTGATAACCTCAGTCTTTGGAGGTTCTAGGGGTCTGTTTCTTTTGTCCATTGTTTCTGCTGGCTGCTCACCTCTCATGTGCCTGATTATCGTTTTCTTGCATGCCAGACATTGCATTTGTAAACCTGTTTGTAGAAATAATTTGAGGCTTAGAATGATGTTATTTTTCTCCAGGGAGCACTTACGTGTGCTTCCTCTGAGTCCCTGGGGAAACCAGCAATCTGGGGTCCTCTCCATACAAAATTCAGGGACTGAGATGAGTCAGTTCTGAGCTGCATCCCTGTAAGAGCCTGTCTGCCTCTATCTCACCTTTACCCCTAGGGTGCAGCCCCTCAGGATGCCAACCAAAAGGAAGGAGAGTTCACCAAGCCCTCCTCCCCTCGGCGAGCCCTGAGTTCTGATCTCTGTGCCCCCAGCCCTAGGTGTGGGCTAAAATGACCGCTCAGCCTCTTCGCCTCTCATCACACCCAGAACTGCCAGATACTGTTCTCACCTCCGTAGACCTCCACCCCGGTGAATAATTTTCACTACTTGTTAGCTGTCTGATGCCTTGAAGTTGTGTGTGTGTGTGTGTGTGTGTGTGTGTGTGTACATACATACGTATACGTGTGTATACGTATGTATGTGTGTATATGTTTATATATACATATGGGTGTATATGTATGTGTGTGTGAACATGTGTTTGTGTGTGTGTGTGTGTGTGTGTGTGTGTACATACATACGTATACGTGTGTATACGTATGTATGTGTGTATATGTTTATATATACATATGGGTGTATATGTATGTGTGTGTGAACATATATTCCAGTCTGTCTAGTGGGAGGCTTGGTCCAGATTACCTAGTCTGCCATTATCAGAAGCAGAAGTCTCTTCGTTACCTGCGTCAGGGCCTGGCTAGGGTAAGGCAAGTGAGGCATCCGAACACAAAATTTCAGGATGTTCTCACTCTCAGGTCCGTGCAAACGCGGGGCTGGCACCTTAAACTGTGCACCTCGGCACCTCACATGCCTCTCTTGCATGCCAGTCCTGATCTGCATATGTTTGCAGAGGTTCAAATACCTAGGCAGACACTACTAGGTGAACTTATATCTAGAAAATGGGCTGGGGGATACTTTATTTCTTTATTTACTTCTTTATTTACTTCTAGGTTGTTTGATTGTTCTTATGTCACCAGATCTTGTTTACCACGCATCTTCCATGCATCATCTCACGCAACCCTCAGAGCAACCCTAATAAATGGGTACCATCTGCACCCTCGGTTTGCCTATAAGGAAACAAAAGTACACAGAGGTTTAGTAACTTATCCATGTACCCAAAACTGAGAGGGGATGGAGCCAGATTTTGAACCCAGGCAGCCAGGTTCCTAAGCCTCCATGTCTAATCACTACACACACAGCCAGTCATTATGACTCCTGTTGAAAGCACTGAATTATGTACTTTCGGAATTTTAAAAACATGGTGCAATATAAAATGGAAAAGAATATTTTAATTAATAATATACAGGGACTTCCCTGGCCGTCCAGTGGTTAAGACTCCGTGCTTCCACTGCAGGGGGCGCAGGTGGGTTCCATCCCTGGTCGGGGAACTAAGATCCCACATGCCACATGGCACGGCCAAAAAAAGAAAAAATTAATAATATACAGATATGTTCTATATATTAAAAGTCTTCGGCCAATGGTCAAAGCTACTTCCAGCCCATCCCGCAGCAGGGGAGAGGCAGGGCTCCGTAGCCCCTTTCTCGCTTCCTTGGCCTTTTCACGCTCTCCAGCACAGAGGAAAAATGACTCAGGGCCTGTTCTCAGACGTGTGCTGGGGCCAGACTACCGCCCAGGCCACATCGGTCTGCCTGTTGTTACCACGTCAGCTCAGGCCTTCGTCCGCGACACGGTGCCCGACTCCCATTACTCACTCTGTCCTTTCCTGTCCAGCTGCGCCAATAAAATGATCTATCAGCAGGAGCTTGGGACGGCCTGCCAGGTTCCGGGCAGAGGAAGAGGCATGGGAACTGTTTTATGAAATAAAGGCCTGGCTGCCAAAGGAAACACTTTACAATCACAAGTGCCTCTCCCACGAGCTCTGGACGTTGCATTCATTCCTTCGTTCACTCATTCGTTCATTCAGCACATGTTTACTGAGGACCCAGCTCTGAGCCAGGCCCGTGGGATACACAGGCGAGGCCTCTGCCCTCTATTCACGGGGCTGGGAAGCGGCAGACACGGAGCAGAGTTCATCACAGGTGTATCAAGTAGGCGTGGGAGGTTATCAAGGCAAGAAGCAGGGGCCTCAACTAGCCCGGGGGCAGAGAAGGCCTCCGAGGAGGTGATTGTTGAGTTGTGATGGGGCTCAGGCCAGGCTGCCCCAAGATGTGTCACTCTGGCACTCGGATTATTTTAAGCTGAAAACAATCAGGGCCCAAAAGAGTCAGGAAGAATCTTTGAACCTCCCCCTTACTGCCTAAAAGAATTTAAGACAGGAGTCCTATCCCAGGAAGAAGCTATCACCATAAACAACTGCAGTACAGTATTAGGAGTGGCAGCCCGAGGAACCGTTTGATCAAAGCCCATTGTCTTTGGATGCCCAGCTAACGTTTACCAAACATTAATTCTTCTTAGCTCCCTGTGGGTTACTTTCCTTCCCCCTGAATCCTCAGACCCCTACCTCCTTCTCCTTAGTGCAGAATATATGTACATATGTATGTGTGTGAGACATATATATATGTCTCATCTAGCCTTGCTGTCTTTGGGATTCTTCATCATGTGGATTCCCCAAGCACACGTGATAAATTTGACTTTCTCCTGTTAATCTACCTTATGTCATGTTAATTGCCAGCCAAATGAACTAAGAGGGGAAAAAAGAGAAATTTCTCCACCCCAACAGCTGTGATCTGAAGGCAGAATAGGAGTCAACGCCCCCAGGATGGAGGCGAAAGCATGCCAGGTAGAGGATGTCACACGGGTACAAGTCCTGAGGTCAGAAGGAGCTTGCTGTTTGTAAGGATATAGGAAGCGTGGGGAAGAAAGCAGAGGGGAAGAAGCTGGGGAGGTGAGCGGGGACCAGATGATGCAGAACCTTCCAGGCCCTTGTGAAGAAGTTGGTCTTTATCCAAAAGAGCTTGAGAAAATCAATGGAGGGTTGTAGAAGGAGGCATGTCAGGATCCCACTTGCGTTCTAGGAAGACCACTAAGGAAAACAGATTAGGAGGGACCTGCACGAAATGAGAGAAGCCACTTAGGAACCCAGCACAGTGCTTTTCAGACTATCTGCAGGGACGGACCATTTTCTCTCCAATCTATCACAAACCGACGCTTTTGTAAAATACAACAGAAATTCACTTGGATGTCACAGCAATGTCAAATTGCTATAAAAGTTTCTAAACACAAAATCCCAGTTTCTTTACTTACTCACTGTGGACCAGTAATACTTTGCTGACTGTCACTCGTCTGTAGATGACAGTTTGAGGAGCACTGGGGTAGCACAAATGAGGTTTCCAAGCCAGACTCCAGGGTCCAAAGAGAAAACTACTTTATCTTCCAGAACCTAGGTGAGCCTCTGGCACCTGGCCTCTGATCAGCCTGATGCAGGAAATATCCTGAGCCCTGCCGGACAAGCCTGCAGGTTACCGCTCACGTACATCTGAGTGTTTATTCTCCTGCGAATCCCTCCTCGGCGCCCTCCTCCTGGAAGCTTCTGCACACGCCAGCCCGATGGTCTTGGTGGAAGGGGCTGTTCCGTTTATTCTTCGTCGGCCTCTGCCTGGTGCCAGTTCCTGCTCTGCATGTAACTTGTCCTTTTCAGTCCTTGAGCTCATCTCCTGTCCTGCACTGACTTCCGCTGAGGTGGCGCTGCACCCTCCTTCAGGCCTCCCTGGTTGAGCTCAACGCATCCTCTGTTGCACAAGTCCCTGCCTCCTGGGACCAGCCTTCCCCTGGCCCTCTCTCCTTACCTCCCTCCCCGCACCGGCTCCCTTTCCATCCCACCCGGGGCCACACACAAGCCCCATGATGCTTTGGGCCAGCTTTCCCTCTGCCTAGCACAGCCACCACGACCTCTAGCTCTCTTGCCACTGAGAAGAGCAAGGCTGCTGGTCATCGGAGATCCCAGGGGGTCAACAAGTCACAGGCGCCCCTTGACCCCTGGGTCTCTGTACTCAAAACGCTGCTCCGAGCAATCAGCTCAAGGAGGTGGAGCAAACACGCGAATGTAAAATTCTCTCTCTGCCTCTCTCCCTCCTCGTCTCTTTCAGTCTCTCTTCTCTTCTCCCCTCCCCACACTTCCTTCTCCTTCTCCCTTCTCCCTCCTCCTCTTCCAACTCACCTCCCACCTGGCCTCTAATCAGAGGTGAGAGGAGGAGAACTGGGTCTGGCTGACGTTGGTTTCCTGAATCTTTCTGTCTCACAGCCAGATCAATCTCCTGAATGAAAGAGGTGATAAATCACCACCTTTATTATGAGCTCCTATTCTGCCACCCATTCCCTGGGGAAAGTGATTAGATAAGACTGCTGCACACAAATATTTCCAATTCCTCCTCTTCCAAGTGCTCCTCTGATCTTTTGAATTAGACATGGTCCTATGACTTGCTGAGGCCAATAAAACGTGAGGAGTGACTCGGGTCACTTCTGGGTGGAAGGTTCTCAGAGCTGTCGGACAATTCTCTCTCTTTTCTCCTCCTGCAGCAATCATGGAAGCATGTTCCCTTGATATGAAAGATTCATAAGATCAAAGCAGCCTGGAACGTTGAACCTGTCCCAGAGTGCAACCGTCCCCGGGCGTCACCAGCACTGCAGCAGACTTTGCATGAGCACAAAATTTTGCTTTGAACCCACTGGTTGTCTGTTACAGCACCATAGCATTGCCTGTCCCGACTAACATACCATGATTCTGGCCCAAACAGCAGATGGTGAAAGTGAAAAGAAAAAGCACTCAGTAGCTGATAGCTCAGCAGGTCATCATCCAGGGGAGGTTGTGGCCGTTCTCCAAGCTACAGATAATGGCGGCCTGGCTTGTAAAGGTGGTGCCAGCAAAGATGACAGAAGTGGATAGACAGGATACAAAGTGAAAAGAGACAAGTCTTGGTGATGGACTAGACTGAGAAGATGAGGAGAGGGGTATGTCAGGTTGTGCCTCGGTTTCTGGCTTCGGGAATCAGGGGCATATAGAGCCAGTAGATGAGGTGCAGGGCACCAAAGAACACGCCGACCATATCTCCCGGTCCCAAGAGCTTGGAACACGGTCAGTTGCAGCAGTTGGAACAAGCAGCCTTCATTCTGGGCACTCTCCTGACCAGTTTGCAGGCTTGAGGGTGAGCTTTCCCGGTGGTGTGGCGGATGCTCCGTGGAACAGCCAGCAGAACTCTGCTGTAGTCACTGCCATTTATAACCATCAGCAAGAGACCAAACTACAAGGAGGAAGGCTGTACTCCAGAAACCGCTGGTGTTTGAGCACCTGACAGAGCTGCCAGTGCTGAGGGTTTGATGGATGGAAAAGGCAAAGAAGAGTGTCTCATTTAATTGTTCATTGTATCAACTAATTACCTGGTGTTCATCCATCAACACAGGACGGTTAAAGGGAGAAAGTCCTGAACTTGAGATCCAGAGGCCTGGGTCTTGGTTCCAATTCCGTCATTCAGGACCCTGGGTCAGGTACTTCCCCTCTCTGGATTTCCCCAGCCCTATAGGCAGAGGTCCTTCAGTGGGGTCCTGTGCACTCCTTGGAGATTCATGAATGGGCCTTAGAGATCCCCAGAAATTATATCCAGGACACTGTTTGAATGTGCAGATGTCTGTGTATTGGAGAAGCGGGTCCATGCCTTTCATCGGATCCCCAGTGAATTCCATGACTTGGAAAAAAGTTTTAAACCACTGAAAGTAGAGATGGACACCCCGGAGGGCTAGGCGGAAGGAGGTGGAAGGAGATGGCAGGAGCCAGATCACAAAGGACCTCACGAGCTGTGCTAGGGAGACTGGCACCACCCAAAATGAATACAGGAGCCCCTTCTGGTTCACTTTTCCAGGTGTGCCCGGGCAATCCAGAACAACAAACACCTAGATATCTAGGGACAGGGCAAGGAGAGAATACCTGAATGACCCCTGCGCTTATTCATCCAACAGGCATTTGTTAGACACCTACTGTGAGCTGGGACCCGATACTAGAGGCTGCGTTATTGTGATAAAGAAAGAGTGAATGGGACAAACGGGCAGAGGAGTGTGTGTCTGAGTGTGTCTGTATGTGTCTGCGTGAGTGTGTCTGTGTGTGTCTGCGTGAGTGTGTCTGTGTATGCGGCCCCTGGAGCAGCTGTGGGCTGGGAGCCCCGCTGCAGGCTCTTCTCCACCAGAGCCTGACTCCGAAAAGCTCCAAGGAACAGTTTGCATCGCGGTTATAAAGAGCTGACACTAAAGCTGCAAGGCACACAGGAGGATGCCAGGGAGTGACGGTCTGGGAACCAAAAAATCCCATTCCTAAGACGCAAACCTGGCTTAGAGGGGACTGGCTGTCCCAGGCCCTGCTCGGGGCTCCTGTCTCCACCACTGCTGACAGCCAGCCCTGTACTGCCAAGACCTGGAAACTTGCTGGACGTGGAGTCCCTAGATTTCTCTACCCCTTGCTAGAAAACCTACACCGTCATCAAAATTTGAGCTGCAAAAACTCAGAGTTCTTGGTATATCTATTTACTGCAAACAGAGAAGGCTTTGAATATCAGGTGCCTTCCTGCAGTAGAAAGCCATGGGACACTGGCCTCTATGTGAAAGCTGTGAGGCTGGACAGCACAGCACAGGGAGGTGGCGAAGGAGCAGTCAGGACCAAGGGCCTTGGAGTCAGGACGGACAGGTTTGAACCAGTGACCAACGTGTGCCTCAGTCTCCTCCTCTGTCAAATGGGAATAACAATAGCACTGACCCTCTAGGGTTGTGTGAGAATTCAATGAGTTAAAATGCAAAAGGGCTTGCAGTAGTGACTGGCACATAGCAAGCACTAAATAAATATCGTCTATTATTTTTTATTATTATTGTTCATGAAAAATGGTTTTCTCATAGTCATTTGAAACTATACATTGCTGGGAGAGAGAGAGAGACAGAGACAGAGAGAGAGAGAGAGAGAGAGAGAGAGAGAGGAGGGAGGGAAAAGGAGGCAAGGAAATAAGATGTTCCATATCTACCCATTAATGATACCAGGCGAGAGAAGGGTGAATCCATTTTTATGACACATTAATATAAATATTTTATCATATGAGAACTAGCTCGGGCTATAATATATCTTTTTCTCAACTGTAAGACATTTCTTTTTCTTTTCTAAATTAATTATGCCATGTTTCACCTAGAAGAAAAGAAGGAAGGAAGGAAAGAGGAGGGGAAGTGGGGGAGGAGCTTAGCAGAAATCTGCCCCTCACCACATAGTGACTGATGTACCCGTGCACCATCTGCCTAGTGTTTTACAGGTTCCTGAGCATCTGCAGTTCATCAGCTCCTTCTGGCTGCTCGAAAACTGGCCTTGAAGCAGGTCTTCTCAGCTCCATCCAACAGACGAGGAGGCAGAGGCTAGAGAGGTTAAGTGACTTGCCCACGTTACGTGACCAAGCCCCAGCTCCTCTGACCTCCTACCCAGAACACCAGGCACTCCCCGCACTGCCTCTCAAAATTCTCCACTTATTCATTCAGCCAGCAGCACTAAGTCCTGCTCTGTGCCTGGCCTCGTGATCAGCGCTGCAGACACAGAAATGAATAAGCTACTGCCCTTTCATCGAGGCAGGTTACAGTCTGGTTACGGGGGGTATTTCGAAGTGCTGTCTCCTAGAGCGACCTTCTGAGACATAAGGAAGGCCAGGCCCTGGAGCCACAGGATCACACAGTCCTACGACTCCTCCACACCCTGCTGTGTGATATTGGGCACCCAAGCAACCTTTCTAAGAGCCGTTTTCCTCAAATGTCAAACAAGGACGATGATGATAATAGGGCCTACTTCACAGGGCTATTGCGGGTCTTAACATAAAACACTTCCTACAGAAACACTTAGCCTGTTCTCGGAGAGACTCGTTCTGAAAGGCAAACTTGATAGATTTCCTCCCTGATGGGCCTGAATATCTTGAAAGGAGATTTAGACAATTGGCAAAGAGTTGAGGGGTTGAGTTAGTGGAAAAGTACATAGATAACAAAGCCAAGGGGAAAACGAGGCAGTTATTATCTTCAGAGAGAACAAAAGATGTTGCAGGAGGGGAAGGTAATCTGAGCTGACTGCAGCATCAGCAGAGCACACCATTTACAGTTAGGGTAATATAAACACTGAATATTGATCCAACAGAAATCACAGCGGATCTGGGGGGAGGGGGAGCCACGTGTGCAGGCGGGCGCAGGCAGGGGCTGAGGAAGGAGAGCTAACTCCTCAGCTTCCACAGTCAGAAGCCAAGGGATAAAGTCTAGAATGGAATCGTCAGGAAGTCACAATACAAGCAGGCTATTTAGAGACGTATAGGTAAATAAAATAACCCACCCAAAGGGCAAAAGTAGTTGCTTCGGAGGAGGTGAAGGGAAGAAAGGGGCCAAGAGGCTGCTGTTTTATATAACATGCTTTGCAGAACTACCTGAATCTAAATAAGGATTTCTCAACCTCAGCCTCACTGACATTTGGGAGCAGATAATACTTTGCGTTGGGAGACGTTCTGTGTATTGCAGGATGTTTAGCAGCATCTCTGGCCCCTACCTGCCAGATGCCAGTAGCGAATAACACCCCAGCCCCCAGTTGTGACAACCAAAAATGTCTCCAGACATTTCCAAACATCCCCTGGAGGCAAAACACACACACACACACACACACACACACACTGAGAACCACTGATCAAATTAAGCACATGTATAACTTTAATTTTTAAAAAAGTTTTATAAAGTGTTTAGTGCAGTGACAGATGTATGGTTAGTGCTTAATGAATGGTAGCAAGGATTGTTATTTCCCTGACCTTGCTGGGGATGCCTTCTCAATCCATCGATAGTCATTTCCTGCACCGCCACAGGAGACACGTCATGGCCCAGTGAGCTCCTGATCCTTCATATTCACAGACAATACCACTGCTGCTGATCACAACAGTATTGATAACAATAACCGTCTACCACCTCTGAGCCTGGCACACTGCACTGCACACAGAGGGTGAGCGCATTCATTCACATCTAGCAATACCTTGTTGCCGGGCTCTTGTACATAATCAGTGTTAATTTCATCCTCACAAGTGGGAGAGGGAGTGGGGAGGATCATTCTCAGGTTACAATGAAGAAACTGAGGATCAGAGAAGCTAAGCAACTTGCCTAAGATCACACAGCTAGTAAGTGGAAAGGTCTTAGCTTCAAACTTAATTTTCTCCAACTCCAAAGCAAGTCAGCCCCCACCACACCGGGGATAACCCCTTGCTATGCATCGAAAACACCTGAGGAGATTTTAAAAAATAACGATGGGGGCTTCCCTGGTGGCGCAGTGGTTGCGCGTCCGCCTGACAATGCAGGGGAACTGGGTAACGATGCCCGGACCCCACCCCAGACCAATGGACCAAAATCTATGGGGGTGGGGCCCAGTCATCTGCATTTTTAAAAACTTCCCCAGGTGACCCTGATGCACAGGGAAAGCCCTAAATCAGCGCTTCTCAAACTGTAAGGTGCACATGAATCCCTCGGGGACCTTGTTAAAATGCAGATTCAGCAGATCTGGGGTGGGGCCTGTGACTCTGCATTTCTAACACGCTCCCAGTAATGCTCCTGCTGGTGCACAGGCCACACTTTGAGCAACAAAACATGAACCTGCTGCATGACCTCACTTGCTAACCCTGCATGCCAAGTTTACTTAGGGAGTTTCCTAGGGAAGAGGTAAACTGAATTTCTTCTCCAGGGAACAACAAAAACAGTAACAACACCATTTACTTAACATCTACTATGTGCCAAACACTGTGCTAACTATGTTTTAAATACATCAGCTCATTTAAACATTAAACAGAATTTCACTACCGTGTCAATAGCTCTTGAAGGTTTTTAGAACAGTTCGATTTGGTTAATTCACTTGGCTGTCACAGGAGACCTGGGAAAAAGGAAGGACCAGGAGGGATTCCTTCATGTTACAGGTGGGTGACTTGAGGATCTGGCATTTGCCCCGAGTCGCTCTTTGGCCCCAAGGGCTGCTGCTGTCACTGCTGCCAGTAGCCCCCGGCACTCTGGAGACGCAGTAGTTTAAGCATCTCCGCACGTGTTACCTCAGGAGGGATTCCTTCATGTTACAGGTGGGTGACTTGAGGATCTGGCATTTGCCCCAAGTCGCTCATATAATAACCCTGTGTAGTAGTTGCTTCTATTAGTATTCCCATTTTACAGGTGATGAAACAAAATTAAGTGACTTGTTTAAGAGCAGTACAGTTAGTGAAGTAGCCAAAATTCATACCTGAGTATGAGACTCATACCTGAGTCTCTCTTAGGATCCTTGATCCCTGGTTATCCTGCCTACCTTATTTTAAGGCCATTATCCACCTATGCTCTGCAACCTCAGGCAAGTCACTTGACCTCTCTGAGCTTCCTATGTCCCAATTGAAAACTGAGCACAAAGGTCATCCCTAGATAACTCACATCAGGAGAATGCATTTTGATGTCAAATAAGACACATCTCTGAACAAGGCACTCACTCTTCAAAGACACAGCATGTTACAAATACCCATTCTGAGAGTTGGGGGTGTGCTGTTTTGCTTTTAACCTTGAGTGGGTAGGTGGGATTCTGGCCCCTGGGAACACACTGTGTGAAGGGGCTGGGAGGCAGATACGCATACCTGCAGAAGAAGATAAGGTTTATGACTGGAAGCTTATTAGGAGGGGTGGCTGGAGAGATGCTATCACCCCAGCTGAAATATCAGCCAGTTCATCTCTGGCAGTGACTCAGCCTGGACAGGGGGGCAAAGGCAGCAGGGCGATCAATTACAATGTTTCCTTCTCTCCAAGGATGCTGAGACGCCACCCACCCGCACCTGGTGGGGCTGAGCACTGGGTCACGGGTGGAGGAGCAGTCAGCCTTTCAGAGAAATTAGATGAGCTGCAGGTTCAAACTCTTTCTCAGGGAAGAATTTGTATCCAAAATTATAGAGGCAAGAGGTGGAGCCAGAAGGCCCTGTTCCAGCACCTTCTGGCTGTGTGAGCCTGGCAGGTCAGTGCACCTCTTAGAGCCTCAGTTTAATCCTCAGTAAAAATTGAGCCTGTCTCAGCTGATGGGCCTTGCTCTTGGGGTTGTTTGAAGGTTTTCTAAATGGCAATATGTATTTTGTATGGACCTGCTGGTATAAAGCAAGTCCAGATGGTACCTGACCGACATTTTTTTTTTTTTGCCACACTGTGCGGCATGTGGGATCTTAGCGCCCCAACCAGGGATCAAACCTGTGCTCCCTGCAGTGGAAGCACGGAGCCTTAACCACTGGACCACCAGGGAAGTCCCATGAACCAACATTTTTATTCTAACAGTTATGTGTTGATTTTATATGCATGGGGGGAAAATATATCTATATATACAGTTATTGTAATACATTGTTGGTTTCTTTTACCTTCATCTGCTTTATTTCACCTCATATCACGTATCACCACCTGACATTGTATAAATGTGTTGATTCATTCATTGTGTATCTCCCGCCATGACTCTCCCAGTGCCCAAAATAGTGCCTGGTATAATGTAGGTGCTCAATAAATATTTTTAGAATGAATAGCAAACTATGAATTCACTTGATATGATTGCTTAGGATGGGTCAAGATATTTTTGTTTTCAGTTTTGGTTTTTAAGTAAGCAGGTTTAAAGAACAGTCAAAGTGGATGCAAAAGCCCAAAGTCGGGGGGACCACCAGGTAACACGTGCGGAGATGCTTAAACTACTGCGTCTCCAGAGTGCCGGGGGCTACTGGCAGCAGTGACAGCAGCAGCCCTTGGGGCCAAAGAGCGACTCGGGGCAAATGCCAGATCCTCAAGTCACCCACCTGTAACATGAAGGAATCCCTCCTGGTCCTGCCTATTTCCCAGGTCTCCTGTGACAGCCAAGTGAATTAACCAAGTGGAACTGTTCTAAAAACCTTCAAGAGCTACTGACACGGTAGTGAAATTCTGTTACTATGTAAACACTCTGGGTGTCGCCCAACCTCATCAGCGCAAGGATCTCAATTCATTCCCATTGTAGACACTTCCCAGAGGAGTCTGCGTGGCTCCAGGGTGGAGCCAGACTTGGGTTCAAGGCCCAGCACTGCCACTTGGCACCAGGGTGATCTGAACAGTCTCTGGGCCTCGTTTTCCGCACTCAGCAAATATTTTTTGCTCTGTGTCTATAAAATAGGGATAGCACAGCTGCCCCGCAAAACAGCTGCTCTGTAAACAGCAATAGTAGGTCCTAGGTCCCTGCAACAACCTATTATGCCCACTGTACAGATGGGGAAATTGAGGCTTGGGGAGGTGGGATGATTATATAGCTAATAAGAGATGGAGCCTTCCCTCAAACTCAGGAAGTCAGATAACCAAGCTCCAAGGTTGTTCACACTAAGCTACACTGCCTCCCTTTAAATGTGGGTATCTATGGCTACTATCTTTGTTCATTCATTGAAGAAACATTTACAAGCACCGACTGTGAGCCAGGCACCAGGTTAGTCACTGAGGAATGAGGATGTCAATGAGTTGGATAAGTTCCCTGCTCTCAAGGAGAGGGGAAGACAAGGGTATCAGAGGGTGGCAAATGCTACAAGGAACAAATGGCTATGGGGACTCATTCTGACGGTTGGGGAAGACCTCTCTGAAGATGAGACGTGGGTGACCAGAAGGGATCAATCTTAGGGGAAGGTTTCAGGAAGAGAATTCCAGAAGGAGGGAACAGTTAGTGCCAAGGTCCATGTGGGAACAGGCTTGGCATATTCAAGGGACAGAGAGAAGGTCAGGGCAGCTGAAGCACCATGAGAGGAGGAGTCGCTCAAGAAGAACCAGGAATGGCAGGTAGGGGGCAAGTCAGGTACGGTTTTCTGGGCCTGAGTAAAGAGTTGGGGGTTATTCTAAGTTCAAGAAGAAGGCTTTGGAGTCTTAGGCAATTGAGCCACACATCTTATTTAAGGTTGCGCTGACAGCTATGTAGAGAATAGATTAAAGCGGGGACGTATAGAAGCTGGGACATTAATACAGATATAAAGAGACTATTATAGTTGTTGGTACAAGAAATGATGGTAGAAACAAAGGCTTGTGTCCACCAAAAGCCACGTGCAGGAATGTCCACAGCAGCATTATACATAATAGCCACAAGCTGGAAACAAGCCACATGCCCATCAGCAGCAGAATGTTTAAACAAACTGTAAGACATTCACCCAGTGGAATACTACACAGCAGCGAAAAGGGGGAAACTCCCACTACCCACAAGAACACAGCACAATCTCCCAAACGCGATGTTGAGAAGCCAGACAAAAAACAGTACATGAAAACAAACAAACAAACCCAGTACATGCTGTTTAATTCCATTTATAGGAAGTCAAAACAGGCAGAATTAATCTGTGATGATGGGGGCTGGGGAGTGGTTACCCTTGGCATGATCTCGACTGGGAGGAAGCATGAGAGAGCAGCTGGCCTCTGAGTAATGCTCTCTATCTTGATCTACACGGTGGTTATATGACTATGTTGGTATGTAAAATTCATTGAGCTGTGCACTTAAGATCTAAAACAAGAGAAACATTAAAAAGAAAAAACGATGATAGAGTGGGTCAGGCTGGCAGCAGAGAATGAACTCGACAGGTCTGGTCCCTCCCTTAGGATCCTGGAAGGAAACTGGCCTCCTGGGGCTCTGTCCCATGACTTACGAGCAGCCCTCTCTCCTGCAGCTAAGGCTGTCACCCAAATGAAGGATGACTATGCAGCACCCACAGCCGCAAGAGACAGGATTCCTCAGGAGTGTTGGAAATCTCCAGCAAGAGGTCCAGAACAGCGAGCTCTGGCTTCCCACCCTGCCAGCTGAACCGGGAGAGCTTGGGCTCCAGACGGAAAAGGCCTGATCCCATCCACGGGAGCCTCTGCAAACAGCCCTGGCCAGTTTTAAACAACCTTCCTTCTCTGTCAACCAAAGGCCCACATCAGAACTGGAGGAACTGGGGCAGCCAGACTCGTTCTGCCTGTCTCCAGCCTGAGCTACCTGCACTGTGTTCCCCGTCGCATCAGAACGACTGCAGGTTGGGGCCCGGCTGCTCGGGTAAGCCTCCACAAAGGACCCCGTGGGCCAGTGGAAGATGGGCTGAGAGGTGCTTTGCATCCTTGCATTAAGATGAGTGTCTTTAATATCACTTTTAAAACTTTAAGAAATTTTTTAAAGCAAGAAGAAAAAATACATTATATACACAATAATAATCACACACACATACACACACACACACACACACACACACACACACACAAATGGGGTCCCTTCCCAACTGCCTTTTTTCACTTAATAACTGATCTTGACTATCTTCCAGTGCCATTTGAGAGACTTCAAGTGCATCTGTTTTATTAGCTCCATAATAAAGTAATAATCAATAAAGCTGGAATTCATTTGCTACACACAGTTCTAAGCCCTTCTTGTGTTTTTTTGCCTTTAATACTCACCTCAACCCTATGAGGTCAGTTGTATAACTGTCATCCCCATTTTACACACGAGGAAACTGAGGCTCTCCAGAGGTCTGCCCAAGGACAGGACACAGTACTGTCTTAAATGTAAGTGCTTCTGACGTCCATGTCTGCCCCTGATCAGCACATGTGACAGCCTCAGGGTCCCATACGATGAAGGTGCTGTGGTGTCTTGAATCAACAGGCCCCTCATCATACATCCAGATTGAGTCCATGTTTTCCCATTTGTTATACGACTGTGTTGAATAAGTCTTTGTGAATAGATAGCCAGGGGTCAGCATGACTATTTTCTTAGGATAAAGGCCTGGCTGTGGGACGGCTAGGTGGAAAGCTAAGGCCCCTGTCCAATTCACTGCCCTCCAGGAAGGTTGTGTCGTTGAATCTCCCACCAGCAGGGTGGGAACTGTCTGCCTTCACAACCCCGCCCCCCTGTTTGATAAAACCTCAGTCAAGAGTGACTCTCATCCTCCCTCCCTCTTTCCTCTCCTTGAACACACAGATGCACCATTCCCTGAAGCCAACTACCAGATCACAGGCTCCCAGAAGGCGGAGACCACCACTTACTCCTCCTTATGACCCTCCAAGCTCCAGGGGTGGGGGGAAGGCATTTGCACTGGGAAGAGGCCATGTACTAAAATAAAAAACAGATTCTCAGCTCCCAGCCTTGGCACATGCTGTTTGCTCTGCCTGGGTCATGCTTACTCCACTCCCAGTCCTACTCATCCTCAGAGCTTCAGCTTTGACGTCTTTGCCACCACGGCCACCATCTCCAGGAAGCCCTCCCTGCTTCCCCAGGTGGGCCAGGATGGCTTCTCGGCGCCTCCGCAACCCCATGTTCACCCCCGACAGTGCAACATGGACCACATCACATTACACCCAATTTCCTCAAAACGCAGCCACCCTCATTATTTTATTAACCCTAAGAAACACACTGACCCAGTGCTTTCCTTTTTTCCAACAGCTTTGTTAAGATATAATTCATATACCATACAATTCACCCTCACCCATTGAACCTGTAAAACTCAATGGGTTGTTTTTTTTTTTTAATTTATTTTTGGCTGTGTTGGGTCTATGTTTCTGCGCGAGGGCTTTCTGCAGTTGCGGCGAGCGGGGGCCACTCTTCATCGTGGTGCGCAGGCCTCTCACTGTCGCGGCCTCTCATTGCGGAGCACAGGCTCCAGACGCGCAGGCTCAGTAGTTGTGGCACATGGGCTTCGTTGCTCCGCGGCATGTGGGATCCTCCCAGACCAGGGCTCAAACCCGTGTCCCCTGCATTGGCAGGCAGACTCTCAACCACTTGCACCACCAGGGAAGCCCCTCACTGGGTTTTAATACATTCACAGATATGCATGATCATCACCACGTTGATTTTTAGAACATTTTCATCACCCCCCAAAGAAACCCTGTACTCATTAGCTATCACCTCCCTGTCCCTCTATCCCACACCCTTAACCCAATCACAGGAAACCACGAATCCACTTTCTGCCTCCGGAGATTTCCCTATTCTGAATTTTTAAATGAATGGAATCATGTAACATGTGAACGGATTTGACTGGCTTCTTCCACTTAGCATAATATTTTCAAGGTTCATCCACATTGTAGCATGTATTGGTACTTTATTCCTTTTTATGGTAGAATAATATTTCATTGTAGGGATAGACCACATTTTGTTTATCTATTCATCAGCTGATGGACATTTGGCTATTTCCACCTTCTGTCTATTGTGAATTATGATGCTGTAAACGTTTGCGTACATGTTTTTATGTGGACATACGTTTCCATTTCTCTTGGGTATATGCCTAACAATCACAATGCTTTCTTATCATTTTATTTCTACTTATTTTTTTTTTCTACTTATTTTAAAAGTGCTTTTAGACTTATTTAGACAACAATTTTTTATCACATATCACTCTGGCACATACTTTAAAAAAAAAGAAGCAGGGCTTTACTGGTGGCGCAGTGGTTGAGAGTCCGTCTGCCGATGCAGGGGACACGGGTTCGGGCCCCGGTCTGGGAAGATCCCACATGCCGCGGAGCGGCTGGGCCCGTGAGCCATGGCCGCTGAGCCTGCGCATACGGAGCCTGTGCTCCGCAACGGGAGAGGCCACAACAGTGAGAGGCCCGCGTACCGCAAAAAAAAAAAAAAAAAAAAAAAGCAAAATACATCAGCTATGATATTCCAAAAATGTTTTCAATACAAAGTCTGGGTCTTCTAAATCATTTTTAAAATCATAGTTGCCTGCGTCCATGTTTTCCTGTAAGCTATTGTCCTCTGTGCCATTCTTGTATTAGCAATACAAGAATTCTTAAAAGAGAGCTCCACTGTCATCTCCGGTCAAGGCTAACCTCATCCTGACCGCTGCTGGTCAATGGTGATTTCACACCACTGATCATAAGATGCATCCCGATCTCGGAGAGGTTAATGTGTGGGAAAATGTGTGCCTTAGAATTGTTGAAATACGGTCATTTCCTGTCTGCTTGTCTGTATCCCGCACAAAAGATCACAAGTGTCTTGAGGACAGGAACCAATCTTAACCACCCTTGTACTCATTCCCACTTTCAGTCAACAGAAATATATGAAGCACCTAGCCCACCCATAATACATTCTTAATGAAAATATATCAAACGAATGAATGAATGTTGACCTACTTTGGAAAATGGAACTCACCTCCTAGCTGGGGGACCACCATCAATTTGTTTCATCTCTCTGAGTTGCTTCCCCATCTGTGAGATGAGGTAATGATAAGGATGAAAATGAGCTCACGTGTGCAATGAACCTAGGAGAGTCCCTGGCACAGAGCAGGCTACTGAAGAATATTTGTGGAATCAAAGGATGAATAACTGAATGAGAAAATAATTTTTTTAAATTTATTTATTTTATTTATTTATTTTTGGCTGTGTTGGGTCTTTGCTGCTGTGCACGGGCTTTCTCTAGTTGCGGGGAGCGGGGCTACTCTTCCTTGAGGTGCACAGGCTTTTCACTGCAGTGGCTTCTCCTGTTGCGGAGCACCGGCTCTAGGCACGCGGGCTTCAGTAGTTGTGGCACGCAGGCTCAGTAGTTGTGGCTCGTGGGCTCTAGAGCTCAGGCTTAGTAGTTGTGGCGCACAGGCTTAGCTGCTCCACGACATGTGGGATCTTCCCGGACCAGGGCTCAAACCCGTGTCACCTGCATTGGCAGGATGATTCTTAACCACTGTGCCACCAGGGAAGCCCGAGAAAATAATTATTATTGCAGCTAAAATTTATCACACACTTTCCCATTTGCCAGACACTGTTGTATGCACTTTATATGTGTGAACTCCTTTTTCTAACCCCTCATTTCATCCTCACAACAAGCTTACAAGGTAGGTACTAATATCGTCCCCAGCTAAATGAGGACCATGACAAATGAGGAAACTGAGGCATGGAGCAGTGAATCAATGAATAAAGGAATGAACAAATGTTGGACCTACATTAAAATCCCAGGCATCCAGTCTCTAGAGTAAGCTGGTCAGTCCCTTCACCTCTCCGAGCCTCACCCTGTCTGTAAGATGGGGAAGTAAATCACCTGCACCTCACAGGCAGGTGCTGAAGAGGAAGTGAGTAAGCATTAAGTAAGCACCTGACTCAGGTGCAAACGGGCAAAATGAAGGCTGACCCATCTGATAGGAAAATCCCTTCACTGCTTGGCCAGGTGACCTTGGGCAAGTCATGTAACTTCTCTGAACCTCATTTCCTCAGCTGTAAAAAGGGGATACCCTACATCCCCAAGGTGGCGATGAGGCAGCCTGCAATGACACCTGCAAAGCCCCTAGCTCGGCCAGTGACTGCCTCAGAGAAAATCTCACGAAGATGAGCAGCCCGCACCCAGCCAGACCTGCTTTCCAGGACAGCTCATCAGCTGAAATGGGCTCCTCCCTCTGGAGGCAAGTCCAACCCGTGCCTGCAGCGGCAACCTTTCGGTCTGTCAGACAGGCGGGGCACAACCCAACGGGCGCGCTCTTGCTTCCCTCAGATGAATAAATCATTACAGGAGAGCGGTATGCATCCCACCGGCATCCATAAGGACCTGAATTATATATGAAGGCAGCAAAAGCAATCTATCCCAGACACGTGCAAGTCATAAAATGGGAGTTCTGGGCGCCCAGCACAGTTTTCAGATATTGCGGTTTTTGTCAAAGCAAAAAGGTCCCCAAAGGAGCGCCCTGCCCCACGGGGGCGGGGATGCCTTAATCGGGCTTATTTATTATCAGAGGAGAGAAATCTACTCTCCCTCCCGGTTCTGCCACGTCCCCCCACCTGCCGCCCCAGCATGGCTGCTTCTCAGCTCAGGAGCCCTGGGATTTGAGGGTGAGCTGCCAAGAGCAGCCACCTGCCTGGTGGGAACCATCTGCTGGCAGGCCGGGAGCGGGACCAGGTGTGCTCCAGATCCCTGGAGGGAGAGGGGAGAGGAAGACGAGGAAACGGTCCAGTAGCAAGAGCTCTAGGCTGCAGCTCCAGAGTCCCAGCTTCGCCACGGATTACACGGGGGAAACCGAGGCACTGAAAGGTTGGTCAAGGTCACGTGGAGAGAGAGGGGAGGAGCTGGAATGACAACCCAGTTACATTCAACAGACATTTATTCAGTGTCTACAGTGTGCCGGCCTAGGGAGACACGGTAGAGACGCGCATGTGGCTTGCGGCTGCCCCCTTCCAACAGTCGCCTCCGTGCCTGGGCTTCTACTTCCCCGGCTGCCTTGCTACTGATGCTCAAATGTGCCGAGTGCGCTCCTATCTTAGGGCTTTTGTATGTGCTGTTCCTTTTTTTTTTTCTAAAACATGTTTATTGGAGTATAATTGCTTTACAATGGTGTGTTCGCTTTGCTTTATAACAAAGTGAATCAGCTATACATACACACATGTTCCCATATGTCTTCCCTCTTGCGTCTCCCTCCCTCCCACCCTCCCTATCCCAGCCCTCTAGGTGGTCACAAAGCACGGAGCTGATCTCCCTGTGCCATGCGGCTGCTGCCCACTAGCTAGCTATCTTACGTTTGGTAGTGTATGTATGTCCATGCCACTCTCTCACTTTGTCCTAGCTTGCCCTTCCCCGTCCCCGTATCCTCAAGTCCATTCTCTAGTAGGTCTGTGTCTTTATTCCCATCTTGCCCCTAGGTTCTTCATGACCATTTTTTTTTCTTAGATTCCATATATATGTGTTAGCATACGGTATTTGTTTTTCTCTTTCTGACTTACTTCACTCTGTATGACAGACCCTAGGTCCATCCACCTCACTGCAAATAACTCAATTTCGTTTCTTTTTATGGCTGAGTAATATTCCTCTGTATATATATGCCACATCTTCTTTATCCATTCATCTGTTGATGGACACTTAGGTTGCTTCCATGTCCTGGCTATTGTAAATTGAGCTGCAGCAAACATTGTGGTACATGACTCTTTTTGAATTATGGTTTTCTCAGGGTATATGCCCAGTAGTGGGATTGCTGGGTTGTATGGTAGTTCTATTTGTAGTTTTTTAAGGAGCCTCCATACTGTTCTCCATAGTGGATGTATCAATTTACATTCCCACCTACAGTGCAAGAGTGTTCCCTTATCTCCACACCCTCTCCAGCATTTATTGTTTGTAGATTTTTTCAGCCCTCTAGGTGGTCACAAAGCACGGAGCTGATCTCCCTGTGCCATGCGGCTGCTGCCCACTAGCTAGCTATCTTACGTTTGGTAGTGTATGTATGTCCATGCCACTCTCTCACTTTGTCCTAGCTTGCCCTTCCCCGTCCCCGTATCCTCAAGTCCATTCTCTAGTAGGTCTGTGTCTTTATTCCCATCTTGCCCCTAGGTTCTTCATGACCATTTTTATTTCTTTTTTAGATTCCATATATATATATACATGTTAGCATATGGTATTTGTTTTTCTCTTTCTGACTTACTTCACTCTGTATGACAGTCTCTAGGTCCATCCACCTCACTACAAATAGCTCAATTTCATTTCTTTTTATGGCTGAGTAATATTCCATTGTCTATATGTGCCACATCTTTATCCATTCATCTGTTGATGGACACTTAGGTTGCTTCCATGTCCTGGCTATTGTAAATAGAGTTGCAATGAACATTTTGGT
>NC_041232.1:15694504-15695257 GCF_002837175.3 Physeter macrocephalus | reverse complement strand
TATTCTTGCCTCCTTTATCAAAGATAAGGTGACCATATGTGCATGGGTTTATCTCTGGGCTTTCTATCCTGTTCCATTGATCTATATTTCTGTTTTTGTGCCAGTACCATACTGTCTTGATGACCGTAGGTTTGTAGTATAGTCTGAAGTCAGGGAGCCTGATTCCTCCAGCTCCGTTTTTCGTTCTCAAGATTGCTTTGGCTATTTGGGGTCTTTTGTGTTTCCATACAAATGGTGAGATTTTTTGTTCTAGTTCTGTGAAAAATGCCAGTGGTAGGTTGACAGGGATTTCCTTGAACCTGTAGATTGCTTTGAGTAGTAGAGTCATTTTCACAATGTTGATTCTTCCAATCCAAGAACATGGGATATCTCTCCATCTATTTGTAACATCTTTAATTTCTTTCATCAGTGTCTTATAATTTTCTGCAATACAGGTCTTTTGTCTCCTTAGGTAGGTTTATTCCTAGATATTTTATTTTTTCTGTTGCTAAGTGTTTTCTTAATTTCACGTTCAGATTTTTCATCATTAGTGTATAGGAATGCCAGAGATTTCTGTGCATTAATTTTGTATCCTGCTACTTTACCAAGTTCATTGATGAGCTCTAGTAGTTTTCTGGTAGCATCTTTAGGATTCTCTATGTATAGTATCATGTCACCTGCAAACAGGGACAGCTTTACTTCTTCTTTTCTGATTTCGATTCCTTTTATTTCTTTTTCTCCTCTGATTGCTGTGGCTAAAACTTCCAAAACTAT
>NC_041232.1:15645931-15694378 GCF_002837175.3 Physeter macrocephalus | reverse complement strand
CATGATCCTTTGTATTTCTGCAGTGTCAGTTGTTACTTATCCTTTTCCATTTCTAATTCTATTGATTTGAGTCTTCTCCCTTTTCTTCTTGATGAGTCTGGCTAATGGTTTATCAATTTTGTTTACCTTCTCAAAAAACCAGCTTTTAGTTTTATTGATCTTTGCTATCATTTCCTTCATTTCTTTTTCATTTATTTCTGATCTGATTTTTATGACTTCTTTCCTTCTGCTAACTTTGGGGTTATTTTGTTTGTGCTGTTCCCTCTGCCTGGAATGCTGTTCCTCCAGATCTTTGCATAACTGACCCCCTCCTCTCATGGTCTCTGCTCAAATGTCACCTTCTCAGGGAGGACTACCCTGACCACCTTATCCAAAGTGGCAAGCCCCTCCCGTGCCCTGAGGCTCCATCACCTTGTCACATGTTGGGTTGTCCAGAAGCAAACACAGTGTGTAGAGGGGAAAACAGGCTTTAGAAAAGGGGGGAAGATCAACTGTTTTGGTTGACGAAGCCTCGTCCATGTGAGCAAAGAGCTCTGCAGGCAAGTATTGTCCCCCAAAATGTCCCGAGTCAGCCTGAAATGTACCCCCCTCCTCTCGCAGTCTCTGGATGCAGGTTGCCCTGGAAAAGGTGTGAGCTTGGCAAGGTGTCTCTGCGGCTCAGGCTGACCCTGAAGGAGCTGACAGGTGTGGGCTGTCTGCTGACCACCCTCCCACAGCCAACCACCAAGTCCTTCTTTGTCAGGGCACGTGGGTGGAGCATCCCCATGTCCACAGCATCCCTGATCCTGCTTGAAATATCTTCCCAGCACTTACCACCACCCAACACCGTATATAACTATGTATTTACTTATTATCTTTCCACACAACTCGACTCTTGTCTTCAAGAATATAAGCAATGGCTGTCTTGTTCTCCTTGCCTAGAACACTGCTTGGCATAGAGCAGATACCTAATAAAAATGTGCCCAATGAATGAATGAATGAATGAATGAGTGCCTCCCACTGCTCCCAACTTAACAGGGACGACTGGACAGTGAACGGTTACATTTCAGCATGGTAAGCACCGTCAGAGGGGATATCCCAAGGGCAATGGGTGGCCTCTAACCCAGCCTGGGATTGGGAGTGTCCAGTGTCCAGGGAAGGCTGTCTGACTCCAAGTCCACTGCTATTCCTACTTCACCAGGACAGGACAGGTGATGTGAAAGCAGCTGCCATTGCACTCAGGGCTCCTCCATCATCTTGATGTGTCAGGTACGGTTGCTTAACCATTTCGTGTTTTTATATACTGCCTCTCCGACCACGTTATAACTTCTCTGAGCCCAGGGAGCATGTCTTACTTTTTTTTTTTTTAATCCCCCTCCGTGGGAGTGTGGTGTTTTGTGCACCACTGACATTCACTGCGTAATTACTGAATATATTGATCGGGCCTGTAAGGATGAAGCAGCATGGCTAAGGGTGACTAGGTTTTCTGACCTCCAGTTGGGACACAAGGTCTATAAAAATAAAAACAGCTCTCACTTAGTGAGCGCCAGCTCCAGCCAGATACTGTGCCAAGCCCTTTGCATGTATCACACTATCAGTTCTCATGGCAGCCTTGCAAGGTAGAGGTCTGAATATTGTCTCCATTATACAGATGAGGAAACTGAGGCCCAGAGAGGGGAAAACATTTTCCCAAAATCACACAGTCAACATGTGGTCGAGCTGCCAGACAAGCCTGCGATGATGCTCTTAACCATTACACTGACCTTTTAAGGTTAACAAGACAGTTTTAAGTCAGGATAGAATCATAAAACCTGGTTTGTGAGATCAAACATCTCCATCAGCCTGCAGTCACTAGGGTCTCTGGGTATTCAGGTCAGGGAGCATGACAAATGGCCACTCAGCCCCATTCATTCTCATCTCTGTAGTGATTCCTGATGTCTTCTCTCCATCACTGATTGTGTCTCCACCAGAAGAAAGAACCAGAAGCTGTCTCCCAAAGAGATTTATGTGACAGCACGAAGGTTGGGTGATTGCACCCAGATCATTAAAAATATGGAAACCTGGCTTTCTCAGCACACAGCGTGGTATCATCTCTAGGGATTAGACTCACATTAGCCACACTTTGAGACTGATGTGTAAACCAGATGACAACTTGTTCATGTGCAAAGAGAAATTACTACAGTAGAGATTGGTCAGAAAGTCTACACAACCAGTGCTTTCTCTCCTGGTAAGAAGACCAGCCTGGGGGAATAAATAATAATCTGGTTTCTTGATGAATAAAATCAGGACAAGGAGAGACAACGTTTAGTGGCAGTAGACTGAAACGGCTGGGAGCAAGCATTTCATGGAAAAGATAGTTCAGATGGGATCATAACTAGTACGAGTCAATTGGCAGCAATATCTGCATCCATCTTGTGGCAGAGATTTTTGGTTGTTGCCAAAAGGCCATTGTCAATTCCTTTTCCCATGGCTGCTTCACACTGTAGAGATTAGATAAACATACACTCACTTTCCTTAGAACTGTGGGTGGTCATAGCTGGCCAATGAAACACAATGGCAAGTCATCTTAGGGGGTTCTGGGAAGATATCTGCCTTCCTGGTGAAAGGTACAGAGGCAAGAGAAGAGCTCACTGGTACTACCTCTTTCCCCTTCTTTTTGCTTAAGCATGGATGTGATTCCTGGAGCTGCAGTAGCCATCTTGCAACTATGAGGAAGATGAAAAGCCAATGTGCTAAGGTTTATGGAATGGAAACCTTAGATGCATGGATCATTGATAATATTGCTGATCTGCTGCACCAAACCTGAAACTTCCTACATCCAGACTTCCCATTAGAGAAGGTCATTAAATGTCTTTGTTGCTTAATCCACTGTTGTTTCAGTTACCTGTTGCATGATTACAAATCACTCCAAAATTAAGTGGCTTTAAACAACAACCATTATTATCTCTCACGATTCTGTGAGTTGACTGGGCTCAGCAGGGCAGTTATTCTCTCCACGTGGTGTTGACTGGGGTTGCGATCAACTGGAAACTCGACTGGGTTGAATGCCCAAAGGAGCTCGCTCACGTGCCTGGCAGTTGGCTGACAGATCAGCCTTTCTCTGAATGGCTTGGGTTTCTCACAGCATGGCAGCTGGGTCCCAAAAGGGAGTCTTCCAAGTGTGCAAAAGTAGAAGTTGCAGATCTTTTGCAGCCCAGCCTCAGAAATTACAGAGCATCACTTCCACTTCATTTTATTTTTCAAAGTAAGTCATAGGGTGAGCCCAGATTCAAGAGGAAGGGAAGGAGACACTGCCTCTTAATGAGAGGACTGGCAAGGAAGTTCCAGCCACCTTTAATTGACCACAGTTATCAACCTGCTTTTATACGACTTGTGGCTGAAAGCATTTCTCTAAATGCAGCCTTGCAAAGATCAAGACTCCCTCTCCACTGGGACAACCTGCCGTGGCTACACTGCCAAGGTGGGCATTTGCAACTCTGTTCTTTAGGCCCCCATGGCAGATCATGATGGATACAACCTTGCTTTAAATATGTTAACACATTCAGTCACATGACAGACAAGTCTTGCAGGCCTAGGAGCCATTCTGTCTCTTTAAGGTGACCCTGCACTGCTCTGCTTTGATCTATAATATATTGACTTAATGGTTTAACTCTCAGAAGGCAATCTTTACTCCCTGTGTTTTCCAAGTGCTTGAGAAAACATCACTGTAGCCCCCTAAACCTGGCAACAATCTCCATCAAGATGATTATCCTTCTTGCCCTGTCTGTACTGTAGGGTCGCTGAAAGAATCAGATGGGATGACGGCTGGAAAAGTACCTTGGAATGGTTAAGAGGGATTATTACTATCATATTCAAATAAGCATGTTGTGTTAGTTACGGCTTTTTTGGTAAAAGTGACATAAAACCCAATTCGATCCAGTTTATGCAAAAGGGAGAAAGGTTGGCCGAAAGTCTGAGGGAGTCTTTCCAGTTTCAGGCGTGGTGGGATCCAGCAACTCAAACATCGTCAGCAGGACCTATTTTCTCTCCACCTCTTGGTCCTGATCTCGTCCAGGTTGCTTCATTTCTCAACAGGACAAGCTGCCAACAACTGCAGGTGCATATCCTCCTAACTCTTTAAACAAAACTCCTTCTCCTGACCATTATGGGTCCAAGTCGAGCAACATGCCCATCTCTTAACCAATCCTTATGGCTAAGGGCACGTAATGGGAAGGGGAGACACATGTTATAAAGTATGGATGCTTTGACAGGTACACCGTGAGTGAGCAGAGAACACAGATGTGCAGAGAGAAGCAGGGAGTGGAGTGGTCATGGCAAGAAGTGGAAGAGAAAGACCGTGCAGCTCCATGAGGAAAGTGGAGGCGGGACTTCCCTCCCTGGCTTTTTGTTTCTATCCTTGAGGAGAGAGTCAATCTTGGTAGAAGACATTTAAAGAGACTCGATACTGATCCCAAATTTTCATAGCAAACTGGGGGGAAGAAAAAGCGTTTGAGTTGGAAATTTATCTTGAAAAATGAAACTAAAGCTTATCAACCTAACAAAATTTAGGTCACCATTTCAACAACACATGAATTCTTATGAAGAACGAAAAGTGAATTAAGTAGTAAGGGTTTTTGGGGGGTAATTTTTCTGACAAAATCCTTCACTTCAGCTTTGGCTTTCATAGCATGATAGCAAAAAGGTCATTTAAAAAAAATATTCAAGGGCTTCACCAATTTTTCCTAAGGCCTTCTTGAATCATTTGATATTTAAATCTTTCTCTTTTGAAGTGCTCACCGTGTCACTTTCCTTGTCATTTTTTTTTTTCCTTCAACTGTTAACTCTTTGGGGGGAGGGATGTTCGAAACATTGAATAACCGATATGACAGCATGGAATGATCAACAGTCACCACAACAGCCAGCGTGGCTGAATCTGTGGGTTCTGGCTGGGTATCAATACTGATTGTTCTAAGACCACCAGACTCCCAGGGGCTGTCTGTGATTCTTCTGTCCTTTAAGCATGTTTCATCAACTTCATGGAATCCTGAACTTTGGGCAAGATTTCCAATCAAACATTTGCAGTTGGATTACACTGCATACGCACCAGGGTCAGACAGTCAGTGAGAGGCTGATTCTCTCCGAAAGGACGCATTTGCTATAAGAAACAGCACTCCCTCCCAGGACATGTGATGGGCACTCAAAATTCAGGGGGTCCTTCAGAGAGACTGAGCCACAAGGAAGCTGATGTGGTAGAAAAGGATTCATGCTAGTATATTAATCATTAAAATTTTGAACAATTGATGTTGTATAATTACTGAAAGAGCTGGAGGACAACTTCTAAGCCTCTCCACAACTCCATCATCTCCAGGACTCAGATGATGAATACTCAGTAACAAAGACGTCCTGAGTTTTGTTTGTGAACTAGCTTGCATGGACTCCCTTTCTTGCAGGCAATAAGCCTTGCCAAAGACAGTCAGGATTTATGCAGAGGGTCACCGGATGGTTTTGACAGAAATATCCGAACCACTTGGAAAAAATACGATGACCATGAATGGGTCTGATATTTTCTGAATTTGTTTCCTAAGTGAAATGCTCAAATATCAGCCTACATGGTTCAAACTGGAAATCCTATTTATAAAATTCAGGACAGATCCCTTACACAACTGTAGTCTTTAGCCCACCGATTCAGAGAGGTGTGGGGCTTCCCTTTGCTAATCATGGGACAGAAAACGGAGTAAACACAGAAGAGGGAAAGGAGCAGCTGAATTGATGAATTCTCCATCTCGTCTCTTTGCTGAGGCTTTGGAGTTCTGATCCTCGGACTTAGGGGGCAGGGCTGGGGTGGTTACAGGTCCCTGGGTATCTTCCTTGCCTCAATTTTGAGGAACAACAGCAATTATTTCATGTTCTGCAATGCTAATTAACTCGAATCAGTCAAAGGCTTGCCCAGATCAGAAACGGTTCTGAAAATAGACTTGTGAATTCTGCAGACTATGAACTTTCCTTAATTATCATGTTAACATACATCCTTCCCATGCCTCAAGTCAAAGCTTTTTCAGTCTTGGGAACAGAAGAGCAAGAGCATCTGAAGCTAGCAATCATTGGCTCTCAAAGGAGTCTAGCAGTACAAAGCTGCAGTTCTACAGCCTGACAGGTGTGGACGTAAATCTTGGCTCTGGTACTTACTAACTGCGTGACCTTGGGTAAGTCATTTAACTTGTGTGTGCCTCAGTTTTCCAATCTCTAAAATGAGGAAAATAATAGTATCTACCTCATGGGGTTGTTGTATTAAGTATAAATGTTTTCAAGACCTAACACATAATGAAAGTCTAAAAATTATGATGAATCTGACCCAGGGGTAGACAATCTAGATTTTTTTCCCCTACTGGGCCATTATTCTTCCTTGTAGTAATAGCCCCTTGGGTTTCCTTGGAGTAACCACCCCTTCTCTGCTCAGGGTGGTTCAAGAGGGACTAAAAAAATTCACCCCAACTCCAGGGCTGAAACTATGTATTAGTTTGCTAGGGCTTCACAGACTGGGTGACTTAAACAACAAAAATTTCTCACAGCTCTGGTGGCTAAAGGTCTGAGATCAAGGCGTTGGCAGGGTTAATTTCTTCTGAGGCCTCTCTCCTTGGCTTGCAGATGGTCATCTTCTCCCTGTGTCTTCACATGGTCTTCCCTCTGTATGTGTCTGTGTCCTAATTTCCCCTTCTTGTGAGGACACCAGTCATATTGGATTAGGGCCCAACCATATGTATGACCTCATTTTACCTTAATTACCTCTTTAAAGACTGTATCTCCAAAATATAGTCACATTATGAGATACTGGGGGGTTAGGACTTCAACATATGAATCTGGGGGAGACAAAACTCAGCCCATAAAAACTTGTGACCCAGATCTGGCCAAAATATTTTCCTTCCCCTGGTCAGAGTGATTGATTCAATCCAAGACATTTTTTAAAAACTTAAGTACAGAGAATTTCTTCATTTGCAAGATTGTGTGTTGTAAAATATAAGTGTGGAATGGAACTGCTGGGCTCACCATATGGAAAAGACCAATACAGAAGAAAACATAACAGAGAGATAGAAAGAGAGAGACAGTCCTGATGTCATCATTTGAGCCCCTGGAGCCAGCTGAGCCTGAAGCTCGAACGACAGTTCATTCATATAATTCACTAAACATCCCCTTTTGTGACTTTAGCCACTTCGAACTGGGTTTCTGTCACTTCCAACCAAAGAAGTCTTGCCTAGCATAGCGCCTACTTAGTTATTAAGCAGGCTGTAGATCCCAAAGAAACGGGGAAAAAAAGGAGAGGATCGAGAGGGAGGACTGCAAAGTGGAAGGACTATTTACAGAAAAAACTAGGTAGGAATCATGAGCATACATTACAGGGGATGGGGTAGATTTAAGAACAGATGTGTATTCCTTTCAGCCTAATGTAATAAATCTGACTGCACAGTACTTGAGGCAAGTAGTTCTTCACTAAACCAGTCTTCTGAGAGGCAGTAATAGATGCAGTGTATCCCAAGTGCCTAGGCGCTCAAAAATACTTGTGGATTTGAATGAGCTTACTAAGAAATCTTTTGCATTTTATGATTTAACATAGACACCACTGAAATAATGAATTTGCCATAGCATTATATTTGCAAACGCCCAGTGCACTCATTGTTGGAGAATTACACTGATAATCACACAGTTGTCGAGTATTAATTTCAATGAGGCCTAATACCTCAAAGAGGAAACTTTCAAGTGCATCCTCTCACCATTAGCTGACCTGTAACCGGCCCCTCCTTTACCCATGAATCGCATTATAATTCTCTGTTGCAATCTGGAACTGCTTTGCTTGGGACCCATTGCGGCCCCTCGTGAAAGAGGTTTGGGTGGGAGAAGAGGGAAGAAGATATGCTTACGACATTGGACAGCAGCATGGAGTGAGAAGAGTCTGGCCTCCTCTACTTGGCTTATGGCACTGGAGAAGAACCCTGAACTTGGGAGATGCTAAGTCTCTATCGAGCTGCTGGTTACCTGCCCATCCTCCCCTCCAGAGAGAGATTATTCCTTACCCTGGAAGGTAAGTAAATGTCTCTGGAATATGGGGCTTGCTGTAGGTTTACTGATCTACAAAGGTAAGCAAATATCCTCCAGGAAGAGAAGGGAACTTTCTTATCTCGGAATGTCTCCTGGGAGAGAGAGTTTCTCTATCTTCAGTTTGCTATTCAATCAGCCTTGAACGAAACTTATCAGTGTCCGTTCCCGGGAAGGCCCAGACCATACAAGAACCCAGTGACTCCAGGGAGAACTCTCTCCCAACAGACGTGTGCAGAGACGACGATGACACAGGATGGAAGGAACCTGGATCCCTGAATCACCAGATGGAGGAGGGCCTTTGCCAACTCACATAAGGCTTCATCTGAGCAAAATATAAACTTTTGTGATGTTCGACCACTGAGATTTCAGGTCTCGTCTACTGTGGCAGCTAGCGTTAATAATCCTAACAAAGATGACTGTAACATACATTGAACAAGTTATACTTGTATGGGAAATAAGAGAGCTAGAATATATACAGTAAACTCCAAATGACAAGGACGGGGTGGGATTTGGGAGAGGGTAGAAGATTATGAAGCAGTTGTCACCTTACTAGTGACAGTATGAAAGGAAACAGAATTTGAGAGACAAGCCACAGCCGTCCAGGACCACATCCCCCCAGACTCAGCATATCCAAGTGTAATCAGCCCCCCTCAGTCACGAGCATCCACACTGGAGCAAAAGCCGAGGATGACTTTCACACCAGTTTAGACATTTTCAGATCATCCTAAGCTCAATTACGGCTAAACCAATAACATGCCCCAAACATCATTATTGGAAAATCACCAACCAGGCCCGCTAATTGTATTTGCGGCCTCTGCACCATATTAGTAAAGCAATAAGTGCAGCATGATCTTCCCGGGGGACAGCTATTCACAAGGCCAATTTCCTTAGGAGGAGATTTGCATATTGCACCAGCTTGGAACTAATGCGTCTCGGGAAATCAGCTGTCAGATCAATAACATTTGCAACCAGAAAATATTTGGAGCAAACAGTGGAGTACAGCCTGCAGTTGAGACTGATATGATCCTTACCTGACACTTTCAAGCTGTCGTGACTCAGAACCTTTGGGGTCAATTTGGAGATACTGTTCACATTCCCTGGCAAGACACAAAGAAGCCTCATTATAAGACTTGGCAACTCTTTCCTGGGAAGCTCACCATATTATCACTAAACTGAAAAAAGCAAACAACATTACTAAGCTCCTTCTGTGTTCCAAGCTTGATGCCTTGCCCTTGAGCAGTGTACATAGAGATAAGTGGTCTTTATGGAAGTCCGGAAGGAGTTCAAATTCCAGATCTGAAGCTTCCTAAGGCAGTTTTCTTTACTTCTCTGAGTCTCAATTTTCAAATCTGCACAATAGAAATAATAATACCTATTTTCCAAAAGTGTTTTGATCATTGAAGAGAAGGTGCGTAAAGTGACCAGCGTAGTGTGTGGCACATAGTAAGTGCTCACTTAATAGTTACTGCTATGACTGTAAGTACCTCTTTTTTTTGTTTTTTGCGGTACGCGGGCCTCTCACTGTTGTGGCCTCTCCCGTTGCGGAGCACAGGCTCTGGACGCGCAGGTTCAGCAGCCATGGCTCACGGGCCTAGCCACTCCGCGGCACGTGGGAATCTTCCTGGACTGGGGCATGAATCCATGTCCCCTCCATCGGCAGGCGGACTCTCAACCACTGCACCACCAGGGAAGCCCTAGGTACCTCTTTTTAATTGAACTTAACCAATGTTCGTTAAACGAATTAACGTTCCCCCTCAACTGGACCATTTGAGGGAAATAAGGAGTTTACCCAGCGATCTAGATTGACCTCCATAACCCTTCCACCCAAATATAAAAGGCATCTCATTTTGTTTTTGAAGTAACAGAAAGAAATTGTCAGCTTCTCTTCTTTAGGTTGGTTTTTTTTTTCAGGAAAAGCCCTTGATGTAACCTAGCATTCTAGGAGTTTCAGATAAAGATTAAGAAGTCAATAAAAAAGGAAGAAAATACAAAAAGCATTGAAGAGTGAGAAGTATTTAACAATTCATAATGTTGGGGTTACTTGTGAATCAGGTAGGCCTGGGACTGAATTCTAGATTGAGTACTTAGCAAAGGTGTAGCTTGGGGAAAATAACATAATGTCTCTGAGCCATGGTTTACTCTATGCAAAATGGAAACACCATCCACCTCAAAGAGTTAAGGCAAACACTAAATAAGATGATAAAATTTTAATGACGGTTAGTTCTCATCCCCTCCTTTTCATCTCCCATCATTATAGGCTCAAATTAATTCAGTAAATGTGGATTAGGCACTGTGGTCGACCCAGGGGACATGGTGGTAAACAAGACCAACAAGGTCACTGTCTTCACATTCCAGACCCCATTCTGGAGGAGAATAGATAAATTACTCAACCAACTCCACAAATCAACGGAAAAGTGCACTTGTAAGACGCACTAGGAAGAAATTAAATAATATGTTAATGAGAATTTGCTAAGAGGACCTGGCTGAAATGTTAAGAAAGGCCTCTCTGAAGGAGGCCTCTCTTGCCCATTATGGGTTGTAAGCATATTTCCTAAGGGGGAGAGGCTGGAAAGTACCACTGAGAGAGTAAGCATGGGGCCAGATCATGCTGAGTCTCACAGGGTGAGCTACAGGACCTCCACATCACAACCACAGGAGACACCAAGTACACTGAACACACAGCAGCCCTGGTAGGCAATATTCAGAAAGCAGAAACCACAAAGGACCAGAAGCATAAATAAAATATAAAGGGTGTAAGGGAAAGCATTCAGAAGAAAAAAAAAAAACATGGAACTTCCAAGTGCAGCTGTGATGGAAGAACTGAGGCAGACCAATATTCCCAACAAGTATAACTAGAAAAGCTGGATAAAATATTTACAAATGTTCAAAAATTCTATTTGAGGGCTTCCTTGTTGGCACACTGGTTAAGAATCCACCTGCCAATGCAGGGGACACGGGTTCGAGCTCTGGTCCAGGAAGATCCCACATGCCGCGGAACAACTAAGCCTGTGTGCCACAACTACTGAGCCTGCGCTCTAGAGCCCGCGAGCCACAACTACTGAGCCCGTGTGCCGCAACTACTGAAGCCTGCACGCCTAGAGCCCATGCTTCGCAACAAGAGAAGCCACCACGATGAGAAGCCCGCGCGCTGCAACAAAGAGTAAGCCCTGCTCGGTGCAACCAGAGAAAGCCCACGTGCAGCAATGAAAACCCAAAAATAAATAACATTAAAAAAAAAAATTAAGGCAGGAAAGGACGGGGGAAAGGAAACAAAAAAAAATAGTAATATTGTAGTTATAAAATCAAATATATCAGTAATTGTATTACATGTTAATTGATTAAACACTCCAATTAATAGACCTAGCTTGTCAGAGTGCATTAGGATAAAACAGTTATATGCTGCTTATATGAGCTACACCATAAACATAAGGACACAGAAAGACTGAAAGTAAAAGAATGAAAAAACAAAACCAAAAAAAACACTATCCAAAAGAAAGGTGGTATAGTTAAAATAATATTAAGCCAAGTAATCCTAAAGTCAAGATGCATAACTAGAAATAAAGAGAAATTTTTCAATAAAAAGGTTAATTTGTGGCAATCGTATTGTAATGCATACAACTACTGGATCACTATGCTGTGCATCTGAAACTAACAGTGTTGTAGATCAATTATAGTTCAATTAAAATTTTTTCTAATTTTTAAAAATTTTTTAAAAATTAATTTTAAATAAAGATAAATACAATCCGATTTTTTAAAAAAATAAGTATAGTGCTGAATTTCTTAGCAGTCACAGGTTTTCTAGCTTAATTCCACAGTGGTCAGATAATCCTTGCTGAATAATTCCAGTTCTTCTGTATTTTGACCATTCTATGTTTTGAATCATTTTATGATTGAACACTCTATATACCTTTGAAAATAATATGTATCCTTTCATTGTTTGGTATAGTGTCCTATAAAAAATAATATAAAATAAAACAGATTTTAAAAGGTTAATTCACCAGCAAGAGATAGCAATTTTACATTCACATACACATAATAGCATATTTTCAAAATACTTAAATCAAAAAACTAAGAAGAGGGAATTCCCTGGCAGTCCAGTGGTTAGGACTCCACTCTTCCACTGCAGGGGGCACAGGTTCAATCCCTGGTTGGGGAACTAAGATCCCACAAGCCGCGTGGTGTGGCCAGTAAATAAATAAATAAAAAGAAAAGTGGATAAATCCATAGCAATAGTGGAATATTTTAACCACCTCTCTCAGTAACTAATAAAACAAGCAGACAAAAAAGTGGTAGGAGTATACAGATGTAAGCAACACGATTAATGAACTTGACTTATTTGGTATTAGAATGTTTAACAATAGATTGGACACAGCTTTTTAAAAAAAAAAGGATTAGTGAAACAGGAGAGAAGTCAGTATAAATCATCCACTGCACCAAGGATAGCTGTATATGTACACATTTTTTTCAAGGGCACATGGAACGTTTACCTAAAATGGGTCATGAGATAAATTTAAATAAATTTCAAGGATTAATATTAATCAGAATATATATTCTAACTACAATGCATTTATGCTAGAAATCAACAATAACTTTAAAATCTCTTAAAACCCGCCTGGAAATTAAGAAAAAGTCACAAAGGAAAGTAGGAATATTTTGAAATGAATGATAATAAAAATAAGACATATCAAAAAGTATGGTAAGTAGCTAAAGCTCTAGTTAGGCAAAAACTTACAGCTTTTTTTCTTTTATTTTTTCTTTTTAAATTTTTTGGCCATGCCTCGCAGCATGTGGGATCTTAGTTCCCCAACCAGGGATCAAACCTGTGCCCCCTGCAGTGTAAGCACAGAGTCTTAACCACTGGACCCCCAGGGAAGTCCCACAGCTTTAAGTGGATATATTAGAAAACAAGATAGGATGGAATCAATGATATAAATATCCATCTCAAGAAGTAAGAAAAAGAACAACAAATCAAACTCAAAGTAGAAGGAAGAAAATAACAAAGATAAAAGCAAAAAATCAATGAAACAGAAAACAAACTTACAATAGAGAAAAGCAACAAAGCCCCAAATTGGTTCTTCAAAAAGGCTAATAAAATTGATAAGTGCCAATCAAGATCGTATGGGCATTGAAAAGATAACAATATGATTATAAACAACTTTATACCATTAGAATTTGACAATGTAGATGAAGTATGCAAATTCCCCTTACCAAAACTGACATAAGAAGAAATAAAACATCTGAATACTTCTATATCTATTAAAGAAATTGAATCTATAATTAACATTCCCACAAAGAAATATCTAGATCCAGATATCGAATCCTTCCAAGCATTTAAACAAGACATAATACTGACCTTACACAACATCTACTAGGAAATATTAAAAAATGAAACATTTCTCAATTCATTTTTTAAGGTCAACATAACCTTGATACGAACACCTGGATACCAAAATCTGACAAGGAAACTATAAGAAAAAAAAGTACAGTCCAAACTCTCTCTCAGACCCAGATGCAAAACTCCCAAACAAAATATTATCAAATCAAATGCAGTTATACATAAAAAGGATGCTAGATCATGACCAAGTTTGGTTTCTCCCAGGACTACAAAGTTGATTTCACATTTGAAAAGAAATCACTATAATTGTCCACATTTATGGAACAAATGTCAAAAGAGAATATAGAATCATCTCAACAGATAAAGAAAAGCATTTGAAAAAGTCAAATACCCATTTATGGTTTAATCTTAGCACACTAAGATACTTTTGATAAAGGGTAGCTACAAAAAACTAGCACCAACATCACATGTAATGGTGAAATATTGAAGATTTTCTCTATGAGGTTGGGAATGAGTTAGGGATACCCATTACACCGCTTCTAACCCACCATATCAGAAGTTCTGCAGACCAGCTGTTCAGCCCATGCTCTCTGGAAACTTCCTCCGCCACCCAGAGGTAGGCCACTCCTATAGGTCAGGTGTGACCCACATCTTCCTGTTTCTCCATCACTGGTGGACTGCGTATTTCTATGGGGCCCACACCTTCTCCAAAGAGCTCTGAATTTCAGCCTAGGCAGTGGGGATGGGGGCCCTTTTAAGTTTCCAAGCATCTTTATTTATTCCCTATCTCTTGGCCCCAGGGGTAGTAACAACTTTCTGTAGTTGCTCCTGCTGTACCCCTTAGTCATCTTCTACCCTTTTAAATAATGATCTGCCTTTTTACTAGTCAACACATTTTTATATTAAATTTTCCCTATTCAAATGACTGGTCCAGCTTCCATCTCTTCATTGGACCCTGAGTGATACAAGACCTAAATAAATGCAAGAATAAATAATATTCATGGATTGGAAGACTCAACATTCTAAAGAAGTCATTCTCTCTAAGTTGAGCTACAGATTTTAACAAAACCTCAGTCAAAATCCCAACAGGTTTCTTTTTGTTTGCATTGATATGCTAATTCCATAATGTATATGGAAATAAAAAGGGCCAAGAATATCCAAGATAATCTTGATGATGAGCTAGGTTGGAAGATTTATACTTTCAGATATTAAAAACTATGATGAAGCAACATTAATTAAGACAGTGGGGTAATGGTGCAAGGTAGATGAATAGATCAGTAGAAGAGAATACAGTCCAGAAACAGACTTATAATATATGGTTACTTGATTTATGACAAAGAGACCATTGCAGTGTGGTAGGGAAAGATACTATTTTTCAAAACGGGCTCAGTCAGTGGAAATCCACGTGGAAAAAAGAAAATGTCTTGCTTCACACTATATATAAAATCAACTCCAGGGGGATGGTAGACCTTAAATGTAAGGATACAAAAATAAAGCTTCTGAAAGATAAACCTAGAATAAGCAAAGATTTTTTTCAACAGGACCTACAAAACACCGACTAATTTAAATGACTGATAAATTAGACTTCATTAAAATTAAGAACTTCTGTTCATTAAACTCATCAGTAAGATACTGAGGAACTGCCAAACTGTTTTCCACAATATTTGCACCATTTTATATCCCCGCCAGCAATGTATGTGTTCCAAATTCTCTGCATTCTCTCCAACACTTGTTATTTTTCTTTCTTTTTTAAAATTATGGCCATCCTAATGGATATGAAGTGGATCTCATCATGGTTTTGATTTGCATTTCTCTAATGACTCATAAAAAGGAATAAAGTACTAACATATACTACAACTTAGATAAACCTTGAAAATAGTGAGCTAAGTGAAAGAAGCCAGGCACAAAAGTCCATATATTATATGACTCTCCTTATACGAAATGTCCAAAATAGGCAAATCTACAGAGACCAAAAGTCAACAGGTGGTTACCAGAGGATAGGGAGAGACGGGAATTGGGGCTGGCTGCTAATAGGTATAGGATTTCTTTTTGGAGGGATAGAAATGTTCTCAAATGAATAATGGTGATGTTGCACAACTCTGTAAATATACTAAAAACCACTGAATTGTATACTTTAAAGGGTGAACTTTATAATAGGTGAATTATATCTCAATAAAGCTGCTATTTTTTAAAATACCTAGATATGAGCTCACTGCTCAGTCGACTTTGTCTGCTTGCTCTCACCTGATATTCATTGTCTGTAGAACCCTTAAATATATTTTGGTTATTTTGCTCCTTAGTAAATTACATGTGCTTATTCTTCTATACTAAATCAGTTTGCAAATGACCAAAGAGATTTTTTTAAAAAAACACAGGTCTTGCTTTTAAGAGAATTCTTTTAAGTGTCCGTGGATGTAAAATGATGTCTTAAATAATTGAAAATAGTTTTTAAATAATATTAACCAAAAAAGAGGTGTGATGAAAACATTTAGTGGCGGTTAATCTGAAAAAAATAGGTTTTAAATCATAAAGTGGCACTTAATTGACCTGCAATAACTGGCTTGTTAAATCTAAATTAAATCATGATCTGAAGCTCTTTTTTAAAAAAGTAGAACTCCTAAAGATTTGCAGGAAAAAAATTAGTTAAGTCCAAGAAATAGCAATGAGAGTTGGATACTGAACCAATTGTTGAAGAAGCCTAGAAACTTTTGCATTACTCACTTGCCCAGTGTTGTTTAATAAGAACTTACTGGGCACTTGCTATGCACTAGGCATTGTGCTGGATGCTGAAAGCACAGTGTGAAGCAAGGAGACAGGTGTCTACCCTCTTGGACCACACAGTCTAGCCATTGGCACTGCCCAATAGAAAGAGAATATCAGCCACATCTGTAATTTTAATTTTCCACTGGCCACATTAAAGAATTAAGAAGAAATAGTTGGAATCATTTTAATAATTTATTTAATTTACCCCACTATATCCCAAATATAATTTACCCCACTATATCCCAAATATAATTTCAACATGTTAGAATATAAAGAATTACAAATGATATAGTTCACATTCTTTTCCTCATGCTAAGTCTTTGAAACCCAGTGTGTAATTCACACTTAAGGCACAATCTCAAGTCAGACTGGCTTCATTTCACATGCTCAGCAACACACAGGATGTGACTAGTGGCTACCATGTTGGACAGTGCAGTTCTAGCTGTATTACTATCTCATTTTTGTTTTTTTTCTCTTTCATTCTATTTTCCCTAATGTTCTCAGTATGTCGTTCGGACCCTGGCTTTGAGGTTAGAATTAATATGGAAATTAGGGCCTGCGTACGGAAAAGTACCTATTACCGTAAAGACTTTATACTAAAAATAGCAGTATTGTCACATGATGTACTCGTTTAATTGCCCTATATTTGGCATCTTGTTGGCTGCTGCATTGTTGGTACCAGGCACACAATAGGTGTCAAAAAGTGCTTATTGAATGAGTACAAGTCCTGTGAGTTTCCAAGTGGGAGAAATCCCTATAGCTGGAAGGGGCTGAGAAGACTTCTTAAAGGATTTATTCATTCATGCAACAAATATTTTTTGACCAACCACTATGATGGGTTTGAACTGGGTCTAGATGCACCAACAGGACTAGAACAATGTAAGTAATCCTGACTAGTTGGTTCACCATGTTGACCCAACCATTGCTTCAGAGACTTCAGTCCTTTTTCAAGGACCTTAACAATTTTCACCAAAAACCACCGGCACTATTGTGTATCTCCTTAAATCGACACACATTTTTTGACTTAGGAAAATTCTAACATATAAATTCAAGCATATAACATAAATGTCAAACTACTATCCCTTGCCATTATTAACAACTATAAAAAAATAAAAACAACATATCCAGTGCTATTAAATTCTCTAAAGGTACTGTTGCCCACTGGAGACTCTCAGGCAATGGCTTGGTTTCCTTCCTTGCTCAAAAGTAGATTAGCCAACACTAGAGAGGTGTTAGAAACGTATTAGTACCTAACGAATACCGTCTCCCTGCTATAATCAGTAGATAAGGCATTTGAAAAAAGAATAGCTGTGTGATTCAACTGTATGCAACGTTCAGTGCTGCCTAAAGTCATGCTGTGCGTAACCAGTGGTACACATACCACATTCTGTTCTAAGAACATGAATGGCTTCCAGAAGGAGACCGGGCAGGCGGCCTGTTTCATGATTCAGTGAACATTCCACACTTGCCTATAAACCAGACTCTCGAAGACGTCATTACCTTTGAGGAACATCCTGTTTCCAAAGCAAGCACACTCTCCTCTCTTCCTCTGCGGTTGGAGGATACACCAATGTTCACAGTGCAGAACAGCCATAAACTATATTCCTAACGTGAAGTCTGGCTAGAGCTTGTTTTTAAGGGAAGCGATACGTTGTTTTGGTTTAAAGCCCAGGCTTTGGAGTCAGACAAACCCAGATTGGCATCAGTCTCTGCATCTCTATGATGGCAGTCAAGTGACTTAACTTCGTTAAGTCTGTGCGCCTTGTATGTAAAATGGGAATAATAGCCCTTGCTTACAGAATTATTGTAGGATTAAATAAGATGGTATGCCTAAAGTACCTGGCACAGTCCTGACAGTTAAAAAACATTCCAAAGTGTTTCTTGTTGCTGTTGTTGCAACTGCTGCTGTTATTCAGATGGAAATCCTTTTGTATCAACCAGAGAAGCAAAACCGCTAGGAGATAGACAGATAGATAGACAGATAGATAGATAGATAGATAGATAGTAACATACATATATACATACATACATATACACATATATTTTCATATATTTAAAAAATATTTTAACATATAACATATTTTAAAATATATATCTCTACATAGTTATATATAAATATATGTAACACAAAAGGGATTTGTTATAGGAAATTGGCTTTATGCACGTGTGGGAGCTGATTAAACAGTCTCTGAAAGGCTGTTGCCTTCACATCTAATGCTGCAGCTCGATGTCCCTGGAATGGCAGCTGGAAAGGGAAGGGATGTAAGGTGGGGAGAGCAAGAACGTGCTGGAACACCACAAAACCCATGACCATTCCTGTTGCGCCTGGTATAGTGCTATGAGCGTCCTGAGGAAGCTGGGCCCTTAGTCACAGAGCTGAACACACACACCCAGCCCAGGAGTCAGAGGCACTGAAGGGGGAGTCGTTGCAGGCCCCGCCGCTGCTCATGTTGCCCCCAAGATGATCAAGCAGATCCGCAAGAACACGCGTGACCTACAAATTGGCTGCTGTCCCCCCTGTGCCCTCCAGATCTCCCAAGAATCTCCCTGGTGGCTCACCCTAATTGGAAACACACAAGAAAAGGACTGTGGGGATTGCAGTTCGTACTAGTCACGTGGATAGATGCATTACAAAGCCACCACACCATCCAAACACAGAAGAATTCCCACCAAGGAATTTTCACACTAGAAGTTTTCACAGGGAAGTGCCAAGGAATGTTACTTGCACCACTGTGGAACAGTGTTTGGGGGCGTAACTGACATGAATCTTTCTCTCCCTGTCTTTCTCTGTCATGTATCATTCATGAATCTCTATGCACTGACATGGAAAGATCTCTGAGACCTCTTGTTAAGTGAAAAGAACTTGTCATAAAGCAATATGCCTAAGAAAATCCCCCGAGGTTAAACATACACGTAAACACACACACACACACACACACACACACACACCAAAAAACAAAACTGCGTACGTGTACTTAGTGTATGTTAAGTTCACAGAAAATGAAAGGTCCAGAATGATACATACGTGGCTTGCGGTGTTCATTTCTGGAGAGGGGGAGAAAACTGGGATGCTGGTGAAGGGGATCTTTCCCTTTCCCAAATGACTGATCCACAAACATTTTATTTGGACTAAACAGGTTGGTTTATTTTTTAATCATTGCCAACACTTAGAAATTACAAGATTTCACATAACAATCTCCAGTCCTGGATTTTTTTTTAATTACAAGTTCTGGTAACACTAGGTTCCCTCCCATGTGGCAACACTGGGCTGGAGCTGAGTGGTAGCTGATACCCTGGATGGAACACAGATGCTCCAGGTCCCCACAGTGGCCAAAATTTGCTGCCTGACCCATTGCCTTCCCGTCTCTTGTTAACAGAACCCTGATGTTGTTCATCTCATCTGTTGAGCAACCACGTGCCTCAGGTGACCCTCCCCGCTCCTGGGTGCAGGCGTAAATCTTGATTGGCCTAAGTCAGTTGCGGTGGGCACACGTCCCTGGCCAGGGACCTGCTCAGGCTTAGCCATGTTATATAATCCTGGCCAAAGGGCCTGGGGGTGGGGCTTCTGGGAAATATTTCCCTTACCGATTACAAAAAACAAAACAAAACAAAACAAAACTATATATAGCTGACATATGATGGATGCTACATAATAGCCCTTGTCGGTCTTGTGTCTTTGGCACAGAGCTCTATAAAGACTGGAGGGAAGGGACAGGGAGGAAGAACTGATCTATCAGGTCAAAAGGTCTTGCTTCTCACTGCCTGGAAAGTCCACTCCTTGGCCCCAACTGCTTCATGCCAACCTTCCGTATTTTCCAGGTGCCTTTGAAGATCCCAGCACTATGATAAGCCCAGAAGAACACAGAAGACAAAGAGCCTCAAGTTGGATCCTGCATCAACCAGAGGTTAGAAGCAAAATTCAAATCGCAACACAGTCTAATCGTAATCCAAGCACACTCATCTCTCTCCTGTAAATGATCTCTTGCTAGTTTGGGGGCTTTGGACAGATTATATACATTTTGAGCCTCAATTTGTTTATCTGTAAAAGGGAGATATTAATCTTTGCCTCAAAAAGTCATTGCAAGAATTTAATACACACAAACATCAATGTGCTTAGCAGAATCTGGCACACCAAGTATCAAAATGATCCACTATTAACATTAATAATATTATGGATGTTCAAAGTCTCAGTTTCCACACCTTCACCGTTTTGTGTGGGGGGCATTCATGGGTTTTTAATGATGATTAAATAAGTAGTTCTCAATCTTTGCTGCATCTTAGAATCACCTGGGGAGGTTTTAAAGCTCCTGACACCAGGCTGCCACCCCGACCCCAGTTACTCCCAATTACATTGTAATCTCTGAGGGTGGGGATCAGGTGTCAGCATTTTTTTTTAGCTCCCTAGTGATTCCAGTGTGCAGCCAAATTTGAGAACCATGGACTAAATTACTGAAATCACATTTGTAAGCACGTGGTAGATGTTAAACAAATGTCCCTTTCTTCCACCCCTCCAATGACTCTGGGAGAATGAGTTCCTCATATGAACTGAGACCTTTGCCACTTTTATGATTATATAAACAGAAATGACAAAGCTTTTGGAAATCAAATAAGATATAACTGCACAGACCAAGATAGGTTATGCAAATTATATTCAAATCAACAGTTATGCAAATGCTCTTGTGGCCCTTCTAACTATTTTATAGGCCCAGAGAAGCCCCAGAAAGACTGGTGGAAACACACGCCTTAAATGACAGACACAAAGACAGAAAGTTACTGTCTCAACAGCAGATGTTCCCAAAACAAGGCAGCTCACCTGAGTATGAAGAAAATGGAGAGACTCAGCAAAGAGGAGAAAGGGCAGGTTTTGGCTCTAATCAAGGAGGAGATTATCTTTATTTGGGTTTAATTATCTTAAAACTAGACACCACCTCTTCCTGCTTCAAGAAATACATCTGAAAGGCAGGCTGCAGGGGGGCAGTAAATGAGCAATACCAATAACACAGGTGTTTTTACCTTGCTTTTCATCTGTGGCTTTGGAAACACTTTATAAATATTAGTTGATTAAGCCACCCAACAGTTTTGCAAAGAATATATTATTATCCTCATCCTTCAGATGGATGAAAACACCCTTATTGGAAGACAGTGCTAATTCATTATCCCAGGACCAGCCTTGGCAATTCTCACAGCTGAATGGACACCTTTGGGGGAGGCGGGGGGGGGGGGGAGGCGGGGGCGGGGAGGTGGAGAACTCACTTGCTCTCTGCATTCATTTATTCACATAGTCATTCATCCACGGGCTTTCCTTGAGGGCCTACTATGGGTTCTGGGCTTGGTGGGGAAATGCTAGACTCTGAGGACAGGGATTGTGTCTTAGTCTTAGCTGCATGCTTAGGGGCTAGAAAAGTGCCTGGCACATAGTAAGTGCTCACTGCACATGGGTTTAAAAATGAAATGAACAAAAATGAGTGAGACACAATCCCTGCTAAACACACACAGTCTGAGTGAGGGAGGCAGGGAAACCTGCTTCAGGCCTTACTCCCCGTATCTTAATAATAACGACTGCTAGTTACTCTGTACCCGGCACCATGCTAAGTGCTTTAGACACACCAGCTCACTGAACCCTAAGAACAACCCTATGAGGCCAGGACTGTTATTCTCATTGGAGAGAGGATGGAATTGAGACCTAAAGAGGTATTGATGGAAGACAGTAGAGAACTGTGATTTCAAAACGTGGGCTCTGGGCTTCCCTGGTGGCGCAGTGGTTGCGCGTCCGCCTGCCGATGCAGGGGAACCGGGTTCGCGCCCCGGTCTGGGAGGATCCCACATGCCGCGGAGCGGCTGGGCCCGTGAGCCATGGCCACTAAGCCTGTGTGTCCGGAGCCTGTGCTCCGCAACGGGAGAGGCCACAACAGTGAGAGGCCCGCATACCACAAAAAAAAAAAAAAAAAAAAAAAAACGTGGGCTCTGGAGTTCAGCAGTCTCTGGTGGGAGTCACAGCTCTGCCCCAAATCCTAACCCCCGGTACCCGTGAATGTGAACTTATTTGGAAATAGAGTCTTTGCAGAAGGAATTAAGTTAAGGATCTCCAAATGAGATCAGCCTAGAGTTAGGCAGTAACCGGTGTCCTTGTAAGAGACCGGAGAGGGAGACTGGAGACACAGAGAGGAGGCCACGTGAAGATGGGGTCAGAGACTGGAATGGTGAAGCCCCGCACCAAAGGAACAGCAAGGATGGCCAGCAGTCGTCAGAAGCTAGGAGAGAGGCAGGGGACACATCCTCCCTCAGAGCCTCCAGAGAGAACAAACCCTAAAGACACCTCGATTTCAGACTTCTGGTCTAAAGAATTGTGCAAGAATAAATTTCAGTTGTCCTTAGCCAACAAGTGTTTAGTAATTTGTTATAGCATCCCTGGGAAACTAATAAAAGCCCCTACAAATTTCAACTCAAGCACCTCCTCCTTTCTTTTTCTTTCTTTTTAAAATTTTAATTATTACAAAATGCCTCTAGCCTATTAAAAAAAAAAAGACACCAATATAATGAGCACCACGGATTCATCACCCACCTAGGGAAACGAAGCTGTGCCAATACTGGTGGAACCCCAAAGGCACCTCCACCTGAGTCTACTCTCTCCCCCAAAAGGAAATCACTCTCTTGAATTTGTGTTAATCATTCCCTTATGAGCTTTTATACCTTTACTACATATGTATGAATTCCTAAATAACAAATTATTTTGCCTGTTTCTAAACAGTATATATAAATGGTGTCCTAGAACATGTATCCTTCAACTTGAATTTTAACTCAGCATTGTTTTTTTTTTTTGCAGTACGCGGGCTTCTCACTGTTGTGGCCTCTCGCGTTGCGGAGCACAGGCTCCGGACGCGCAGGCTCAGCGGCCGTGGCTCACGGGCCCAGCCGCTCCGCAGCATGTGGGATCTTCCCGGACCGGGGCACGAACCCGTGTCCCCTGCATCGGCAGGCAGACTCTCAACCACTGCGCCACCAGGGAAGCCCTCAGCATTGTTTTTGAGATACATGCTGATTCATGTGGTTCAAATTCATTTATTTTCACCGTTCCACTGTGTGCATACATCACAAACGAACTGATACATTCTCCTGTGGATAAGGTCTTTCGGGTTGTTGTTTTTTTCTTTTGTTTTGTTTCGCTTTTTCCAAATTTCTTTTTGTTATTACAAACGATGCATCAGTAAGCCTTCCTGTTTCCTGTTGTGTAAGAATTTCTCCAGAGTTCTGTTTCTTAAAGTGTGGCTTGAGACCCGCTGGTGAATAATGAAATCATTTCAGTGGCTTTGTGGTCAACACTGCTTTTTTTTTTTTTTTTCTTTTTTTGGCAGAAGACAAAATATTAGAGTGCATCACATGGCAAGGATAAATACTGCTTCATAAAACTTCTGTTTCAATTATAGATAAGTGTATACTGGATTGCCATCTGAAATGTGTTTTTTACTAGCAAAGCCAAAAGAAAGTTTAGAAAGCAGTTCCCTTGGGCCTTGCTATTCAATGTGGTCTGGGTATCAGCATCACCTGGGAGTCAGCCAGAAATACGGAATCTCAGGCCCCATCTGGGATCTACTGAATCAGGATCTGCATTTTGATAAGATCCCCAGGTTCTTCAGCTTCCCACTGAAGTGTGAGGAGCAATTCTCTACAGATATACCAGCAAGGAGGAAATGCTGGGTCACAGAATGTGCCATGTTTATTTAGCATTACGAGATATGGCAAAAATGCTATCCAAAGTGTTAATATCAAGAAGCTCCTGGGACTTCCCTGGCAGCACAGTGGTTAAGAATCCGCCTGCCAATGCAGGGGACATGGGTTCGATCCCTGGTCCAGGAAGATCCCACGTGCCACGCAGCAACTAAGCCGGTGCACCACGACTACTGAGGCTGCGCTCTAGAGCCCGTGCGCCACAACTACTGAGCCCGTGAGCCACAACTACTGAAGCCCATGCGCCTAGAGCCCGGGCTCCACAACAAGAGAAGCCACTGCAATGAGAAGCCCACGCACCGCAACGAAGAGTAGCCCCTGCTTGCCGCAACTACAGAAAGCCCACGCACAGCAATGAAGACCCAACGCAGCCAAAAATAAATAAATTTATTTAAAAAAAGAAGCTCCTTTAACGATCTGCTTTCCATGGCAGGGCTCCTAGTAAGTCTCCATTTGACCAAAGCGTTCTGCAGCTACCAATTTTTTCTTTTTCTTTTTTAATTCACAGTCCATTGTTGCTTTCCTGCAACTTCCTTATTCTCCATCCCTCCTGGCTGTCTATGAGGAGTGAGGGAAGCCTGGATAAACAAGGCCGCCTTCTGGGAGAAGAGGGCTTCACTCAGAGATAGAGCAAGGGACAGCTGCTGTCACACAGAACCACCTGAAATGTGTAAACACCACGTCCTGGAGAAACACCAGCCCCAGGAGAACACAACAGGCCCCACTCTGGCAGCTCTCGGCTTTCTGGGGCTAAGGGAAGGCTGCAGCCTTTGTCAGTGCAGCTGACATTGCTTCGTGGCTAGAGCAGCCCCACTCCTGGATGCAAAGTTTAATATGATTTTTTCACTCGAGTAACCAAAGAATTTCTGATGCATTGCTTTTCATGAGCTCCTGGCAGTGCATCAGCTGAGCCATTTCCTCAGGCTTCTCCTTTCTGCTCTGGTTCACACTTCCTTTTCCTGGGGTTTCAATGCCTGACTCACAACCCTGCATCCACTTCCTTATGCAGAGTCGATGTAGTAATATACCTCTGTGCTGACAGCCATGCTCACTGAGGGTTCACCATAAGCCTGGAGCTGTACTGGGGACCTCCTCCTCCCCACAGATAGACACAATTATCCCCACTTTACGGCTGACATCATCATTCCAAGATGCACACTGTCACACTGATGAAATTGAAGGGGGTCCTGGAATCAAGGCACCTCATTGCCATGTGACCAGATGGCAGTGATGTAACGGACATCCCCTGTGGACTGGAGAACTCGGTTGGTTTTCCTCATGGTCTGAGTAGACAACTGCCCCTTCACAGTACTGCAGTCAGCACGTCATATCAGGATAACAAGCATGTGAGCAAAGACCATGAGTCCTGGCTGTTGTCTGAGAATCTTCCTTTGATACCTTCAGGTAAGACCAAGAAACCACCAGCATTAAAACTTGCAGAATGGGCTTCAGGGGCTTGAATGAAAACCCTGGGGTCCACAGTGGGGCCCTCGCACAAGAACTGCTCTCGACAGCAGGACCTGGTTATTTACTGAGCATGACAAAGCCCCCAAACAGTGCCTAAAACAATAGCAATCCTTTGTTTTGCTCCTGGATCTGTGGGTAGGCTGGGCTCAGCCAGGCAGCTTTCGCTTGGGAATCTCTCATGCCCTTGCAATCATTGTAGCTGAGTCCTGGGTCACCTCAGAGGTTTCTTCAGTCATATGTCAGGCACCTGGGCTGGGAAGACTCAGACAACTGAGGGCTGGGGCTCTTTGAACACCTCTTCTTCTTGATGTGGTCTCTCCACATGGTACCTGCAGGGTGGCCACACCTGGGGAGGAAGGCTCCCAGACTGCGTATCCCAAGAGAAAGCAGCAGAGGCTGCATGCCTTTCTGTTCTAACCTAACCTTGGAAGTCACACATTGTCACCTCCACTGCATTCTGTTCATCCAGTGGCCACAATGGCCCACCCAGATGAGAGGACAGGAAACAGACTGCACCTATTGAACGGAGGAGTGTCACATCATGTGTGGACATGTTTTAAAACCACTACAGTCTGCCCTTGTGGCACAAATCATACACATACAACACAAACCCACCCATTCCCAAGGACCCCTGAAAATCTCTCCTAGAAGCATTAAGCTCAGCTCAGGATCCAGTCGTCTAAATCACGTCTAAGTGTGGGTCAGACTTCTTGCGTGAAATTCCGCAAGTACAGTTCTTCAAGTACCGTTTCTCTTGATCTGAAGACCTGTGAACTAAAAAGACAGAGTATCTTCCCTCGACACACCCAACCTACCATGGTGAGCCAAGCGGACTGCTATAGACATTCTCACTAAAAAGCAGGGAAGTGGAAGGCACTCAGTGGTCCATATCAATTCTGGGACCCAATAGGGCATATGCTGTCAGTGCCTTGATTAGGGCTCAGTCCAACTGCCTGGGATGTACCCAGCCAGGATCATGCGTTTTACCGGGGCTCCCAGATACTCTGCCTCCTCAAACTGCCCAAGCCGGCAAGTTCCACAGGAATCCTATCAATGAGATCACCTTTCTGCCCAAGCACAGTCTTTTTTTTTTTTTTTTTTTACATTTAGAAACAAATCAGAGAATTTTATTTCCTTGAAGCATTTCAAGCTTACAAAAGAGTAAAGAAATAGCATAATCAATATCAGCATATTCATCATTCAGCTTTCATAAATCTTAAAATTTTGTCATATTTGATTCTGAAATGTTTACCCAATATGTAAATGTTGCATATGTTTACATCCTCCTCCCCACCCCAAGAGAGAACCTCCATCCTGAATTGGTTGTACCTCCTCCCTGTGCATTTTTTAAAATCCTGGATGCAACCTCAACGTAATCTATGTCATTACAGCTGCCTCAGGCAATTAAAAAAATTTTAGGTTAATGGGACCTAAAAGATGGAAGAGAAATCACCTCCAGAAATCCCTGAGAGTTGCTAAGTTACCTAACTGGAAGTATGTCAGGGGGAAAATCAAGAGGAAGAACACCAGGATCTCAACCCAGCTTTACCATAACCAACAAGTTACAAGACAGGGCACAATGCAAACAGCCAGCCTCCATGTGGAGTAGCCCTCCAGAGGTATTAGGCTTTGCTACAGCATCTTAGGAGTTAAATTGCCAAGCACAGTCTTTAATGATGACTTTGATTCTCTTCTTCCTCATTCCTGAGGTTTTTAGTACATTTTCCCTAAAATCTACACTGTGATTTTTTTTCAGTTGTGTTATGAAGGTTGGGACACAGCCCTAGTGGCTGGTTAACAGCAGCAGGAAGCAGAAGCCTTGAGGTCATGGAGGGATCATTCTCTGCTGAAGTGGGAGGATGACAGGAAGGTTCAGTTTAACAAAATTTTGCCCAGTACCTACTACGGGCCAGGCATCAGATGAATAAACCAGTACATAGCACAATGTCTAGCACACAATAGGTATTCAAAAATCCTCGCTGAAATAAGGAAGGGAAGGAGGGAAGGAGGGAAGGAAAGAAGGAGGGAGGAAGGGAGGGAGGGAAGAAGTCTGCCCATGTCCTCAGGAGAAAATGGACTCATAAATATATCATTGCAGTAGCACAGAGGAGGGGGCACCTAACTTGGCCTGAAGGAGAAGTCACACCAAACGGAAGTAACAACAAATGCAGAGGCATTTTCACATCCAATTATCTACCCTATGAAGTAGGCAGAGGGCATGTCATACTGTCCAGTACACAGATGAGGCAACTGGGGTTCAGAGTTACATTTCTTGTTCAAGGTCACATATCCAACACGTGGTAGCCCAGAAGTCGGACTCATGCTTCCTGACTTCTAATCCAAGGCTTGTTCCCAATAAATGAATTAATATTTATTGCTACAGGCAATGCTGTAGCCCTTCAGAGATCCCAAGAATGGAGCCACCTTCTCTCTCGTCAAAGCAGCACCCTAGGATAGTGGTCAAGAGCTCAGACTCTGGAGTCAGAATGTCACTTACTAGATGTATGATCTTGAGTTCGTTATTTCATCTGTCTGAACCTCAGTTTTAAATATGTAAAAGAGTGTAATAACACAAACCCTTAGTAGACCTCTCATTTTTTATCTCTCCTTTCCAGGACTCAGTCCCCCTCTTCTGGTAAGAATATGTACATTTTTCTTTTGGAGAATCACCACTCCCCCATTCTCAGTCCATATGTTTCAGATTAAGTGAACCACATCCCCAGCTCCAGATGTGGGCACATGACCAAGGCCTAGCCAATCAGAGTATTCCATCCCTGAGTACATGACCAAAGCCTGGCCAATCAGAGTATCCCACCCCAGTCCACAGTAATTGGTTCACAAATTAACATAGGACCCAAGTTGGCCCAATGAGACACCATTATGGTATGAACCACTGGAAAAAAGAATCTCTCTTCCCAGTGGGTTTGCTGAGCTGGTCACTGGCACCCCTGTAACTGCTAGACAGCCAACCTGCCATCATTGAAGGGAAAGGAACAGAGAAGCTGACGAGAGTGAAGCCAACACAGAAGAAAGCACAGCAGAAAGACGGACAGAAACCAGTGACATTATTTAAACTCCTGGATCCAGGCTGTGCATAATTCCCCCTTGACTCTGCTATTTCGTGAGCCAAAAAGTTATTTTCCCCTCAAGTCAGGTTTCCTTGGGTTTCTATTACTGGTAAAAAAAAAAAAAAAAAAAAAAAAAAAGTCTTAGTATACCAGTTTCTATGACTGCTGGATGTGATGACACGAGATAATGCTCGTGGGGCACTTAGCACAGAGCCTCACACATAGCAGGTGCTCAATAAATGACTCCTGCTATTTTATCATCCCTGGACTGAACCAACTCTTCACCCTCAAAATAATTAGCAGAGCAGTGGCCATGACCCTGAGGAGGGAGCTACTGACTTAGCCTGTGCATCCACTTACTTCTACCTCACTGCCTCTCAGCTCCCTGTGCAGAAAGCTCCAATGCCAGATGGCTTGGGAAGATGGTGACAGATGAAAGCCGGTGCAGCAAAGGTGGCAGCAGCTCCTGATGGATAGAGGGGCCATTGGAAGGGTGAGAGGTGGGTAGAGAGGAGGCAATTAGAGACTACATGAGCCTGAGGCACTTCTGGACCTCCAGACCTCCAGCTGCTGGCGAGTCGGCCTTGGCATGGGCAGGTACCCAAGGCTCTCTGCACCCAGCAACCTCACGCCAACCTCATCCATCTAGCAGGGGCCTAAGGTCACCCCTCTGGCTTCCCCGCTGCCTATGCTCCATGCTGAATCACCTCCTCACTTGTTTCTGCACGCTGAGGTCTCAGCATGTTGCTGAGGACTGTTGGGGCGCTGGGATAGTGGCTATGGTCAGTGGCAGAAAAACAACAGAGGTGCTGGGGGCTGCTTGGTTTCTCCTCCTCGATCCTGACCAGGATGAAAAACCACTTCCTCTGTCCATCTTCTCACAGGTACCCATTCTTTCCCTTGCCCTTGCCTCCCCGCCTTCCTGCCTCCTTCACCCCCTTCTGCTCCAGACAGCTGTGACTGTCCCCCACTACAGCGGGCCCTAGATCCCCTTGCACCCCTTTACCACTCCTGTACACCCCAGAGCTTCTGTGCGGTATGCTGCCAAAGCCCCACACCTGTGACTCAGAGCATTGTCCTTGAGCTGCTGTTGCTGTGTCCCCCATTTAGAGGTCCAGAAGTCCCTGGGAATTCACACCCAGGGAATCCCATGGTCAATGGCTGGTTCATGGGTACAAACACCCAGTTCCTATGACCAAGGTGAGTCCTTCTCCAAGGTTTAATTTATATTCCAAAGCTCCCCATAGGATCAGGTTAAGGCTGGGACTTCACCTCAAATCCCACCCTTACCTGACTTCCTCCCCTTTCCTTAGCTTGATTCCCTCACTCCCTTACCAGTACCTCCTATAAGCATTCCTTAATAAATTACACACAAATCCTCATCTCTAGTCTGCTTCTGGGAGAACATACCTGTCTGGCACCCGTTCCTCTTCTTCTAGTAAAAGAATGTAGATTTTCCTTTGGATAAACTGCCCTCTCCCACTCTTAGTCCCTGTGGTTTGTTTCAAACAGGTGACCTCACATCCCAGCTTGAGGGAGAGACATGCCCCAGACTCGGACAATCAACTGATTTTGTTCACCCATGACCTCAATGTTGCTTCAAGGATGGGTATATAATTCAAGTTGGTCCAGTGGGACTCAAGACCATAGATTTTGCTGTAACTATAGGGAAAAAGAAGATCTTGTTCCACTAGGTTTGTGAGTAGCGTGTAAGTCTTGAGCTACTGGGGACTATCTTGCCACCAGGAGGCGAGGGCCCTCCTGGGAGTGAAGCCAACACAAATGAAAGCAGAGCTGAGAGAAGTATGGCATGGGACCAGGTCATGATCTCATATGAGCACCTGGATCCAGCTGTACCTGAAGACCTAACTGATGGATTTTAAGTTTTTGAGGCTTCAAAGTCTTGAGCTGTACCCCATACTGCATTAGTAATAACATTCATTTACTAGGCACCAAGAGGTGCCAGGCACTGTGCTAAGTACTTTCTACACATCATTTCTAATCCTCACAAGACTGCTGCAGACATTATCATTTCCCATCTACAGAAGCAGAAATTGAGGTCCAGAAAAGTACAACGTCTGTCCCAAAGCCACACAGCTGTCATGTGGCAGAGCTGGACTTGAATCCAGGGGTGCACAGCCTCTCTACCAAGTCAGTTTTCAATCAAAGCTATTTGATTTAAATCAACTTAACTTTTCAACCTCTCCAAAACAATTACGTGGGACATGGATAGAGTAAGTTTGGACTACCTAACAGTGGAGGTCATCGTATTCACAGAACTCTGCCAGCAACTTCTGCTCTAAAAACATCTCTCCGAACATTCCTCACAGGGCCCACATGTCTGCCCTTGAGGTTGATCCTTTCCTTGACTCTCAAATGCTTTTTGCTCTCCACACAACCCCTATGAAATAGGAGCCATTTTTATCCCCATTCTTCAGATGAGGACACTGGGGCTCAGGGAGGTGAAGTCACTTGTTCCAAGTCACACAGGGGCTTTAGTAGAAATCAAGATGCTGGAGAAAATAGACTCAGTGGGACTGTGTCTTCATCCCATTCAAGCTCACAGAAAAGGAAACAGTAAATGCTTGCTGAATGGATGAATGAATGAATGAATGAATGAATGATGGGATGGAAGGAAAAGCAAACAACTAGTTTCCTACTTTCAATATTTTTTGGAATGTAAGAGATGGTCTTGACTGATGAGAAATAATCCTTCCAATCTATAGTTTCTTTACATGAAACTCTAAGGAAAGGGACAGGGCACTGGCTTGGTATGGTAGCCAAGAGGATTAGGATCTGACTGTGCCTTTATTTCCACAACATCCCATTTAGTGATGCAATGGAGAAACCAAAGGCCTTGGAGATAAATCCAGGGTCAAATCCATAGTCTACCAATTATTAGCTGTGTGACCTTGAACAAGTCACTTAGCCTCTCTGAGCCTTTTTTCTCATCCATAAAAGAGGACAATTCACAGATGCCCCTCCAAGGGTTGATAAGATGCACAGAGTAGAAATTCATTAAATACCAGCTCCTTTAGCATTTCTCTTTATTCTCCCATAACTCTGTTCTCCCACATTTAAGACAGAGATGACTGTAGCCCCTATCGTTTGAAGAGAATAGATTAGTTGCCAAAGCCCTTTCACATAATAGTCACCAGCTGCCTCCCTGGGGAAATGGAGGCTTAAATGGGACAGATGAAATGCTTTGCAGGCCTTGGAAGAAAAGGGACAAGAGAATCCAGAGGGTTATTATTAGACATGGAAACGGGAGAGCAGGAGCCCACACACGCCTCTCGTATAATCAAACTGACATTGAGGTTTACAGTGCATTGAACACTGCGTTCCAGTCCCGGGAGCTAAAAATGGAAACCTGTGAAAACAGCAGCTGGGTTAAAAAGGGAGCAGGCCCAGAGTGCACTGAGCGGGCTCCCACAGGCCAGAGAGCAGAAAGGACGCCGGGCCTTCACCGGCTAAGCTGAGGCAGGAGCAGGCCCATGCTGGCTGGGACACGCGCTCCACCTGCCATGGACCTCCAAACGGGCCATGACCTTGCAGGACTCCTGGAAATAGCCAAATCAGAGCTACAGCCTGTCCTTGGGCAAGACACTTCACCACTCTGGGCCTCAGTTTCCCCATCTGCAAAGTAGAGATATTACGAGGGCTGTTATGAGGATTTAATTAGTTAATACGTTAAAGAGCTTCACAGAGTGACTGGTGAGCTTCAAAAACCATTAGCTTATATTCTGTGGGCCTTGTTTGTCCTACCTCTTAGTCTTCACTTACGCTGTGTTCCCCACCTGAATCATCCCCTCCCCGCAACCTCACTTATTTCTTCCTAACTAAATCCTATCCATCCTACAAGCCTAAGTTCAAATTCCATTTTCTGGTAAAGCTACACATGTGCTGGGAGATTCATTCATTCATTCGTTGGGCACCACTGCGTGCCAGCAGCTGTCCTAGGTGCTGAGTCTACAGCCATGAACAAAATAGCCAAAAGTCCCTGCCCTCATGAACCTCCATTTTGCTGCATATTTAGTTGTATTATGGTTATTCCAATTATATTACCATAACTACATAACAATGAACATTTTTAAGCGTCCTTGAACATTTTAGAATCAGCTCATGTACTATGAGAATCCCTGCACTGGTGCTTCAGATACACAAATCTTCCTGCGAAACAGGCTGCTGAACTGCTGCAGGGAGGGGTGGGCCCCGTTCCTCTCCAGGGAACACTCAGCTGGTCACTTTTCTGGTGGTAAGAAAAAAAAAAGGCTGGCTGCCTTGAGTTGAGAAACCAGGCACCCATACCTCACATTTCTCTCCCCATTTATCCTAAATAACACCGGATTATGCTAAAATAATCCTTTGTACAAACGTGCCTCTCTGCTGGCATGTCCCCTGTTACTCCATATCTCGGATGACATTTCAGCAGCCTGATCAGCCATGTCCAGATCTCTCCCCAGAGAGCAAGAGGCTGCTTTCAGAGTCTGGCAGTGCCTGGCATGCATGTGTGTCCTCGGGCAGATGTTCTAAATGAACAGCACCCAACTGCTGGCAATCATCTTGGTCTTTTCACAGTCTGGCAGTGCCTGGCATGCATGTGTGTCCTCAGACAGAACTGCCCTCAGGGGACCTGAGGGCAGATGTTCTAAATGAACAGCACCCAACTGCTGGCAATCATCTTGGTCTTTTCTAACCCACAGACCCTGTAATACCTGGGGGAAAGGAGTCCACAGCGAGACTCTCAGCCCTGCAGGAGGGAAGGCTGGGAGGCCCCAGATCTGCTGACAGATGCAGAGAGGGTCAGAGCCAGTGACCCTCAAGCTTCCTCAAGGGGACATTCTCCATCCTCCCTCCCAGCATAACAGAAGCCATGCAATGGCCTGGGAGTCAGAAGATCCAATCTCCCATCTAACACAGTGGCCACTAACCATGGAAAGTCATTAGCCTTCCTGAACCTTGCTCTACCTGTCTATAAAGTGGGGACCAAAAAAATCCCCCTTAATCTTACAGGTTTCCCTGAGAGGAAATGAAATAACGGTTGTGGTAGTGTTTTGTGATCACTTTCTACTAACTATGTGACCAATACTCCCTGTGCCTCGGTTTCATCACCTGTAACATGGGTTTACCAGGAGAACATTCCTCAGAGTTTTGTTGCAAAATAAGTGAATGAGGTCAATCAGAAACAAAAGTTTAGGGAAGGATTAAGGAGGGTAACCAACCATCCAGGTTTGCCCACATCTGACCTGAGGGGTTGGTTCTTGGGATGGAAAATCCCCAGCAAACCAGGATGAGCTGGTCACTGCAAGAGTCAATGACGTAATGCAGTGTCTGGCACCTAGTAAGGTCCAATAGGCATTAATTAGCTCAGGGAGTAAGGCTGATGCTCAAACCAATGAGCTCAGAATCTAGAAGGTCCCAGATGGTTTTAATGAGCAGCCAGTGCCTAGAGGGGGCGTAAAAACCCCTCTCCACCACATTCTCAATCCTGCCTACAGATGGCAGTCACTCTGAGTGCTTTTGGAAACTCCCCATGCAGGGCCCCCATACCCCAAATTAACAGAATCAGAAGCTCTGGTGTGCGGCTTGGCATCGTTATTTTTTTTTTACTTGAAGTATAGTTGATTTACAGTATTATATTAGTTTCAGGTGTACAACATAGTGATTCGATATTTTTATAAGGTATACTCCATTTAAAGTTATTACAAAATATTGGCTCTATTCCCTGTGCTGTATATTACAACCCTGTATCTTATTTATTTTATGCCTAGTGGTTTGTACCTCTTAATCCCTTTCCTCTATCTTGCCCCTCCACCCACCCCTTTCCCCACTGGTAACCACTAGTTTGTTCTCTGATTCAAAAGGATACATGCAGCCCAATGTTCATAGCAGCATCATTCACAATAGGCAAGATATGGAAGCAATCTAAGTGCCCATCAACAGATGAATGGATAAAGATGTGATACACACACACACACACACACACACACACAGAGAGAGAGAGAGAGGAATATTACTCAGCTATAAAAAAGAAGGAAATTTCATCATCTACAACAACATGGATGGACCTGAAGGGTACTGTGCTTAGTAAAGTGAGTCAGAGGGAGAAAGACAAATACCGTATGTTTTCATTAATATGTGGAATCTAAAAAATTAAACAAATGAATACAACAAAACAGAAACAGTGCACAAATACTGGCACTGTTATTTTTGACAAGTTCCTGCATGAATCTAATGAGCAGGCAGCAATGAGGACCCCTGCTCTAAAGCAAAGCAGGCTCCCACCCAAGGGAAGTGCATCCTTGCACACATACTGGGTGACTTTCAGGGGCCAGTCATTTAATCAAGGTTGTTACGAGGATTAAAGAAGAGAAAGCAACCCGAGAAGAAGCTCAGTAAGTGGTAGGCTTATTATTATTTTTAACTAATTAATTTATTCATTTATTTATTTATGGCTGCATTGGGTCTTCGTTGCTGCACGCGGGCTTTCTCAAGTTGCGGCGAGCTGGAGCTACTCTTCGTTGCGGTACACGGGCTTCTCATTGTGCTGGCTTCTCTTGTTGCAGAGCACGGGCTCAGTAGTTGTGGCGCACAGGCTTAGTTGCTCCATGGCATGTGGGATCTTCCCGGACCAGGGCTCGAACCCGTGTCTCCTGCATTGGCAGGCGGATTCTTAACCACTGTACCACCAGGGAAGCCCGGTAGGCTTATTATTATTCACTTAATCAGCATAATGAGGTGGTTAAGAGCCCAGACTCTAGAGCCTGCCTAGATTCCAATCCCAGCCCTGTCACTTTCTGAGTATGCAGATATGAGAAAGTGACCTGCCTCTCAGTACCCCAGTGTCCTCATCTGTAGAATAAGGATGTGGATTTTTGTCTCATGGGGTTGTTATGAGAATTAAAAGAGTGAAGCTGGAAGCATCAAATAAGAGCTGAATAATCGAGGTAAGGCATATTATTATTCCTCAGCACACATTAATGAACCCACTTTGCAGATGAAAAAAAAACTGAGGCTTAAACAGTTTGTCCAAGTTCACAGCTACTAAGCATTGAGGCCAGCAGCTGCCAGATCAGATCATCTGCTTCTGTCACCCTTCCACAGAGTTCACCACCCTGGCTATGTGCCTTCCCCTGCCTGGTCCCATGTCTGCCCCCTGTGCTTTTCTCACCATCCTCACAATTTCAGTTTCTAGGCCCTGCAGCCACAGGCAGACATGCAATACTAATCACCAAAATGAGTTCTGAGTCAAAGACACAAACATAAACAGGGTCCCTGCATCCAGGTGAGTTTTCCAGGTAAGAATCTCAGAGCCTGACAATCCTGCCACTTTCCTCTTTTCTGTCAAGAATCCAGATGCTGTGGATACTTGATGACAGCACATGCCAGCCCTGGTCTAAAGGTCTATTAAATGGCCCATGACTTACTTAATACCCACAGCAACCAATTAAGTAGGTACTGTTATGATTTCCATTTCACAGATGAGGAAACTGAGGCTCACAGAGAACTAAGAACCTTGCTCAAGGAACCCAGGGGGTCTGGCTACACAGCTGTGCTCTTAACCATGTCCTGCCTCCACAGGCAGCCGAAGATCAGTCCTCAGTGGAGTGGGAGGCAAGAATGCAGGTCAAAAATACACTAGGGTTTGTCCTAGTATTTGGATTTTTGTTTGCTTTTTTGTTTGTTTATTTTATTTTTGTTTTGCTTTGTTTTTCAAGCTCCATAAAGAAAGCCTGGGGCCAAGAGGAAAAGGAACAAGAAGCAGTTTTCAACACAACATAAAGAGCTTTCCAACCATCAGAACTCCCTTAAAAAGAAAGATTGCCACAGCCATTAAAAAGCATGTTGGAATTATTAAGCATGGTTAGCCCCAGGGAGGTCGTGACAGAGAGGGGTGGAGTAACTCCAAAGAGCCAGTTAAAACTTCTAGATGCCCTGGGCTCTGGGAAGATTATATGATCCAATGTTTTAAATCCAGAAAATAAGTGTAAGGAATGCCAACAAATTCTTTCCTTGAAATATCAGATTCTTTGTCCCAAAAAGATAAATGGGTGGGGAGAACCCCCTTAGACTGCTCTCTGGATAATCTATCAGGAGAGAGTGGGGAGAGTTTTATTTTCTATTCCACAGACTTCTCCAGTATTTGACTTTGAGACCAATTTGCAGACAAAATAATATTAAAATTATTTTAAATGGTCTGAAAGAGTATTTATGATGGGGGAATATTCGTGATGTCATGCTAAGTGAAAAATAACATAAAAAAATTTCACAATGTAACCTTTTACTCTCTGTTCATTTTTATATACCTAAACATTAACAGTAATTGGTACGTGATAGTACTACGGGTGGTTTTTATTTCTCCTTTATGCTTTCCAATAGGAATTTATATTGTTTTCTACAGTTCACATGTATCAGCTGTATGATAAGAAAAAATAAAGGTGTTTTTGAAAAGGAGATGATCCTTGCCCAGGACTGAGCTTCCATGGTTAGAAAGTTTCAAGCAGAGCCAGGGAACAGGGGGCCAGGGGGTTTCAGCTTGGGGTAAAGGTCAGAGATTTGAGCTCAAAGAATCCTTAATGCTGGGATTCTAAGGTTTGTAAAACCTGAACAGCCAAGCCAACGGTCGGTGCACTAATCAAAAACTGGGACGACAAGAGGAATCTGGAAAATGAAAAAGATGTCGAGTTTGATGTGATCTCAGACACATTCATACAAGTGGAGGTTGTAAACCTGGGAATCATGGAAAAGGTCAGAGTTGGAAAGTTAAATGTGGGAATTTCATGCTTCAAAGTGATCAGTGAATCCTGACAGAGAGAAAGATCCTCAGGAAAACAGTCTTACCCAGGATTTCTCAGCCTTGTTGCACCTTAGAATCACCTGAGCCAAATAAATCAGAATCGCTGGTCATGGGGCCTGGGCATCAGCATTTTTAATTAATAGACTTCAATTTTTAAATTAATTTTTATTTTTTTATTTATTTATTTATGGCTGCGTTGGGTCTTTGTTGCTGCGCGCGGGCTTTCTCTAGTTGCGGCGAGTGAGGGCTACTCTTCGTTGCGGTGAGCGGGCTTCTCACTGTGGTGGCTTCTCTTGTTGCGGAGCATGGGCTCTAGGCGCGCGGGCTTCAGTAGTTGTGGCACATGGGCTCAGCAGTTGTGGCTCACGGACTCTAGAGCACAGGCTCAGCAGTTGTGGCACATGGGCTTAGTTGCTCTGTGGCATGTGGGATCTTCCTGGACCAGGGCTCAAACCCGTGTCCTCTGAATTGTCCAGGAAGATCGCACATGGGCTTAGTTGCTCTGTGGCATGTGGGATCTTCCTGGACCAGGGCTCAAACCCGTGTCCTCTGAATTGGCAGGTGGATTCTTAACCACTGAGATACCAGGGAAGCCCAGTAGACTTCATTCTTAAGAGCAGTTTTAAGTTCACAGCAAAATCAAGCAAAAAGTACAGAGAGTGCCATGTTGCCACCTTCCCCACCAGGCACAGAATCACCTCACCACCACCACCACCCACAAGAGTGGCTCACTGGTTACAGCTGATGAACCTACAGTGACACATCGTTATAACCCAATGCCCACAGTTTACATTAGGGTTCACTCTGGTGTTGTACATTCTAGTATTGACAAATGTACAATGACAGGTATCCACCACTGTAGTATCACTTAGGATAGTTTCTGTACCCTAAAAATCCTCTGTGGGGACTTCCCTGGTGGCATAGTGGTTAAGAATCCACCTGCCAGGTGGGAGGGAGGGAGATGCAAGAGGGAAGAGATATGGGGATATATGTATATGTATAGCTGATTCACTTTGTTATAAAGCAGAAACTAACACACCATTGTTTTGACCCCTGGACTGGGAAGATCCCACATGCCGCGGAGCAACTAAGCCCATGCACCACAACTACTGAGCCTGCGCTCTAGAGCCCAAGAGCCACAACTACTGAGCCCACGTGCCACAGCTACTGAAGCCCTCATGCCTAGAGCCCACGCTCCACAACAAGAGAAGCCACCGCAGTGAGAAGCCCGCGCACTGTAACAAGAGTAGCCCCCGCTCACCACAACTAGAGAAAGCTCATGTGCAGCAACAAAGATCCAACGCAGCCAAAAATTAATTAATTAATTAATTAATTAAAAAATTTTCTCTGTGGACACCAGCATTTTTTGGAAACTCCTCAGGTGAATCTAAGGTACAGCCAGGCTTGAGAACGAACCACTGCTGTAGCTAGCAAGAAGCGAGTTAATAAGCATTTAAATCTTGAAGAGAACTTGCTCTTGGAAGAGTGGAAGAAGTGAGTTTTGAAAGAGAAAGATGAGGGGATTTCCCTGGCAGTCCAGTCGTTAGGACTCAGCACTTCCAATGCTGGGGCCCGGGTTCAATCCCTGGTCGGGAAACTAAGGCCCCACAAGCCAAGCAGCGTGGGAAAGTAAAAGATGAATAAAGAAAGGTTATAGAGATAACAGAACAGTGTCATGAAAAGTAGAGAAAGGACGGATTTTTTAAAAGAGAAGATGGAACATCCTGCAGGAGTGAAGAAAATTGAGAAATGTGGAGAAGGAGAATAGATAATGTTTTTGCAAGATCTTTGGTGGCCTCTGAAAGTTCAGATTCAATAGACTATGTGGGTCGGGTAGGGTGTGGAAGCAAACTTGCAGAGCGTTGGCACTGAGTGAGTGGTGAAATGGAGGCTGCAAATATTTTTTAAGAAGAATGGGAATAAGGTAGCCAAATAGGAGAGCAGGTTCAAGGAGAGGGTCTTTTTTTTAAGAGTGTATATATACTATTTATCTATCTAATGTAGCTATCTATGTGAATATGTATATGTGTGTGTGTGTATATATATATACACACACACACACATACATATACACATACATACAAATTTGCAAGCAAAGAAAAAATCTGTGAAGAGGCAGAGATCAAAGATCCTAGAAAAAAGGAAGTTTGGGGGTGAGACCTTGAAAGGCAGTGCCTAGAGGTGGGATGAAGGACAGAGGTGGGTTTGCTTGTAGGAGAAAAAAAAAAAACTCTTCCACCTCCAAGGCTAGAAGCACAGAAATAAATGGTGGTGAGGACATGTGTAAAGGTAAAGAGGTCACCTGAAGGACTTCAGGTGTGAAGGCACCAATCTCTGAAGCGAAGTAGAAGCCAAGGTCACCTACTGGGACTTCAGAAGACAGAAGAGGAGACTTTGGGACTGAGGCAAGTTGGGAAAAAGGAAGGAAGAACTCTTCGAAGGACTCCGATAGACCTTAGTACAATGCCTGGCACAAGTTAAGGGCTTAATACTTAGTTAGCTAGTTAGTTACTTTTAAGAGGAGATGATGTAGTGTTCTAAAGTGGATATCTTCACAAAAGGATTACAGAGGGATGGGGAAGGTACCCTTTTAAGAGCTCTTATCACATACAAGGTTAATTTCCTCATCAGTTCTGTTGCAGATTCTATCTTTTCTCAGGAAATGAGGGTCCATGCCACACCCCCTTGACCCACCTCAGATTTCAGCTGCATCTATGGGGGATAAGGCCATGTCCACTGACAACATCACACATCAAATGCCCCCTTGACTCTCTGGTTTTCTGCCTCAAAGCCACAGGAACAGCCTTCACAGGTGCCTTCTAGAAGTACAGAGTGGTGCATGCCCCCAGGGGCAACCCTCAACCAATGCGGGACAGAAGGCAGCAGGCATATATCTCCTGTCCTTTGGGGGGACAGTTTTGAAGTGCATTCTCCATAGTTCCTCTGAAGGTTGCCTACAATGTTGGCCTGCTCAGTAATGTACCTCTTTGTCCTCCCTTGTCTCACCTCCCCATTCCCTCATTCTTGCTTCCTGAGTCGTTTCCTGAATAAACTACCTACACCTACACCCGAGTCCTTGTTTCAGGCCCTGCTTTTGAATGAGCGCCAACCAGAACGCTCATGTTTCACTACACCGTGGAGCCCCATGAGGACTTTGTCAGACGCTGCTGCACCACCCAGGTGCTCCTTCAGGACTGAAGGATTATTCCCCCAACTGCTGCGTTCCTACAAGGACTGCCTCAGCTGGAAAGAGCTGTTTCACCAAGGTCACTGCTGCCCACATCCAATGACTGATGGTCCTCTCATCCCCGACCTGGGACAGCCCTAAAGGGACACCCAGTTTCAGAAGCCCCCAGCAGGTTGGCTGAGTCTTCCATTCAGACTGTATCAGAGCCCAACTGCCCCCTCTGCCCAATCCTGCTTTGTCCCTTCCCTCATCAGATGCTGATCCCAGAGCGCTCCCTACTTAACCTGCTGCATGGTCACGCTCTCCCTCAGCGTCCACGTCCAGAGAAGTTTCTCTGAGACACTTCTAGACTGCTGCATTCTCAGTGCTTATACGATGCCAGGCTCGTAAACACTCAGTATACACTTAACGGAACTGATTGATTGATTGACTAGAAGGTGGGGGAGCTCTCTATGGAAACCACCAAGAGAAGCCCACCTTCCACCTGCTGTCAGCATCTCCTGCCATTTTGAGGTCTGGCCACATCACTGCTAAGTAATTTCTCCCAGTGGCGTGAATGTGGGGGAAGCATTTCACAGTTTACCTCTCATGAACCTTTTACCTTCTCCCAGCCACAAACTCAAGGCTGCAAAAGCCAACCTAGTGCATGAACATCTCAAACCAGGAGAAATAAAATCTCTGTTGCACTTGACCTCTTGCTCTTCATTCAGAGAGTATTTAGAAGAGAGTCCAGGTGTGGGTCCAGAAGATGAAATGCAATTGCAAAATGTACCTGGGGCCAAAAGAAGTGTGGAGCTGTAAATAAACCATTTCCCTGGCTGTAATAAACCATTTCCCCGGACCTAGGTCTCTCCACATATGACGAACTGTCCAAGGTTGGGAACTGACTGTATTCTGGTTCCTGCCTATTGAGAAGGATTTGCCTCAACCGGCCCCTCAGCCCAGCAGCAGGGATCTGGGAGGCTAATGATGGGATTCAGAAGCCTGACCTCTGTGGCAGCATCTGCTTGGGATACGGCCACAGCAGGCTGGCCACAGAGGAAGCAGCAGCCAACAGCTCTGTCCAAATCCTGAAGAATTTCCTGGCTCTGGGTAATGAAGTCATGGTGTTGAGTGTCTTCTTCTAGAAAGTATGCCTGTACGTAAGCATCAATCCTTTGACCAGCAATTCCTTTTCTAAAAATGTACCCTGATGATGAATTACCTACACGGATGTTCATCAGAGCACTTTCTAAACTAATGGTGAAGGACTAGACACAACCTAAGTGTGTCCATTTGAAGGGGATTTGTTTTATAAATTATGGTCCAACGTGCCGGGGAATATAGTAACTAAAAATAATCTTATGATATACAATTATTTCTTGGCATGTGATGACATGCCTAATGTATTGTTAAATTAAAAGTCAGTGCATCAGACATAAAAAGCAAACTTACGGGTTACCAAAGAGGAGGGACGGGATAAATTGGGAGTTTGGGATTAGCAGATACAAACTACTAAATATAAAATAGAGAAACAATGAAGTCTTACTGTATAGCACAGGGAAATACATTCAATATCTTGTAATAAACTATAATGGAAAAGAATCTGAAAAAGGATATATATATATATACACAACTGAATCACTGCAGTACACCAGAAACTAACACAACATTGTAAATCAACTATACGTCAATAAAAAAAATTTTTTTAAAGTCAGTGTGTGCAGTATGCTTCCATTGGAAGGAAGGGAGGGAGGAGGAGGGGAAGGAAGAGGAGGTGGAAGAGGAAGATGACAGGAAAAAAGTGACGTGGTTTAAACCTGGTATCTTAAATTGTCCCATGCAAAGTGGCCAGAGTCCTCCTGGAGTCCCAAGACGCAGAAAATGATCTCAAAGCCATTTCTTCAAGGGCCCACTTTTTTTTTTTAAGTCAGGAAGGACAGCAGGAACAAAAGAAGAAAGAATGATGCAGCAAATCAACAACCAGGGGCTCCTGCTTTCTACTCTGAGATATGCCACCAAACAGCTTCCTGACCTGGGCCTGTTTCCCCAACAGGGGGTGGGGTGAGCCTGAGTGATTGCAAAGGTTCCTTCCAAGTTTGACACTTCTGACTAAAGAATGATTCTAGGACTTCCCTGGTGGCACAGTGGTTAAGAATCCGCCTGCCAGTGCAGGGGACATGGGTTCGAGCCCTGGTCCGGGAGGATCCCACATGCCACGGAGCAACTAGGCCTGTGTGCCACAACTACTGAGCCCTGGCACCACAACTACTGAAGCCCGTGCACCTAGGGCCCGTGCTCGGCAACAGGAGAAGCCACTGCAATGAGAAGCCTGCGCACTGCAACGAACAGTGGCCCCAGCTGGCCGCAACTAGAGAAAGCCTGCGCACAGCAACAAAGACCCAAAGCAGCCAAAAATAAGTAAATAAATAAATAAATTTATTTTAAAAAAAGAATGATTCTAAGACTCTCTCCAGTTGATCCTAGATCTCCCTTTGCCTCTTCTCAGCCCCCGGCTGCCTCTACTGATATTCCCTAACTATGCTGAACTCTCTGAAGAGCAGGAAGTAGCAGACATGTTTTAGGGCTTCCCTCTTGCCCCACAAACCTCAACTGAGAAGTAACCCATAACTTGGTAGGACAGGTCTAGAAGGACATATCTGTTTCAAGTGTCCCTGCCTTCCATTGTCACAGTTGATTGGGCGAGAGCTGGACACATGACCCCAAAAAAGCCAGTCCCTTTTTTTCTGGCCAATGACCAATTAGATCCTCATTCTTTCTTTCTTTCCCCCCATTCTCTTCTTTCTTTTCTCTGTTTCTCACTCTCTGTCATGTCTGTGATGGACAGTGAAGTTACCAAGTCATAGAGAGCAGTCATGGCTGGCAGTCATGTTGAGTCATGGATAGGCAGAGAAGGCCAAGCAAGAGAAAGAGGATCTAGAAACAGAAGAGAGAACGTTTTCACCCTGGGAAACCAGAGGGCTGCTCTGTTCCTAGTGGTTGCCAAGGTCTGGTCTGCACAAGGCCTGGCTGTATTTCGTTTCATGTGTCCCTGAGATTCTCAAGTACATCCCTTCCCTGAGCTCACCCCAAAATAGTTTCTGTTTCTTACAATGAACAGCCTCTAAATAAAAATCAATGACTGTGTGTACATCATACTTTGTTCTACATCTCTTGCACTTAGCTAAGGGTCTGGTATATATTTCAAATGTTGTTTAACATATTAATAATTAATAATAACAGGTAACATTTATTGAGCACTTAGTACACGCCTAATACTCACCAAACACATTAAATGGATTGTCATTTAAACCTCACACTAAACCTATGATGGTTACAAGTCATCCCCATCTAACAAAGGGAGTAAATGAAGCTCAAAGAAATTGAGTCCAGGTTTCTGAACCTCGGCTTTATTGACATTTGGGACCAGATGATTCTTTGCTGTGAGGGCTGCCCTGTGCACTGTAGGATATTTAGCAGCGTCCCTGGCCTCTACCCGCTAGATGCCAGTAGTAGCTTTGTTGCCAGAGCTGCTCCAAATCTTCGCTCAACCCTCACCTTTAGCAGGAGTTAACGGAAATCTTTAACTTAAAGGGTCCAGCGATAAGAAAGGAAACTATAAACAAACAAACGAAAGACAGATGGAACCAGCTGGAACCAAGATGGTGACGAATCTGACCTCCAACAGACCCTGAGTCTCATTATACATTGATTTTACTACATTAGCATAGTAAATGACACAACTACCAGCAGCCCTGACCAGACATTAGGACCAAAAAGGATAAAAAGGGGTCGAGACCCCACTCCCTTGAAAAAGCACTGACCCTTCCCTGTAGACTAATGCATATGCCACCCCATCATTAGCCTCACTCCTCTCTGCGTCTTTACTCAGTAAAATTAAATCCCTCTCGCCAGGTGGGCAAGACGTCGATCTGTGAACTTAGTAACCGCTTCTCCATTCTTTGGCCACTGAATAAAGCTAGCACTGTATTGATCTCAGCTTTGGTTTCATTATTGGCTGCTCAAACCCGAATGGAAAAAGACCCCTCGCCCGCTAAGGTAGAGAGCCTTGGCCAGGCTAGGGCCCAAGCAGGGTCTATATGACTTAATTTGGTAACAGCTTCACCCTCCCCCATTTGTAACAACCAAAGATATCTCCAAATGCCCACTGGGGTACAGAATCACCCCTGATTGAGAACCACTGGTTAAGTCACCTCCTGCAGTCGCACAGCTAGCAAGGAATGAGCTGGGATTCCAATCTAGACTGTATATGCTAGAGACAAAGCTCTTTACCACTATACTGACTGCTTCTGATTTGAAATGATTTTTTAAAGATATGGGAAATATCTATGACATAAAATTAAGCGAAAAAATCTGGACCCCAAATTACATGATCTCATTTAGATAAAATCATAGAAAAAAAATACTGCAAAATGTTAACTGCAATTTGGTGGGATATGGGTTGACTGCCCTTACTGATACTTTTCTGTATTTTCCCAGATTTCCAAAATGGGCACTTATGACTTTCATAATTAGAAACAATTAATAAATATTAAAAATTATATTAAATCCCACTTATCAAAAGGAATTAGCAAAGCACATATGAACAGGGCTTGGTGACTTTTGTATCTACTGCGCTTTATTTCTATGTGGCCAAGCCCCATGAAGAGTCACACAGTGGCGCCCCACACTCAACAAGAGCCAGACTGGTTTGCTGCATTTCCTAATAAGCCTGGTCTGTGTTCAGACGAAGAGCAATCATTCAGTTCTCACCACCTCCTCCTTTCAAATACAGGACTCTGAACATTGAGCAGACAAGAATTCAGGCATTTTCCCAGAAAAAAATTAAGAAGCAATGGGGAAATTTGTTCCTCTCCATTTTCAGGGAAAAGAATCGTGCTTCCCAGGGAATATGCCACCCAGATGAAAATAAACATTCAAAACTCCATTCTCCTTCCACACACACCGACACACTCATAAGGACACCAACGTCCTACACCAGCTAGTGTGGGTTTGTAGTCTGACTTTGCATGAGGTGTTATGTGCAAGCTTGAGGTCTGGATGCCTTCCCAGCACCCAATGGAAATGGTATCTTTTTTTTTTTAAATTAATTTATTTATTTTGGAAATGGTATCTTTTAAAGGAAGAAGAACAAAGCGATGGTTTTAGAGTCATATACACTTGGATTTGCATCAAAGCTCATACACGCGCACACACACACACATTCGACCTGTGTGACCTTGGATTCCAGTTCAAGGTGGTGACATAGGAGGACCTGAATTCGCCTCCTCCCACAGACACCAAATCTGCAGTTATATATGAACAACTTCCTCTGGGAAGAAAAAAAAACCTAAAAACTGGCAGAGCAACTCCTATGCACCAGTGAAGGAAAGAAGGCCCACACTGAAGCAGGTAGGAGAGGCTGGAATACAGCGTCACCATGAACCCCACCCTCAGCGCGACAACCCAGAATCGGGAGGGAACTCAAAACCCGCAGTTTCTCCCTAAGGAGGGAAGGTTTGAATCCCACATCGGGAGTCCCAACTTTTAAGACTTGCACTTGAGAGACAAACCCCCAAAACATCTAGCTTTGAAAACCAATGGGGCTCATGTCCACGAGACCCACAAGGCTAAAACGAACTGAGAAACAGCACTTAATGGGCTCCCGCGAGGACTCACTTGCCCCAGGGCCCAGCACAGAGGCAGCTGGTCGAGAGGTGCCCAGACTTTAGGTGAATGAGGCTCATTTGCTAATCTTAAAGTGTCCACCTGAGGGGCACGCATCCAGGGGCCTGCAGGCTGCTGGGCGCCATCATCACATGCCCTCTGCCTCGCTCTAGCCAGTATCTCCCAGATGGGAGATTTTACATGCATCTGGCGCCCTGGTTTTTGACGCCACTACCCAAGGGATGCCCTTTGATCACTGGGCTCTGCAGGACAGAGGGGTTTGCGATCCATAGACCGTTGTTGGCAGGCTACCACCACCAGGGCACTGCATGGATAGCAGACTGAAATACACCCCCAAACTTCCTGAGAAAGAGGAGTATTTGTTTATCCAGGAGCATCTGCCTGAGTGGCAGGTCTCTGGTGTGGCACAAAACTAGGAGCCTACGGAGGGGCTCTCAGGGAGCGGTGGACATAATCTTTACACTCGCTCTCTGCCTCGCTCCAACTCACTGGTGTCTCCCAGAAAGGAGCCTATGCCCTTGTCTGGCACCACAAGTTTTACAGCTGCTGCCAAGGGGCACTTCCACATCACTTGGCTCTGGTGACCAATCGGGCTTACACACATGGGTCCCACAGGACTGTACGTACTCGCATACTTTAAAAGCTGCTGCTGGGGCTTCGCTGGTGGCGCAGTGGTTAAGAATCCGCCTGCCAAAGCAGGGGACACGGGTTCGGTCCTTGATCCGGGAAGATTCCACATGCCGCGGAGCAACTAAGCCCGTGCGCCACAACTACTGAGCCTGCGCTCCAGAGCCTGTGAGCCACAACTGCTGAGCCCGCATGCCACAACTACTGAAGCCTGCGCGCCTAGAGCCCACGCTCTGCAACAAGAGAAGCCACCGCAATGAGAAGCCTGCACACCGCAATGAAGAGTAGCCCCTGCTCGCTGCAACTACAGAAAGCCCATGCGCAGCAACGAAGACCCAACGCAGCCAAAACTAAATTAAATAAATAAATAAATAAATAAAGGCACTAATCCCGTCACTAAAAAAAAAAAAAAAGCTGCTGCTGCTGGTCTGGCTTGCAGTCACCCTGAGTCTAGGCACTGACTGAGATCCTGCCCTTTGGGACACCGACAGGTCTTGGCACAATCTCAACTACTGGGAGCCATTAAAAATAAAACAGGTGCTTGGGCCATCACAAAGGCTTGAAAGACCACCAGGAGCTGGGGCATGGATGAATGAATAGGTCCACCTCCTACACTAGGCCACTCCTTCAAGACTTTGCGTGGGGACTTCCCTGGCGGTCCAGTGGTTAAGACTTCACCTTCCAGTGCAGGGGGGGCAGGTTCGATCCCTGGTCGGGGAGCTGAGATGCCACATGCCTTGGGGCCAGAAAACCAAAACATAAAAACAGAAGCAATATTGTAACAAATTCAATAAAGACTTTAAAAATTGGTCCACATCAAAAAATCTTTAAAAAAACAAACAAACAAACAAAAAGACTGTGAGTGGTGGCTGTTTCATCTAATGCATAGACCCCAACACAGAGAGTCAAGGAAAGTGAAGAAACAGAGGAATATGTTCCAAAGGAAAGGACAATATAAAACCTCAGGAAAAAAACTTAATGAAATGGAGATAAGTAACTGACCTGATAAACAGTTCAAAGTAATGGTCACAAAGATGTTCACCTATGTGACCTTGAGCTGGTGATATAATCTCTCAGAGACCCAGTTTCCTCATCTTTACTAAATGGACATGACAGTCTCTCCTCACGGGGCTGTTTGGAAAATTAAATAAGACAAATAAAGCACTAAGCACAGTGGCTGGCACATGGTAGCTACAATGAACAGTCTGGCCATTAAGCACGGAAACTAGCAATTTGTGGTGTGGGGTAGATTCCTGTTTCAGAGGGATGTATGAGTTTCCTGTTGCCGCTGTAACAAACTACCACAAACTTAGTGACTTAAAACAACTCAAATTTATTATCTGACAGTTCTAGAGGTCTGAAGTCTGAAATGAGTCTTTTAGTGCTAAATTCAAGGGGCTAGCAGAGCTGCATTCCTTCTGGAAATACTAGGGAAGAATCCATTTTCTCTAGAGCTTCTAGGGGCTGCCCACATTCCTTGGCTCATAGGCTTTCCTCCGTCTTCAAAAACAGCAGCATGGCATCTTCAAACTTCTCTCTCTCTCTCTATCTCTCTCTCCCTCTCTCTCTCTCCTCTGCTTCTGTCTTCACATCTCCTTCTCTGATTCACCTGTCCCCTCTTCTAAGAACGCTTGAGTCGTCGTGTCTCCATTGTCATTTGTTTCTAGGTATTTTTTGATTTCCACTTTGATTTCTTCAGTGATCACTTCGTTATTAAGTAGTGTATTGTTTAGCCTCCATGTGTTTGTATTTTTTACAGAGC
>NC_041232.1:15644590-15645035 GCF_002837175.3 Physeter macrocephalus | reverse complement strand
CAACAGCACATGAAAAGGATCATACATCATGATCAAGTGGGGTTTATTCCAGGAATGCAAGGATTCTTCAATATACGCAAAACAATCAACGTGATACACCATATTAACACATTGAAGGAGAAAAAACATACGATCATCTCAATCGATGCAGAGAAAGCTTTCGACAAAATTCAACACCCATTTATGATAAAAACCCTACAGAAAGTAGGCATAGAGGGAACTTTCCTCAACATAATAAAGGCCATATATGACAAACCCACAGCCAACATCGTCCTCAGTGGTGAAAAAAACGGAAACCATTTCCACTAAGATCAGGAACAAGACAAGGTTGCCCACTCTCACCACTATTATTCAACATAGTTTTGGAAGTTTTAGCCACAGCAATCAGAGAAGAAAAGGAAATAAAAGGAATCCAAATCGGAAAAGAAGAAGTAAAGCTGTCACT
>NC_041232.1:15627785-15642958 GCF_002837175.3 Physeter macrocephalus | reverse complement strand
GCATAGCACAGGGAGATCAGCTCAGTGCTTTGTGACCACCTAGAGGGGTGGGATAGGGAGGGTGGGAGGGAGGGAGACGCAAGAGGGAAGAGATATGGGGACATATGTATATGTATAACTGATTCACTTTGTTATACAGCAGAAACTAACACACCATTGTAAAGCAATTATACTCCAATAAAGTTGTTAAAGAAAAAGAACCCTTGAGACGACACTGGGCCTACCCAGATCCTCCAGTGTAATCCTCCAATCTCAAGATTCTTAACTTTGCCTTATCTGCAAAGTCCCTTTTGCCATGTAAGGTGACATATTCACAGGTTTCAGGGATTACGACATGGATATCTTTGGGGGGTCTTTATCCTACCTACCGCAAAGGACAAGAAAGGAGTCCATCCTTATAATCAAACAGCCACAGCTAATCATAATACTGGGAACACTCAGCCGACTTGTGGACTGAAAGTAACCTTGTGGCCAGGCCCCCCGCCAGGGGAGCCCCAGGGTATGGGAAGATGTGGGGCTGAGGTTTGGGGATCCTCCTTAGGCTACTAACCACTCCCACCTGCCTTATATACTGGATTGCATTTTTTAAATATTCTACTACATTAAAACATTTTTTAAAAGCTCTGATCTAGCCAAATGCTCTTGTTTTAGTGATGAACTGAGGCCTGGGGAGATTCAGCGACTTATCAGAGAGGCAGAGGAAGATCAGCTCAGTCACTGAGCTCTGAGCTAAGCCGGTCAGTCACTGAGCAATCACTGTGGAGGGAGCAGCACATAGTGGTAAAGAGCATGATCTTTCAGGAACACTCATGAGTTCAAGTCCTGCCCAGATATTTGCTGGGCAGTGCGTTTCTAAACCTATTGGGAGGGTGAATTAAGTGAGATAATGCACCGAAAGCACTTAACCATGCCGTCTGTCATTGTTGGCTAACTGGTATTGTCATTATTTCCATATATTTCTTTTTTTAAAAACACCTTTATTAAAGTATAATTGCTTTACAGTGGTGTGTTAGTTTCTGCGTTATAACAAAGTCCATATATTTCTTATGTCTCAAGCTACACTCTTAAGTTCTTTGAGAGTAGAACCTGGGGTGATCTGTCTTTGTGAAACAGCTGGGTGCCTCACTCCCTCTCGACACCTAACCAGCCCCTGTTTGCCTCTCAGGTCTCGGCTGAAACAACCCTTCCCTAGCAAGCCATCCAGACCACCCAGAAGGCATCAGATCTCCTGGTTTACACTCTTGTAGCGTCCCGAATTCTCTCTTGTAGGCTTCATCCCAATTATTGCTCAACAATTATTTATGCAATAATTTCTTTGATCCCTGCCTTCTCCTACAACACAAGCTACAATGCAAGCTCTCTAAGGACAGAAAGGCACACCAAATATTCCATGTGCTCTCTCCATATTTCTCAGCCTCCTTTGAAGTTAACTGGGGCCATGTGACTAATATGTGGCTCATGGGTTGAGTACAGAAGTGATACATGTCACCTCTGGGCTGAAGCACAGAAAAGCTGGCACAGTAATTCTCCAGTTATCAATTCTCCTACTGCAGAGGTGTAATGTTGCATCAGTCTAAGACCCTGAGTGACTACACGGAGAAGCACCCTCTTTTGATCCACACTGGATGTGTAGCTTAGTGGGGAAAAAAAAAAACAAAACAAAACAACCTTTGTTGCTTTAAGCTTCTGAGATTTCAAAGGTAACTTGTTCCATCAGCACAACCTAGCCTATCCTGACCAATGCAGCACTACATTCCCAGCATTCACATAGTGCTGGCCATGTAGAAAGCGCTCCATAAATACCTGATGAATGAATGAGCCTCTGAAACAACAGGTAGAAGTCAGAATACAAGATATTTTCTAAGTTAGTAGAGAAGGACAGCTCACCACCACCAAAAATAAAAGAATGAACCACTAAAAAGTGAAATACCAGGATCCCTGTCACCCAGGATAGAAGCTAGAACACGGGCTCTCTGACCTTGAAACGGCTGGGCTCTGAGTCACTGTCGTGTTGTTGCAGGTCACAGAAACACTCAGCGAGGCCGAGGACAATTAGGTACTCAACAAAGTGATAAAATCCACTACAACCAAAGCCGTTAGTCACAGGGCATTTAGAAACTGTTGCAATTTATAATATTTATGAATTGATCTGCAGGAACCCCTAAACATTGCTCATCAATATAACTAATTGGCATTTATGAGTTTGGTTGGCTGGTACAGTCAGACTGGTGTCATCATGGTCTTGAAGGGAAAAAGGAACCTATGCATGCTGGGGCCTTCGACTGGGGTGCTGGCATTCTGACCATTCCACTGGATTGGACAAGGAATTAAGTGAAAGTGGTATATTTAAGAAGTAGAGGAAACACGGTATAGAAGCAAGGAAGATACAGCAAATAATGGGTGTGCCACCAAGTGAGCTATTACAAGGGGAAGAGGAGCTTAACGCCAGGAGGAAACTCTGGAAAAAGGTGCAAAACGCACCTTTGCCCTCCTACTCATGACTCATACCTCCCGCCCCTTCCCTCCCTCCCTCCCGCTCTCTCTCTCTGCCCTCTGCTGACCAGTTTTCTCTTTCTCTCCCTTTCTTCAAGGGAGAAAAACAGGTATCCACCATCTTCTATATGTTATGATTTCAGCCACTACAGGCTGCCTTTTCTTTATTCTCAGTCCAGAATCCCAGGGAAGTACTCTAATGGGCTCGGCTTGGGTTTGGAGAATAGACTTGGAGCAATTATCTAAGGCCAAAGGCCGAGTCTCATTGTATTAACAATAGCTCTCTTGGTGCCCTTGTGATTAGAGTACTGAATCGGGGTACAGGTGGGCTTTACCCAGAAGAAAATAGGAATTTTCCAGAAATAAATATTCGTTAAATGAACAGTCCTTAAGATCCCTTTACATTCTGGAAATCTTAAGATCTGGAACTCCAGACAAAGTGTTTTTGGTTCAAATGGCTAATGGAGTGATTTTTAACAATAGCGACGCGTTTGGTGAGGGCTGGCAGTGTTCTTGAGCTGCACGTGCACCACGGCAGCGTTTTGTACCCAGCAGGGCCCGGCACAAAAGTTGGGTCTGGGGACAAAGGACACGTCTATCAACAGCCATTCATCTCAAGATGTGGCCTCCCAGCCCCACTCTCAAAGAAGACAGAGACCCCACAGGACACCCACATGGGCCTAGAGATGAGGTCCTGTTGCCAGCTCAGCGGAGAGGCATTTCTCCGGATCACACAGAGACGGCCCTGGCTTGCATCAGCGCGGCTCTCACTTAAGCTGCAGATGGCAAACGGACCGCTCCTCCCCGCCCCCTGCTCCCTGGCCTGGCTGCTTCTACATTCCTTGACAATAATGCTGGTTCAGAAGCTGGTACTGGAGCCAGCCCTCACCAGGCACAGCAGGGCAGGCAAGGCAGAAGGGAAGCTGGCAAGGTGGGAAGCGGGGGCTATTTATTTGATGCTGGCCCCAGCAGCCTGGAGGGTACTGTGAAGAGTGGGCAGCGAGACCACAGCAGATGACAGAGCTTTATCAGGTAAGGGGTGGCGGGTAGGGGGCACAGGAAAATGACAGCCCCACTTGCCAAGTCTCAGAGACACCTGCGTTTAATTTAGTATAAGGAAGAAATTATGGGAAAGGGCTGCCACCTTCCCCAGATGCAGGCGCTCACTAAATCTAGTCTATTCCGTCTCCTCCGCCTCTCTCCAGCCTGCTCTCCACCCCCACCCCACCAGCTCTAAGCTACCATCACCTCGCCTGGAGAGCTGGGACTGCCTCACAAACTCTCTCCCTGTATTTGCTCCTCAGGCCACAACAGTCCATTCTCCACCCAAGGACTAGAGTGATCAAAGTTAAGATCAGCTTAAAACCCAACAGTGGTTCCCCAAAGGGTAGAGTTCAAAATCCTTCACAACAGCTCACAAGGGCCTTCACAGGCTCATCCTGGCTGACCCCAACAGCTCCAAGCATCAAAGGGAGTTGGAGTACGTAGCAGAAGCATTAGTGTCCTGCCGGATCCCCTCTCCCTTACCATATTGGCCCAACTTCCAAAGGCCAGCACCTGCTTTCATTTGCCTGATGGCTTCTCTGGCAATCGGAGCCCACTTTTGCTCATATGCATGGCAGAATGGAAGTGCCAGGGAATTAATGTCCCCCCACCCCAAGAGCAGTCCTCAAACAATCATTGATGGAAGATGGTGTATAAATACCATCATTCGTTGGGTGGAATGTTTGACACTGGCCCCCAAAGTTCCCCACTTGTCCACAGTGGTAACTAGCATGATAATGCATCCTTTCCTGGATACCTCCCTTCCCTGTCTCACCTCCCATTTCTCAATTTGTATTAAGAATTGCCTCCCAGATGCAAACATCTTTTTTAAAAAAATTTATTTAATTAATTTATTTATTTTTGGCTGTGTTGGGTCTTCGTTGCTTCGCGCTGGCTTTCTCTACTTGTGGCACGCGGGAGCTACTCTTTGTTGCAGTGTGCAGGCTTCTCATTGCGGTGGCTTCTCTCGTTGTGGAACACAGGCTCTAGGAGCGCGGGCTTCAGTAGCTGCAACACACAGGCTCAGTAGTTGTGGCGCACAGGCTTAGATGCTCCACGGCACGTGGGATCTTCCCAGACCAGGGATCGAACCCATGTCCCCTGCACTGGCAGGCGGATTCTCAACCACTGTGCCACCAGAGAAGCCCCCCAGATGCAAACATCTTGCATTCCAACCTTTATCTCAGGGTCTTCCTTGGAGAGATCCCTGAAAATTCAACTGTTTTCCATAAGCAGGCTTTCCAGCTATGTACCCATTGGTACACATTAGATATGTGCCGTATTCTCTGCAGCCTCCGGACCTTTGCACAAGCTGTTCCCTCTGCTTAGCTGCAGCGGCTGCCATAATTTCTTCCTTATACTAAATTAGACGCAGGTGTCTCTGAGACTTGGCAAGTGGGGCTGTCATTTTCCTGTGCCCCCTACCCGCCACCCCTTACCTGATAAAGCTCTGTCATCTGCTGTGGTCTCGCTGCCCACTCTTCACAGTACCCTCCAGGCTGCTGGGGCCAGCATCAAATAAATAGCCCCCGCTTCCCACCTTGCCAGCTTCCCTTCTGCCTTGCCTGCCCTGCTGTGCCTGGTGAGGGCTGGCTCCAGTACCAGCTTCTGAACCAGCATTATTGTCAAGGAATGTAGAAGCAGCCAGGCCAGGGAGCAGGGGGCGGGGAGGAGCGGTCCGTTTGCCATCTGCAGCTTAAGTGAGAGCCGCGCTGATGCAAGCCAGGGCCGTCTCTGTGTGATCCGGAGAAATGCCTCTCCGCTGAGCTGGCAACAGGACCTCATCTCTAGGCCCATGTGGGTGTCCTGTGGGGTCTCTGTCTTCTTTGAGAGTGGGGCTGGGAGGCCACATCTTGAGATGAATGGCTGTTGATAGACGTGTCCTTTGTCCCCAGACCCAACTTTTGTGCCGGGCCCTGCTGGGTACAAGACGCTGCCGTGGTGCACGTGCAGCTCAAGAACACTGCCAGCCCTCACCAAACGCGTCGCTATTGTTAAAAATCACTCCATTAGCCATTTGAACCAAAAACACTTTGTCTGGAGTTCCAGATCTTAAGATTTCCAGAATGTAAAGGGATCTTAAGGAAGAGAAAGGTATAAAATCACCCATTTACTAATTGAATAGTCACAGACACCATCACTCAGCACACACAATGCACCAGGCACCGTGCCAATGGTTTCACAAACATTAATTCGCCCTCATAAGTAGATACTGATATTAACCCTATTTGACAAAGGGAGAAACTGAGTCAAAGAGAGGTTAAGTAGTTTGCTAAATGGCACAGAGGTAACAAGAGGCAGAGCTGAGGTTTGAACCTGGAGAGCCTGGCACCAGAGTACACATATTTAACCACTGAGCTCTCCTGCCTCTCACTGCTCAGGAGGGGGACGCCGGTTGTAGAGAGCTTCACAGCACCTGTATGCAGAGCTTTCCCCCTCAGAAGGCACAAAGTGAAGAAAAACAGACAGAATCACTGACCTGGTGACATTCATTCTTTGTACCAGATATTGACAAAGTACCTCCTATGTGCCAGCCACTGTGCCAGACACAAAGGCGGAGTGGCAAACAAGACAGACACTGTCCCTGCCCTCCTGAGGCTTACCGTCCAGCAGGAAAGACAGACACTGAATGAATAAACACACAAATAGGTATGCAATTACCAGTTGTTGTAAATACTGTAAAGAGAGCAGTGCACGGGAAACACCTAACTGAAATGGGTCAGAGACAACATCTAAATGAAGAGCCGAAATGGGAAAAGAATCTAGCCACCCTAAGGGGGTGAGCAGAGAACATTTCCCACCAGACCTTAGGAAATGCTGGACGTTATTCTAGGTGCAGGGGAAGCCACTGGGAGGTTAAGGAGCCGGAGATGTGGTCTGTTTACATTCTCAAACACGCCCTCCAGCTGTGGAGCGGAGAGTGGGTGGCGGGAAGCGGGAGCAGCGAGGCCGCCCGGAGGCCGCTGCAGAGGGTCAAGGGAGAGGCGGCCGCTGCAGCGGGTCGGGGGAGAGGCGGCGGCGGCGGCTCCGGTGAGGTTCTCCAGCAGGGGAGATGGGGAAACAGGCTCCACTTAGGACACGTCTGGGGGAAATCCACAACAGAACTTAGCAGTGAGCTGAATGGAAGGGTGAGGCAGGTGGAGGAACATCCAAGTTGACCCTCAGGAGCGGGTGATGGGACGTCTCAAGCCGGGCCAAGGGGACCAGCTTTCACAAAGTTTTATCCAGGCAGTTCCACTATCCTCAAGGCCCAACTTTCCCAATCCCTCCCTTCACCATAACGACCTCATTCCAGAACAAGCTGTCCGAGCTTTTTAGGAAAGATGGAAGGAAAAAGCCTCAAAGCTAGCAGTTTTTGCATGCTCGTTATGTGTCAGGCATATACTGCGTGCAATTCTCTCAAATATTCTATGATAAAAGGCCTATTACTATCACCATTTTACCGGTGAAGCTTAGAGAGGTTAACTTTCGCCCGAGGCTCACACAATTGATCAATGACAGGGGGCGCTTCAGACTTGGGGCTGGTAGATTACAAAGCCATATCCCACCCCTTTGCTCCCCATTTGGACAGATTTGTCTTTGGAGGACCAGTCGGTGATAATGTCTTCTTGCTGTGGGCCCTGACTATCCTGGGACTGCCAGTGGTTGCCTGTGAGACCAAGGAAACTGACCAAAGGGGGCCATGATGCCTGAGTCTGAGACCACTGCCCAGAGGCATCCATCCTCACTGATATCCAGCAAACACCCCAGTTCTGCACAACCCACTAATCTCAGCCCAGACTAAGGAAACCTCAATCACAATAGAAAAATACCAAGAGTACAAAAGGAATTAGGATTTTTTGGGTGGTTCCTTTCGGTACCACCAAGAGAGAGGGAGAAGAATGCAGGCCTTGAAATACCCACTCGTCACACCCCTGGTCTGTTCAAGCAGCTCTCTTCGGATCTCCTGCCTCACTAAATTCTTTCACATACATTATCTCATTCAATCTACGGGTACAGATCATTCTACCCATTCCTACAAGATGAGTAAAGTGAGATTCAGCAAGGTGAAATGACCCGCAAGCTCAGAGCCAAGTTCTGAAGCCAGGGCCTCTCAGCCTAAGTCCAGTAGCCTTTCCAACACCACTCACTGGCTTACTGTGAAAACCTTCTTAGAGGTTTGCTCTTTAGTGATTTTTGCTCTACATGCATTTTCCCACTTCAGAATCAGCCAAGAACTGGAGGGGTCGGGGGAGGGCAGCAGGGGGATGGGGGTAGCTGGACTACAACAAGGACGTGACCCTAATAGGAGCTGTGATTTGAACTGAGTACAAATTGGTTCTCTGCTATCTTTGGAGCCACTACGTTTGCAATTCAGGACCCGATGCCCACGTACTGGGCCAAACACTGCCACAGTTTTCTGATCAAATCTCCTTCCCAGGAAGATACCACTTAAAAATTCTCTGTAACCAATCAGGCAATCTAAGTTCCTCTAAAAGACCCATATCGCTGAACAAGTTCACAGAGGACTCCAACCCTAATCAGCCAGAAAAAAAGCCACGCACCACGACATCTGCGGGGCCAGGTGGTAAGATAGATTCACAAAAGCCTGTGTGGAGCCAAAAGGAAACACAAAGGTACTCAGACACCACTCAGTGCCTCCCTCACCCACATCCTTGCTAAGAGAATCTGCCCCCAGTCACAGCCCCTGATTCCTCTTTCCCTCATGACTGATATCCAGCCATTGCACATAAATACAGGCACACTGGAGGTTAAAATATTAAACTCCTTCTGTACACACTGGTAAATTACCTCCCTGAATGCCCCTGAGAAATTCCATCTAAAACAATAAGGAAATGTGTCATCTCATGCAATGGAAGTCCATAGGTACGGAAGGTCTTAGGACTTGTTGATTCAGCTGCTCCACAAGCACCCAGGTTCTTGTCCCTCTCCTCTCCCATCTACGGTGCTAAGGCTTTCTTGTTTCAGCCTAAGAGGAGAGAGACAGAACCTCTCCCCAAATCATGGACTATAATTTCTTCCTGTTAATGGTTTATTTGGACCAACTTGAGTCACATGACTACCCCTGGACCAGTAATAGTCACCAGGGAAATGCCTCCAGGGACACATTTGGCAATTAGCAGTCATCACACTATTAGTCTGGAAACATTAATAGTCATCTCACTGGGTATGGGATGCTACTGGCATCTAGTGGGTAGAGGCCAGGCATGCTAATAAGCATCCTATAGTGCACAGGACAGTCCCCACAACAAGGAATTGCCTGGTCCAAAATGTCAACAGTGCTGAGATTAGGAAACCCTGGCTTAGATTCATCTAGATCAGGGTTAGCCAACTATAACCCATGTGCCATGTTTGACCCACTGCCTAATTTTATAAAGTTTTACTGGGACACAGACACACTCATTCATTTCCATATTGTCTACAACAGAGAGTTGTCACATGGTTAGTGGTGACAGAGGTCACATGCCCCCCTCCCCCACAAAGCTTAAAATATTTTCTCTCTGGCCTTTTTCTGAAAAAGCTTGCTGATCCTTGATCTGGAGCTGGGGATGGGAGAATATGTAAACAAAATTAGGGTTCTGTTAGGAAGGAGGAGAATTGATATTGGTAAGTAATAAACAGTAATGACTATCAAGATAAAAGTCTGTTTATGGAGGTCACACCATAGGCACAGCTCTGAGCAGGAATTTTCTCAACGTAAATTTATTTCCACATAAAAGACTTATTACAAAAACTAGGGTCTTAGACCTTATGCAATTTTTAAGTTGGTGGGAGGTGTGAACCCTCCAACCTGCACCCGCCCCCCCCACCCCCAAAAAATCCAGATTTTCCCAATTCAACTCCTACCACAGAGACAGAGTGATCTTCAGAGATCGGTGAGTTCCGAGCCCACGAAGATCTCAGAGTCAGGCCTGGTGTGAGCTCTGGGGCAGGCCACAGTCACCCCGAAATCAAGGGAGGGGCACACAGGGACGCTTCAGAACACCCCTGGGGGAGGGAGTTACCCCGCAGAGAGGCCCATGGGACAGATGCGAGAAGCACTCCAGAAACATGGGTGCCCAACCATAGTCTTGTCCCATAATGTCCCAGGGCCTATCAGTAAGTCCTCTTCCCTCTACTAGTTTAAGGGGTTTTTTTGCTTGGACCAAAGGATCCCTGAGGAGGACAAGACCTCCTGAGTCACTGAACACCCTTTCCAGGACCCTCCCCTCATTGCCTCAGGGGCAGGGTAAATATTCACTCCCTGGGTAGACTGACTCCTCCTCTCTCCTTCCATCCGGGTCATCCAGGGAGACTCCTGACCCATTTGGCAGGAAATTAGACAGGCCCAGAGGCCTGACAGAACCTTCAAGACTTAAAAACTAAGAAACCCAGGAGGGAGAATGGTACCTGACTTTTCAGAGTTATTTTAAAGATTTCTTTTAATGGCAAGTATAAATGGTTACTGGACTTGTCAGACTTGAGTCAATATCAACTCCTAAAAAGGACTAAGAAGGAAAAAAAAAAACAAAACACCTTTTTAAGTGGAAAAAAACCAAAATTCATCACCATTTTCTTTTCGACCTGGGATAATAATGTGACTCCGACCTTCCCACTCATTCAGGCCGGTCTTTATCAGAAACCCCCCCACTAAACACCTTGTTCCTATTTCCTCCCTATTTGATATTTTAACTGAATGAGAACCATCATATCCTGGCCAATATTCATTACCCATCTGTTGCTTCTCCGGTTTTTTTCTGGGAGCGCCTGGGGCAACACTCCTTCCCGGAACAAAAATCTCCTCTCTCTGACTTCCTCTGGAAGAGATTCTCTTTCCTGAAGCCAGAATCGTTTGCCTCCTGGAAGCAAATCTCTCCTGGAGGAGTCCCGCGGGGGCCACCAGCTGGGTTTCTGGGCTGCCCTCATGCTTCAGCAAGCGTGTTGCCACCACTGGCTCCAGCCCACCCTCCTCAGCCTGAGGCTTTGGGAAAGGGGTCCTTCCCCTGGAACCACAGCCAAGGCAAGATCAAACAAATGACGATTCTGAGTTACACAAACTGACTTCTTCCCAGCAACATCACCGTGAAGACAAACACCTCATGTAAACATATTCAGCGCACACACCCCGACTAAGTGCTGAATTCTACAGACAGAGATGAAGAAAATATAATCCAAAGCCCCCAAGAAGCCAGTCTTGAATAACACTGTCCAGTAGAAAAACAGGCACAAAAGCCACATTTGTAATCTGGGAGTTTCTAGTAACCACATTAGAATAAGTACAAAGAGGGACTTCCCTGGTGGCGCAGTGGTTGGGAATCTGCCTGCAGGGACACGGGTTCGATCCCTGGTCCGGGAAGATCCCACATGCGGCGGAGCGGCTAAGCCCGTGTGCCACAACTACTGAGCCCGCACACCACAACTACCGAAGCCCGTGCGCTCTAGGGCCCGCGCACCCCGCAACGAAGAGTAGCCCCCGCTCAGTGCAACTAGAGAAAGCCCGCACGCAGCAATGAAGACCCAACGCAGCCAAAAATAAATTAAAAAATATTTTTTTAAAAGTACAAATAAACAGGTACTTCCAGGCACTTCACATACATTATTTTCTAATTTAATCCTCACAACAAGCGTATGAACCAAGACCTTGTATTCCCTCATTTTGGAGACGGTAACACTGAGGACCAGAGAGGGTGAAACTGCTCAGGGTCTGACACTGAGAGGCAGTAGAGGAATTTAAACCAGACAATTTAGATGCAATGTCTATGCTCTTGGCATACTTGACTGTTGTAGAGAAGCTGCTATTTAGAAAGCTCAAGTAGGTGGGTCCCTTCCAAAACAAGACGCCTTTTTTCTTTCATCCTTTAATCTATTTCTGGCTTATAAATTTAGATTCTGAAAAATCTAGGATTTTTTCTGTGGCTAACATGTCAAGCCAAGACATTAAACTCAGACCTAACCAAACATGCTTTTGTCAATGCTGCCAACTGGCTCTCAGTTTGCTTGGCCCTTGTTTATCTGCAAAATATTTTCCTTCCTACCTTGTATCTGTTGGTGCCATCCAGCACAGGCACAGGGAGGCTAACTAGCTATGGGTCGGTCACACAGCTCATGACAGGTCAGAATTAGAACCCCTTCTTGGGGTTCCTAATCCACACTGGGTCCCAAGGACACTCCTCTTGGATCTAAACAACCTCCCAGAGAAACAGCCTTTCCCCAGAGACACAAAGGATTAAAATAGAACATCTTCAGGCATTCATTTATTGTGCACCTATTATATGCCCAGCACTGGGCTGCACTGGGCTAGGTGCTGGGGTTAAAGAGAAAAAAGACAAGATGCCCACTCTCAGAGAACTCACATTGTCCCAGAGGCAGCAGACAGAGTGGACAACTGCCATACCATGTGATGAGAACCACGAAAGGGAAACTGTGGGAACCCTGGGGCAAAGCACTTAACCCTGCCGGGGGGTACCAGGGCATGGGGAAGGTGGTGGTCATGGAAAACTCCCTGGAGGAGGTAATGACTGAACTGAGTCTTGAAGAATGAGAGTGAAAAAGCAGGAGACACAAGGTCAGGAAGAAATGAGGCTGGAGAGATAGGCAGGGTCAGATCATGAAAGGCCTTGAGTACCCAAGTAAGGAGTTTGGACATTTCCTTGAAGACAATGAGGGATTGCGCCTCAGTTTCCACATCTAAAATGAGGGAAATAATCCCAACCACCTCATAGGGTTTTTGTGAGATTAAACCACAATTATCATTGAAAGTTTTTAGAGAGACTGATAATATGATAATACTAATTACTGTTAATATGACAACTACCAGTAATTAAACATCTATTCCTTAAAACACTAAAAGTAGAACTATTCCTTAAAACACTAAAAGTAGAACTACCATATGACCCACCAATCCCACTCCTGGGCATATACCCGGAGAAAACCATAATTCAAAAAGACACATGCACCCCAATGCTCATCGCAGCACTATTTACAATAGCCAGGACATGGAAGCAACCTAAATGTCCATCAAAACAAGAATGGATAAAGAAGATGTGGTACATATATTCAATGCGATATTACTCAGCCATAAAAAGGAAAGAAATTGTGCAGTTTGCAGAGACGTGGACAGACCTAGAGGCTGTCATACAGAGTGAAGTAAATCAGAAAGAGAAAAACAAATATCGTATAATATTGCTTATATGCGGTATCTAGAAAAATGATACAGATGAACTTATTTGCAAAGCAGAAATAGAGGCACAGACGTAGAGAACAGACGTAGGATATGGGGTGGGGGGATGAATTGGGAGATTGGGATTGACATATATACACTACTGTGTATAAAATAGATAACTAATGAGAACCTGCTGTATAGCACAGGGAACTCTACTCAACGCTCTGTGGTGACCTAAATGGGAAGGAAATCCAAAAAAGAGGGGAAATATGTATACGTATAGCTGATTCACTCTGCTGTACAGCAGAAACTAACACAACATTGTAAAGCAACTATACTCCCATAAAAAGTAATTAAAAGAAAATTAAAAAATAAACATCTATATGTGCTAGACATGGTGCTAAGCACTTCGTGGATATCACCATTTTTCTTCTAAACATTTATCATTATCTGAAATTGCATCATGTATTTGCTGGATTGTGCAATTACTGCCTGCTTCTCCCACTAGAAGAAAGCTTCCCAAGGGCAGGACCTGCTTGTCTTATTTGCTGCTGCATCTCCAGTGCCTACAATGGAGACTGACACAGGAAGTAGGAGCTCAATACATCATGGTTGGATGAATAAATGATGATCCCATTTACAATAATCCAGAGAAATAAATATTATTTCCTTGCTTTTACAAATGAGGAAACTGAAGTGTAGAAAGATCATTCAGGCTGCAATGTGGACAAAAGATGCAAGATGAGAAAGGCGGAGGCAAGGAGACCAGTGAGGGGGCTATTTTAGACATGCAGGGAAGAAAACTGGGATGGAGAAAAGTTACTAGATTGAAGAGATATTAAGAAGGTGGGTGAATGGATGGATGGGTGGGTAGATGGATAGGTAGATGGATGAGTAAATGTGTGGATGGGTGAATATGTGGGATATGTGGGTGAATAGATGGGTGAGTGAATGGATAGGTGGGTGAACTAATGGATGGGTAGATGGATACATGGGTGGGTTGATTACTGATGAGTGGATAAATAGATCTTCAGAAGGCCCTAAATGCCCTTGCATGAAGCATTTTATACATGGAATAAAATTTTTTACCAGAAGTAACCAGAATGGATATCAAAATATTGTCCAGATGATGAAGACAAGTCTTTAACATCATCATATTCAGGAAATATAACAATCCTCTCCTATACATCTTCATACCAATTTTGTCCAAGACTCATGTGCTCAATTACTCTTCCCATTACTCCCCCAAGACAAATAAGGCATAAATCAGCCCTTAAGCTGTCATCCCTTCAGCTGATTTCCAAAACCAGAGTGCTGAGGTTTTAAATTATTCTGTATATAACTTGGTTAAGCAGTACCTGGGTCCAGATAGGATGATATTATTGTCAGGGAGACAGAGTTGGCCTGACCTGCAAAAGCTCCTGCTGATGCTATTGCTATTCCAGGGAGAGTGTTAAAGCCAACTCAGAATGGCTTTGAAAGATGAGTCCTGTCCAGTCAAGTCTGAATAGACACCCAGCCATAAAAACTCCCAGTTGTGTCCTTCTCCCTTATTAAAGGCAACACGTAGACAGAGAGGAGTCTGATCTGTTCTTTTTCTTCAGCCCCTTCTTCCCACCCTTTCCCTGTGTCTTGAAAACACATACACACACACACTCACTGTCAAATTCAGGGCTAGAGTACGTGAAATACATTAAGATAATTTAAAAGAAAGCCCCACCTCAAAACAGTATCTTCCCAATCTTTCCTTGAAATTCCCCCATGAGCAATACATTCTTTTGTAATCAGCATTACCCTTTGGTGACCTGATGATCTCGTTTTAAATAATACTCAAGTATTCCACAGGCTAGACCAGCAGGAGTCAATAGGTCCCTATGGGAACTTCCCCTACATAGCCTGTCAATTTAGTTTGCTAGGGCTGCTATTACAAAGTACCACAGACTGGGTGACTTAACCAAAAGAAATTTTTCTCACAGTTCTGGAGGCTGGAAGTCCAAATTCAAGGTCTTCTCTCTATACCTGTCTGTGTACTAATCTCTTCTTAAAAATAGAGGGACAACAGTCACATTGGATGAGGGTCCACCTTAATGACCTCATTTAACCTCAATTACCTCCATAAGATGCTATCTCAAGTACAGTCACATTCGGAGGTACTGGGGGTTAGGACTTCAACGTATGGATTTGGGAAGAGACACAATTCAGCCCATAACACCCTGGAACACTGAGTGGTCCAGGAAAGCATCTTGTCCAATACCCACACCAAAGAAGTCTCGTCTCCAATGGGACAGTTCTTAAGTATATCCACTTGTACATGAATGTTCATAGCAGCATTATGTATAAAAGCCAAAATGTGGGAACAGGGCTTCCCTGGTGGTGCAGTGGTTGAGAGTCCGCCTGCCGATGCAGGGGACACGGGTTCGTGCCCCGGTCCGGGAAGATCCCACATGCCGCGGAGCGGCTGGGCCCGTGGGCCATGGCCGCTGAGCCTGTGCGT
>NC_041232.1:15620982-15627612 GCF_002837175.3 Physeter macrocephalus | reverse complement strand
GGGGAGAGGCCACAACAGTGAGAGGCCCGCGTACTGCAAAAAAAAAAAAAAAAAAAAAAAAAAAAAAAAGTGGGAACAACCCAAGTGTCCATTAATGAATGAATAAACAAATGTAGTAGGAGCATGCAATGGAATACGATTCAGCCATAAAAATGAATACAGTACTGATACAGGCTACAACATAGATGAACCTCAAAACATTATACCAAGGGAAAGAAACCAGACAAAAGACCACATAGTGTATGATTCCATTTATATGAAATGTCCAGAATAGGCAACTCCATGGAGACAGAAATTGGATTAGGAAGGTTGGAAAAGACATTAAAACAAACCTGGGTGTATGCTTGATGTGGGTGCACATGGAAAAAGGTCTTCAAGAATATGTTTAGATTACCAGCAGCAAGTACCTTTAGGGAGTGGAAGGGGAAGCAGCTAGGATTTATTCACTATTTACCCTGATACCCTCTTCTAACTTTAGAATATTTTAAGTACATTTTTAAACAAAAGCCTTCAAGCAAATTGGTGACGTGTATTACAAATTTTAAAACCGTGCTTGAGACAAATTAATAGAGATGTTTGTGCATGTGGATGTTTGCCTTATTATTTATAATACGGGAAATTTTCAAACTACCAATGTCCAATAACAGGGCACTGGTTAAATTAATTACACTATGTACATATACAGGAACACTATGGAGTCATTAAAACTCCTATTTTTCAAAACCATTTAATGCATAGAAACTGTCTATGATGCACTGCTGAAGTGGGGGGGGAAGAACACGACTAATTCTAAAGAGTACTGTATGTAAGGTCCAAAATTTTGTTTAAAATACCTGTGTGTATGCATATGCATTACATACAACCAGTATATCCACACGCACAGAAAAAGGTCAGAAAAAAATGTTAAAGAGGTTACCTCTGAGCTACAAAATTATGGGTAATTTTTATTCTTATTCCTTCAATCACTTCATAATTATTGTGTACCTACCAAGTGTTTCCTGTATTTCCCTTTTTATGAATATGTTTTATTTCTGTAACTAGAAAAGAACAATAAATGTTCATTTTAAAGGGATAAAAAACACCTCTGGGGCTTCCCTGGTGGCGCAGTGGTTGAGAGTCCACCTGCCAATGCAGGGGACACGGGTTCGTGCCCCGGTCCGGGAAGATCCCACATGCAGCGGAGCGGCTAGGCCCGTGAGCCATGGCCGCTGAGCCTGCGCCGCTGAGCGGCTGGGCCCGTGAGCCATGGCCGTTGAGCCTGCGCGTCCGGAGCCTGTGCTCCGTGATGGGAGGGGCCACAACAGTGAGAGGCCCGCGTACCGCGCCCGCGTACCGCAAAAAAAAAAAAAAAAAAAAAAAAAAAACACCTCTGGAAACAAAACAGACTGCCAGCTTCCTCTCACTCCCCTAAATCTGGACCGTTGTTCGCACTTAACCTGAGCACGTGAGATCTGACCGTTACAGGAGCCTTAAAGGAATGGGGACCGAGTGGGGAGCTAAGCTTTGCTTCTGCTCAGGGACAAAACCATCACCCCACGCAGCCACTCTCCATCATCCCACGTGGCCATCTTCCAAATGTACAAAACCTACTCACTTCTCTCCTTTCCTACCTAGTTCTCCTCTTTTTGACACATCTTTGAACTGCCCACACTAATACTCACAGTCACGTCCCTGGGTTGGACATCTGTAGTTTTTGCCAACCTGCATCCATTCACTCTTCCCCTAGCAAAGGATCCTGAATTATCTCTGAGGAATACCATCTTTGTGTTCTCATCCAATGTGTTACAGGTGGGGCTCCATCCCTAGCCCAGGGTCAGAACATACCACCCAGGTCCAATTCAACGAGCACATTAAACATTAAATCCCTCTGGTCAAAATGACTGGCTCAGGGATAATCACGTGAGCCCATGAGATTCAGTGAGGCTTTTTCTGGGTATGCTGGGATGAAGACTGTCCTACTTTTCCTGTTGTGTGTAGACATGAAACAAAAGTACATATTCCTGGGAACTGCTGGCAGTCACTTAAGACCATAAAGGGAATACTAGTCTGTGAATGGGATCGACTCAAAGAAAGCAGAACACAGAGATGGAGAGAGAGAGAACGAAGCGCCTGCACCCAGCCATACGCTGACCTTTTAGTTACTTCAGCCAAAAAAGTCCCTCCTTTGCTTAAGCCAGTCTGAGTCGTGCTGCTTCACTGACTCCCAACCAAACACCACCAGCTGACATACCTGCCTTCCTCTGACTGACTGGGCAAAGGGCGTCTTGCAGTCACCTGCACTGGAAGATGTCTTAAACAGAAACCCAGACTTGGGTTCGAATCCTTCCTCTACTACTTATTAGCTCTGTGACCTTGAGCCGGTCACTTACTCTTTCTCCTTCCTTATCTGTAAAAGAAGAGTAACACCTAACTCACAGCCTTGTTGTGAGAATCAAATGTTAAGGATTTTGATTTTTAAGAACAATGGGAAGTCTTTCACAGACATTAATGAGGAGAGTTCTTCAATCTGTCTTGAAAAAAATCACTGTGGCTGTTGTATAGAGAACTGATGGGAGGAAGGCAAGAGTGAAAGCAGAGAGAGAAGTCCAGGCAGATGATGGTGGCTTGAACCAGGACAACATTTACCCACTGTCAACTATAATACCAAATGACAGTTGTCAAAATGGCAATCACCAAGTTTACCAAAATTCCCATACCATCTCTGACTTTTTGCCATGTTATTTTCACATAAATGAATTTTGTGCTTCAGTAAATTCGGCCACACCTTAAGCAATAATATGACATCTCGAGGTTGATTTACAAGAGCTATAGACACACTATATCACATAACATATATGTTGGGGAAACACTGACCAAAACTGCCTGCCCTGGCCAGACCCAACAGTAACCACTGGCATGAGTTCTCTTACAACAGGAGGCCCTGGTAAGGAACGCGGAACCAACAAGCTACCACCAACCGGAAGAATTCGCGAAAGGTCAAATGGAGAGAGGAGACGCCAGCCCATATGTCCTGCCAACCTCCCAGAATCCTTCTCGCTAGAATCCATCTTGGCTGAGTGATGCGCACGACACCAGGAAGGACCCTGAGTCAGAATGACTGGCCAGAGACAACCCGGAAACTAACCCCATTACCGTAAAACCCGAGACTGCAAGCCCCGTGGCAGAGCAGTTCTCCTGGGTTCCCTCACCCTGCTGCTCTCCACCCGGGCGCCTCTTCCCAACAAAGTCTCCCGCTTTGTCAGCACGTGTGTCTCCTCGGCTAATTCATTTCCGAGTGTTAGAAAGAGCCCACTCTTGGGACCTGGAAGGGGTCCCCCTTCCTGCAACATGTATATGATAAATTACATGTCATATACATGATAAACTACATACCTTGTATATTATTTATTATATACATATTACATGTCATAATATTTCTAATCTACATTAAGGTAAGTGCATAACTATTAATTTTTTTAATGTTTATGTACACACCACCGAAAATCAACTCAAATACTAACCATTAGGAGACAATAAACCACCCAAAAGTATTGTGGGAGGTACAGGGGACAAAAAGAACTATTTCTTCTGGTTATTCAGAGAAAAAGTGCTAGTTGGCAGCAAGTAAGGTAATTTAAGAAGGCTAGTAGAGAAGTCTTACCTGTAGACGGACCTTACTTTAAGAGTGAACCCAATTAAAAAAAAAAAAAACTCAGCTGAGCAGAGAAATGAGAGGATGATTACTTGAACGACAATTCCTTCTAGCAACATTTTAGACTAAGAGCTCCCCTACTGAATTAGTGCCTAGTACAATCATTAACTACTTGACAGAAAACCTGGGGGCAGCTGGGGAGGAAGGAGGGGGTAGAGAGGAATCTTAAAGCCGAGCCCTGGCCCATTTAAGACCAATTTGAAATGAAGATTTCAGAACGTCTGAAAGTATAATTTAAGTGAATGGGCTAAAGTAGGCTTCTGCGAATAACTCTTCCACTTAGACAGTGTTCCTCAAGAACACCCTACTCTGCAGTCATTAAAAAGTGTGTTTTAGGAGAATATTTGACGACATTGGAAACATCTCAAAAGCAAAGCACGTGGCAAATCAGCATGTACAGCATGATTCCAATTTCAGATTTTAAAAAGAAATTCTATACATGGGTTTAAAAAAAAAGCCTACGAGCCCACATGAAAATGTTAACAGTAGTTATATTTAGATGGTGGGTTAGAGGGATGATATACATTTTCTCCTTTATTGTCAGAATTTACTCAAGTCTCTGCTAGTTTTTTAAGCAGAGAAGGATAATTAAAGGATGTTTTTTTTAACATGAATTCATTGATGGTCTATTGTAAACTGTACCAATTTCTTATTGACTAAAAACATAAAATAGGAAAACTCTTACTAGAAGAGCCAAATCTGATATTTCAAATATGATGGTATAATGATAGTTAACATTTGTAACCACTTAATACGTGTCAGGCATGGAGCTCAGCACCTTATATAATCATGTCATTGACAATGATTCCTCACAACCGCTCTATGAGATGGGTATTTTCATGCACACACACCCCTCAATTTTCCAAACGGAAGAAACTGGGGCTCAGAGCAAAGACATAACCTGTTCAAGGTCACTAGCTGGCAGGTGACAGAGAATCCAGGTCTCCTTATTTCTAATTCAGGGCTCTTTCTCCTCCACAGCATTGGGTTTCTACAGATGCCCTAGTTTATGAGCTGAAAATATCCCATAATTACCCCATAAATAAGCCATAGAACTTATTTATTCCTTGCATTTAACTTATTATGTAGCATTTAAAGGACACATTACATTGAGCAAGAACCATCAATCTTTCACATAATGCTCTGGTTAATAACTTGGTAATTACAATCCACAGTCACAAAGCTGAATATGCTTGTCGCTTCCATGGTGCCAGATCACGCTTTAAAGATGAGAACTCGTCAATTATCTCCGACCTGCTCACTTGGTGAATTTACACCCTCCCAGAGCACCAGCACTTACCATGGTGGTCGGAGAGTTCAATAGTAATTGCAGAGTCCCTAAACCTAAGGATTTAAAAAGTTGTGTGTCCATAATCCCCTTTAACATGGTATCAGAATATCATCTGGCCATTCGTCAACGTTAATAGAACTCCTATTGGAAAGCGTTCACTCTGTGTATTCCAAGACCTGAGCTAACCACTTGGCGTACAGAAGGAATAGTAGAATAAAATGTTTATCAACCTTATCAGACCCAACATCTCTTTGTATCAGTCAGTTTCTGGTGCATAACAATCTCAAAATCTCAATGACTTAGAAGGAAAAAAAACTTACAGTAAGTCCCTACATACGAACGAGTTCCATTCTGAGAGTGTGTTCATAAGTCCAATTTGTTCATAAGTCCAACAAAGTTAGCCTAGCTACCCAACTAACACAGTCAGCTATATAGTACTGTACTGTAATAGGTTATAATACTTTTCACACAAATAATACATAAAAAAAAACCAAAAAAATAAAACATTTAAAATCTTATAGTACAGTACCTTGAAAAGTACAGTAGTACAGCACAACAGCTGGTGTACAGGGGCTGGCATCGAGTGAACAGGCAAGAAGAGTTACTGGCTGGAGGAGGGAGAGGAGGTAGGAGATGGTAGAGCTGAAGGATCGTCAGCAACAGGAGACGGAGGGCAAGCTGCAATTTCACTCACACATCCTGGGCTTGAAATAAAGATACTGTACTACTGTACTCTATACAGTACTGTAAAGTATACAAAAGCACAACCACTTGTAGAGGATGCACGTATGTGACAATGTACGCCAGACATGTGAACTAACTTATGTGACTGGACATGTGAACACACGTTCACATCTTTGAACGTTCACAACTTGAAGGTTCATATGTAGGGGACTTACTGTATGTTTTTTACTCATGAGTCTGTGGTTGGCTGTGGTTCTGCTGAGCTCATCTGGGACCCCATGAGCTTGGCTCCAGGTTAGGCTCAGATCTGTTCCAAGGGTCTCTCCATTCTCCACAGAGCAGTGGACACACATTTTCTCACAGCAAATGTCAAAGGAACAAGAGGATGAGTGAAAACACATGTCGCCTTTTGAGCACGAGGCTCAAGACTGGCATACTTCCATTTCTGTCGGGGTATCATTGGCCAAAGCAAATTTCATGGCTAAGCCCCAAATCAATGAAGCACATAAATACTCTCCACCCACTCTACTGAGAAGTACTACAAAGTCACATGGCAAAATGTGTTGATGTGTAATTCCATTATGGGAGAGAAGGAAGAATTGGGAGCAATGATCCGTTCTACCCACCCTTTTATAACAAATATATTGTAATGTGCCCTTTATACTATCACAGAATGAAATTCAGAGATAGTATAACCTACATCCATGTATAATTTTCAAAAATCAATTACATATGTAAATGCTAGAAGACATAGTGAGGTAGTCTGATGATGGCATATAAATAAAGAGCCACTGTGAGCATAAGAGATAAAATGCAAGCTGATTCAGGGGTGTGATGCTGGCTCCTCAAATACCTTGAACGACGTTTCCATTGGTGATGTGATTTTTTTTGGAAATGGTATACAACTATGGATAACATTTTTTTTTTTTTTTTGTGGTATGCGGGCCTCCCTCTGCTGCGGCCT
>NC_041232.1:15584703-15620808 GCF_002837175.3 Physeter macrocephalus | reverse complement strand
GCGAACCCGGTTCCCCTGCATCGGCAGGCGGACGCGCAACCACTGCGCCACCAGGGAAGCCCCTGGATAACATTTTGAGCAAAATAAACTACAACCATCCCTCGATGCATACTGTAGAAAAATCAGAACATGCTAAAACTATGCAAAATATACTCTGTGTAAAACAAGCTCAGATGACAATAAATGAGTTTTTCACCTACACGAAGGTCTCACAGGGTACTGGCAGGTCAAGCAGGACACAGGACAGATCTTCCCCACACATCGCTAAATGTCTAGCTCGCCTGGTCCTCTAAAGCAAATCATACCGAAGTCATGGTTTTGTAACTCCCCATCACCATAACTACCAAAATCGTCCCCACAAATTTCTGAAAAGAGCCCTAGGGGGCAGTATTGCCCCAGTGAGAACCACTGGTGTTGCATTAGAGTGAAATCTTTGAAGTTCTACAGCCTGATTCTGAATCCAAGCTCTGCCTCGTACTTACTAGCAGTGTAACTTTCAACAGGTTACTGAATTACTCTGAGTCTGCCTTACTCATAATGTTGCTTAAAGGATTAAATGGGAGAATGCAAATGGCAAAGCATTTGGCACAAAGCTCGCACACACGAAGCACTCAATAAATGTCAGAGCCTAATGTTATACCATTCAGTTAACTTATTCCCATTTCACAGATGAGGAAACTGGGGCTCGAATGAGATGTCTTTGGACATCGCTCCTCCTCCTCTCCCTGATGTCTTCTAGTCTAAAGATGGGTAATTGCTGATGTTCTCCTGAGGATCACTTTCAGAAGAAAGGTGAGACTGGAAAGGTTGTGGGATTGACAGGTGAGTCCATGAGTGGAGGGGACCTGGATTCAAATTCCAGGCTAGGATATGTAGTGGTTTTACTCTGAAAAAAAGCATTTCCCAGGAGTTCCCTGGCTGTCCAGTAGTTAGGACTCTGTGCTTTCACTGCCGTGGGCCTGGGTTCAATCCCTGGCCGGGGAACTGAGATCCCACAAGCCATGCAGTGTGGCCAAAAGAAAAAAAAAAAAATTTAAATACATATATATGGAATAAAAAAAAGCACTTCCTTTCACATCTGCATCAGTGTTACCACTTGGCACACCTAAGAATGGTGGCAGCACAGAATCATCCAACAGTGGTCCAGAGGAGGGTATGGTCTTCAGCAGTAACGTCAGGAGAGGTTAGAGAGGCAGAATCCAGGACAGGCTCTGGATCCAGATGCCAGGGTGCAAATCCCAGCTCTACCACTTACCATTCATGCATCCATTCGACCTTGGGCAAAAACTCCCCTGTGCCTCAATTTCTTCATCTGTAAAACACTAGTATATACCTCACGGGGTTGTTGTGAAGATTAAATGAGTTAATACACGTAGAGCATGTAGAACAGTGTTGGCATATGATAATCTGTATATAATTGTGCACCACTGCACAACTGGTGTCCACCCACAGGTTCAGTGCAGTCATACAGAGCCTGACCCACGGTGGGTGATAAAAAGTGGTGAAAAGAGACGAGTGGATGGAGAAGGGTAGGAAATAACTGTGAACTTTGGAAACATGTAATATTCAGCGTCCGATTTGGGCATCTGGAAAGCTACCGTGGAGTATTTACACTTATTGCTACGCTCTCAACCACTAGACTGGATGGTCTTTCAAAAACGCAGAACAAAACTGAGGTGTGTCAAGTTGTGCTCACAGCAGTTAACATTCTAAATGAACTAAAGCCATCAGCATCAATTTATACAGACTTGTCCTAACAAGTAAGGAGGGTTTTTTTAACCTCTATTTGTCAACATTCACAGAGGAGAATGAAGGAGGACACATTGGTGAGAAAAAGAATGGGACAACAGGAGGAAGGAAAGCAGAGAGAAGCAGGGTGCCTAGTACAGTCCTGATGCACAGTAGGGTCTCGATCATTATTTGTTGAATGAGTGGATAACTGGATGGAGGGATGGAGGGAAGGATGGATGGATGGATGCCTAATCTCCCTTTCTGCCCCCATTTCAACCTTCAAACAAAGACAAAAGATTTCCAGAGATGAATGATCATCTCTGTTTTTTAAAGCCAACAGCTTCCTTAGGAAGAGATGATGAAAATACCATGTTTTCCAGTGTTGAACAAATCATAAATATCTCAAATTGTAGTGAAGCTCTGCCACTTCCTAGTTATGTGACCTGCAGTGAGTCGATATGATTCTCTGAGCATCATTTTTCTCCTAAGTGGTCTCTAAGAATCCACACAGTGCAGACATCACATAATATCATGAGTGGTTTATATGCATGAGTGTAGGCTCATATTTATACATTATAAACAGGGCCCAGTTCATTAGTTTTGTTCATGCCAACTCTCTTACTATTATTACGCAGCCTGTTATTGTATATTGATGACTCTTTACTTCTACACAGTACTCAAGCGTTTATAAAACACTGTGATGTCACGGCTTCCATTTATTTAATGCTTATGTGCTCTCTCACAGGTCCTCACAACTCAGTGAGTAGGTACTTCCAATCCTGCATCAGTCATATATTCCCCCCAGTGATGCTGAGTAACAAGCAAGCACAAAAACCCCAGAACATTTAGCAATAAACATGTATGTGGGGTTCCGCCGACCAAGGTGAGGCTCATCGGATTTTGCTGCCTTGCTCACGAGCCTGTGGGTAACTGCAAGTTATCTGCACAGCTTTGCTGATTTTGGCTGCACTCACCGACATGCCTGGGGTTTGGCTTGATGTTGGCTGATTTAGGATGGCCTCTGCTGGGGTGCCTGGGACAACTCAGGCTCCACAACATGGGCCTCTCCTCCTCTAGCAGGCTCGCCTGGAAATCTTCACATGGCAATTGCACAAACACTTTTGCAGACCTCTGCTTGCATAGCCTCTAACATTGCTTTGGCTAAAGCAAGTCACAAGGCCCACACAGATTATTTAAAAGATGGGAGGGACTTCCTAGGTGGTACAGTGGATAAGACTCGGCACTCCCAATGCAGGAGGCCCGGGTTTGATCCCTGGTCAGGGAACTAGATCCCGCATGCATGCCACAACTAAGAGATCGCATGCCACAACTAAGAGGTCCACATGCCGCAACTAAAAGATCCTGCGTGCCGCAAGGAAGATCTCGCGTGCCGCAACTAAGACCCAGTGCAGCCAAAATAAATTAAAAATAAACAAAACTAAATAAGTAAACAAAAGATGGGCAATACACTCCACCTCTTTTATAGGAGGAATTGCAAAGGCTGTTATTGGTTGAACTGTGTCTCCTTAAAATTCATATGTTGAAGTCCTAACTTCAGGATGTGACATTCAGTCCTATCTCAGAATGTGACATTATTTGCAAACAGGGTCTTTACCGAGATAATCAAGTTAAAATGAGGTCTTTATGGTAGGCCATACTCCAATGTGACTAGTATCCCTGTAAGAGGGAGCAATTCAAACACAGACTAGGACACAGGCAAGGAAATGTGGAAAATGCCACCTATAAGCCAAGGAGAGAGGCCCGGAACAGATTCTTCCTCACAGCCCTCAGAAGGAACCAACTCTGTCAACACCTTGATCTCAGACTTCTGGCCTCTAGAACTGTAAGACTATAAATTTCTGTTGTTTAAGCCACCCAGTCTGTGGTACTTTGTTAAGGCAGTCCTAGCAAACTAATACAAGGGGTAAAGAATAAAGGCAGGGACTTCCCTGGTGGTGCAGCGGTTAAGAATCTGCCTGCCAATGCAGGGGACACGGGTTTGAGCCCTGGTCCGGGAAGATCCCACATGCTGCGGAGCAACTAAGCCCGTGAACCACAACTACTGAGCCTGTGCTCTAGAGCCCGCGAGCCACAACTACTGAGCCCGTGTGCCTAGAGCCCGTGCTCCGTAACAAGAGAAGCCACTGCAATGAGAAGCCCACGCACCGTAACGAAGAGTAACCCTGGCTCACCGCAACTAGAGAAAGCCTGTGTGCAGCAACGAAGACCCAACACAGCCAAAGATAAAAAATTAATTAATTAATTTAAAAAAAAAGAATGAAGGCATTAACGCAATGAATCCTCAAGACTCTATTTTTCAGTGGGGACACTGAGGCTCAGAGAGTCTGGTTAATGTACCACCCAAGGGGCATCGGAGGTGTGAGTGGAACCCAGGTCTTCTTTGCCAGACATCCTCGCACCTGCCATGGAGACATTTCAGTTCCCAACCCTTTCTTTTCCTAGGTGGCGTCCAACAGGGAGGCACTGGCACATGCAGGACACCGTTCATGCCCAACTAGGCAAGGCTGTGCATGTTGCTTCAAAGCTTCTGTTTTAATGATGTAGTCATTGTTTTTATGGCTTTCCAATGAAGTGTGCAGAGCTCTGATAGCTGTCACTGGTTTCTTGAGGGCCTTTATTTGACCTGAGACTGTACAGAGCTTCTGATAGATACAAAAAGGTGTGTGAGGCAAAGAGGAGAAAATTCTAGTCAAATATTTTTCAAAATGGTTTTTGGCTAATCACTCTACACATTTGAGCCACCAACTACATCTGCATTGAACATACTCAATTATTTGGGATAACTTTGAAGCCACTGGAATGACTTCTTTGGACAGAATAAAATGAAAGGAAAAGAATTGGGTCATTAACTCATGTATCAGTCAGGGTTCCTGAGACAAAAAGAACCAATAGGAGAGAGACAGAGAAAGAGAGAAAGAAAGAAAGAGAAAGAAAGGAAGGAAGGGGGTGAGAGAGGGAGGGAGAAAGGAAGGAAGGAAGGAAGGAAGGAAGGAAGGAAGGAGGGAGAAAGAAAGAAAGAGAGGGAGAGAGAGAGAGGGAGGGAGGGAGGAAGAAAGAAAAAGAGAGAAAGATTTATTATAGTTATTGGCTCATATGATTATGGGGGCTGAGAAGTCTGCCATCTGCAAGCTGAAGACCCAGGAAAGCCAGTGGTGGGTGTAGTTCAAAGGCCCCAGAGCCAGAGAGCTGATGTATAGATTCTAGCCCAGGTGCACAGGCCTGAGAACTAGGAGTGCCAAGGGCAGGAGAAGATCAATGTCCCAGCTCCAATAGTCAGACAGGGTTAATTCAACCTTCCTCCACCGGTTTATTCTATTCAAGCCCTCAGTGGATTGGATGAGGCCCACCACGCTGGGGAGGGCCACCTGCTTTACCTAGTTCACCAATTCGAAAGCTAATCTCTTCCAGAAGCACCCCGACAGACATAACCAGATAAAATATTTAGCCAGCAATTTGGGCATCCCATGGCCCGGTCAAGTTGACACGTAAAACTAATATTTACTGAATACCTACTACGTGCCAAGCACTGTTACAGCTCTTAGAATACAGACATGAGTGAGCTACAATCCACACACAGAAGAAGCTTCACTACCTCATTCACTGCTCACTCATCAAATTCTAATTATGAGCATCTACTGAGATGAACAAGACACACACGGTCCCTGCTCTCGTGGGGTCTACAGGTGAGCTGGTGAAACAGGTATTGGATAACTGATGGCCTAATTAAGCAAAGACAATTGTGATGAGTACTGCAAAGGAGAAGCTGAAGTTGTTAATGACTGTGGGACAGGAAGACCTGATCTATTTATATTGAGGGGAGGGGAGGGAGGTCGGAGGGATGGATGAGGAAAGACTATCATTAGGAAATGAGGTCTGAGCTGAGATTTTTTTTTTTTTGCCATGCCGAGCAGCGAAAGCACGGAGTCCTAACCACTGGACTGGCAGGGAATTCCTTTGAGCTGAGTAGGGATTAGCCAAGCAAAGAGAGTGGAAACTTCCTCCTGAGAAGGAGAAAAGAAGCTGCCCAGCCATCCAAGAGCTGGGCTGGTACTTACTATCAGCTTGGCCTCGGTGTTGCTATGAGCCGTTCTGCTGGCACTCACGGCTAGGGCTTGGTGTTCTCCTGTTGAAGATAAACAATTGCACGGAACATCAATATCAGACAAGGCCACTCTGAGACCACAGGGGAGCAAGACAATGGAACACAGACCAAACAGGAACACCGTCCAAACCACAAAAATGACCAAAATTCCCCTACCCTGTCTAATATGAGGGGCTGCTGCTTCTTTACCAATTTCCCAAATGAGCTCAATCAGCCTTTTCTCCCTTTGGATAAGATTTATTAAGATGCCCAATCATAGAATTACTCTCACTTTCTGCCAGTATCCAGTCCAGAGCAAAGTCCCAGTTCTTTAAACCCTCCCCAAATCACCCAACCTAAGTCCAAATCCCATACTAAGTCCTTTTTAAAACCTTCTTACTGAGATACCCCGCAGCTCCCATCGTGCCTTTCCCCCCTTCACTGCAATGAATACTAATCCTAATTTGTTCAGCTGCAAGTGTGTTCCTGGTGGTCTTTAGCCGAAGGGCATTGACACTTGGTAAATTTGGATGTTTAATTAATATTTATCATAGATAATGTATTAGTTTTACAGTAAATTTAAGATGGAATTGTTTTTATGTGCTGTATATACACTTTCACAGTACACTGAGAACCTTTTATAATTAATGTGTCTAGTATATCTTTATTTAGATTCAAAGCATAGTTTATTATCTTAAATCATAATGAAGGCTTAAAGTTCTCATAGCTCTGCTTTCGGCAATCTGTAGTTGTCACTTTTCTTCAAGTCCTAACCTGTGTTACTAATGATCTGGGAGAATCCATAGTGAGCTTTGGCCTTTGGCACCTTGACCTTAACTTGACCAAACCAGAACTCATTAATTGCTTCTAAAAACCTGGCTGACTGGAAATTTAGAAGAATTTATCCTATAAATTCACTGGCACAAAAATCCAAAGACATACACAAAGACATCTATCGCTTCGCTGGCAATAACAAAAACAATAACCCCCTTCCCCAAAAAACTGGAAACAACCCAAATTTCCATCAATACTCAGCTGGCTAAATGAATCTTAATACACACACCTCTACAGTGGAATACTACATAGTCATTAATAATAATGTTGTAAATATACATTAATTGGTTTGGAAAGATGCAGATAATATACGGTGGGGGAAAAGTTGTAGAATAATATAATCCAAGATTAATACACTCACACACACACACACACACACACACACACATTTTTCATAAAACATATTTTTATACCATAGGTAAAAGTGGGTTACTTCTGGGGCTTGGGATTGAAGACTTTTATTCCATCTACATGTTCAAAAGTCATGTTGTATTGCTTTTATTTTTTAAAAATGCATTTTTTATTTGTCCCATTTGCTGTATTCCTTTACCAGATTCACCAACCACACAGTCCCCATCTAGGATCTTATCTTCTTTTCTTGTCACTAAACCCAGCCAAATGCTGAGCCAAACATTTCTACCTCTGAAACATGTCTCAAAGATTCACCATGCCCTTCCTTCTGGTCTAGGTCAGTCTGACCTGTCAGTTCTCCTGGACTCTACTTCCTCACTGTATACTCTGTACTGCCACAGGGGACTCTTTCTAGCATACATAACCATAATCTTCATTCCTCTCCCCCAAAACCTTTGGCTCTCCTGGACCAACAGAATAAGCTTCAAACTTTCACTGTGGACTCCAAGATTCCATTTTAGCTCCACTTTACCATTCCAGGCTTAAGTCAAGCATCCAAGGCATCCTTCACTCACATCCCAGACACAGCAGCATTAATGGATACCCTGAATTTGAACCTGCATTAACATACCTTCAAATCTTTGCTCACATTGTTCTCTCCTTCCCAATGCCCCTTCTTTTAAATTCCGTCTTTTAAAATACAAGAGTCTTGGGCTTCCCTGGTGGCGCAGTGGTTAGGAATCCGCCTGCCAGTGCAGGGGACACGGCTTCGAGCCCTGGTCTGGGAAGATCCCACATGCCGCAGAGCAACTAAGCCCATGTGCCACAACTACTGAGCCTGTGCGCCTACAGCCTGTGCTCCACAACGAAAGAAACCACCGCGATGAGAAGCCCGCGCGCCACAACGAAGAGGAGCCCCCGCTCGTTGCAACTAGAGAAAGCCCGTGCGCAGCAACGAAGACCCAATGCAGCCAAAAATAAATAAATAAAATAAATAAATTTATTTAAAAATAAATAAATGAAATAAAATAAAAGAGTCTTGACTTACATTCGACACTGTAAATGTTTCCTCTTGCTTGTACTGAGAGGTAGCCTAACATGATTGGAAAAATGCACAGATTTTGAGCCGACCACCTGGGATGAAATCTCAGCTGCCACTTACTCTGTGACATTTACTTCACTACTCTGTACCTTGGTTTCCTCATCTGTAAAATAGGGATAATAATAAAGCCAGTCTCCTAAGCTCACTTTCACAAAGCATAGAAATACTGAACACAGTAAACACTTGAAAAATGGTAATTATTTTGATTATTGGATTCTAAGGTGACATTATTTTCTGTTGCTCTTGAGAAGTTGAAACTTCTAAATTAAATGCTTCCCTCCCAAAGCTACTAGCCTTTTGAGTTATGATTGCTTTTAATGTATAACTTTTTTGGCCTTAGTCTCCATACATAATAGTTAAGAGCTTAAGCTCTGAAGTCACACTTTCTGGATTCATGACTTCGACTGGATTCAAGGCAAGCTTGGGCAGAATAACCAAGTCTATGTGCCTCACTTTCTCCATCTATAAAATGAGTGAATAATATTCCTGCCTCATAAGGTTTGTTCTGAAGATTAAATGTGATCATCTCTGGAAAGTGCTTAACGTGGTGCTAGCACATAGTAAGCACTCAATAAATGTTAGCTAGTATTATGAGAGAGAGAGGGAGAAGAAGAATATACTCAGGATAGGTTTAAAAAGGTGGAATTTAGAGGCTTCCCTGGCGGTCCAGTGGTTAAGACTCTGCGCTCCCACTGCAGGGGGCGCGGGTTAGAACTCTGGTCAGGAAACTAGATCCTGCATACCGTGCGATGAGGCCAAAAAATAAAATAAAAATTTAAAAAATTATTTAAAAAGTGGAATATATTTTAAGGACCCAGACAGAAAAATAAAGCTGCCTCAGGGATTCTCAGCTAAGCACTACTGACACTTTGGGCTGGACTGTTCTTTGTTGTGGAAGCTGTTCTGTTTTGGGGAAGCATCCCCAAAACAAAGGATAGAACATTTAAACAGCATCCCTGGCTTCTCCCTGAGACAAGAAGGAAGCGGGCAGGGCACAACCGCTAAAAGAACGAGGAGGCGGACACAGCCGTTGAGAAAAACTGGATGCGACAAAAACCGCTTAGAACCAGCTACACCCAAGATGGCGAAAGATCTGACTCCCAGTTGACATTGAGCCTCAATATACACTCATTGTAATATATTAGCATACCAATGACACACCCACCAGTGCGCTGACAGGCGCCATGACAGTTCCAAGGCTGACCATAAAAGGCCAAAAAGTGGGCAGTGGCCCAATAACTGGAAATCCCTGTCCCTTCCCCCAAACAGTTAGAATATTCTTCCTACCTGTTAGCATATGAAATTACCAAGCCCATAAACACTAACCACTCCCACACCCCCGAGGCACTCTCACCTTCTGAGAGGGTCCGAGTTCTGCCTATGGAATGTGTATCTCTCCAAATAAACTTGCTTTCATTTTACTTTGGCTCGCTGCTCTTGAATTCTTTTCTGTGTGAAGCCAAGGACCCTCACTCGGTGGCCCATCCCGAGAACTCGCCAGAGACCTGGGACATGACCATTCTCTCACTGCCCGCTTCTCCTGCAACATCCTCACTAGTTGCCAGTAGCAACCCCTTCGCCCAGTCCAGTTATAATAATCAAAAATGATTCCAAACATTGCCAAATATCCCCTTGGGGAGGGAAGGGACAAAATCATTTCCCGTTGAGAACCACTGGGCTACCTTCACAGGACCCAGAAAGTTGTTGGCCCATACGGCTCTGTCCTCTTGGCTTCTTTCTACCCTTTAAATTGCTCTGCAGGGACTTCCCTGGTGGCACAGTGGTTAAGAATCCGCCTGCCAATACAGGGGACACAGGTTCGAGCCCTGGTGCGGGAAGATCCCACATGCCGCAGAGCAACTAAGCCCGTGCGCCACAACTACTGAGCCTACGCTCTAGAGCCCGCGTGCCATAACTACTGAGCCTGCACTCTAAAGCCCATGCTCCGCAACAAGAGAAGCCACCGCAATGAGAAGCCTGAGCACCGCAACGAAGAGTAGCCCCCGCTCGACGCAACTAAAGAAAGATCACGTGCAGCAATGAAGACCCAACGCAGCCATAAATAAATAAATAAATAAAAATTGCTCCGTAAATCAGCTTCCTCTGCATGTTTCGCTCTTCTGCTCCCCCATAACTTAAGCCCATTTGGGCTTTAGTTTGCCATTGAAACAGGAGGGAAGGGGCAGGGCACAACCTCTTTTTTTTTTTTGGCCGTGTTGGGTCTTCGTTGCTGTGCGCGGGCTTTCTCTAGTTGTGGTGAGCAGACGCAACTCTGTTGTGGTGCGCAGGTGTTGCAGTGCGTGGGTGTCTCATTGCGGTGGCTTCTCTTGTTGCGGTGCACGGGCTCTAGAGCGCAGGCTCAGCAGTTGTGGCACACGAGCTTAGTTGCTCTGCGGCATGTGGGATCTTCCCGGACCAGGGCTCGAACCCATGTCCCCTGCCTTGGAGGTGGATTCTTAACCACTATACCACCAGGGAAGCCCAGGGCACAGCCTTTAAAAGAATGGCAGAGTCGTTGAGGATATGACAAAGACTGGTTAGAACCGGTTAGGTCCAAGATGGCGGAAGACTGGACTTCCAGGGGACCTCGAGCCTCATTATACGCTCACTGTAATACATTAGCATGCTAAATGACACCAGCGCCATGACAGTTCTGAGGCTGACCATCAAAGATCAAAAAGTGGGCGGTCGAGCTTCCCTGGTGGCGCAGTGGTTGAGAGTCCGCCTGCTGATGCAGGGCACACGGGTTTGTGCACCGGTCCGGGAGGATCCCACATGCCGCGGAGCGGCTGGGCCCGTGAGCCATGGCCGCTGAGCCTGCGCGTCCGGAGCCTGTGCTCCGCAACCGGAGAAGCCGCAACAGTGAGAGGCCCGCGTACCGCAAAAAAAAAAAAAAAAAAAAAAAAAAAAAGTGGGAGGTGGAGGGACTTCCCTGGTGGTCCAGTGATAAATAATCCATCCTGAAATGCAGGGGATGTGGGTTCAATCCCTGGTCGGGGAACTAAGATCCCACATGCCGCGGGGAAACTAAGCCTGCGCACCACAACTACAGAGCTCACCTGCTCTGGAACCCGCGCACTACAAGAAAGAAAACCCACATGCCACAACTAGAGAGAAGCCCGCGTGCCGCAGCGAAGAACCTGCATGCCGCAACAAAAGATCCCACATGCCACAATGAAGATCCCACGTGCCGCAACTAAAGACCCGATGCAGCCAAAAAAAAAACACAAAGTGCCACTGGCCCAATTCCTGGAAATCTCCACCCCTTCCCCAAAATAGTTGGAATAATCCTCCCACTTGTTACCCAGCCCATAAAAACTAACCACCCCATATTTCAGGGCCCCTTGCCTTCTCACATAGCCCACACTCTTTGTGGAGTGTGTTTCTCCCAAGGCCATTTTCACCTTTTGAGACAGACTGCATTCTGTCCACAAAAGGTGTTCTCTCTCTAAATAAGTCCATTTCTTACCTATCACTTTGTCTTTCACTGAATTTTTTCTGCAATGAGACATAAAGAACCCGAGCTTCTGTAAGTCCTGAGACCAGGTATGTGATCTCGATTAAAGGACAATGGGTTCAAGTCCCAATCTGCGTTGTGCAGTTTCACCGTGATACCAACATTGGCCCATGCATTCCCATGCCATTAACAGCTCCAACATGGCTGCCTTCCATTTCTCTTTATGCAGAGTCTCAAGAAACAAAGACTCTATTTGGCTAAACTATAGTCAGGTGTCAACCTCTAGTCCAATCAGCTGTGACCAGGAGAAAAAAGGCACCTGGAATCAGCATGGGAGCCCTGGGTTCCACACTTTCAGCAGGGACCCTGGGGTGCTTCCAAGGAAGGGGTTGTGGCCAGGTCAGGAATCCCCAAACCTGTTCCCATAGCATCCGTCTTCTCCCTTTTCCTCAGATGGTTTTCAAATATGACTCCCACCGCCAAGGAGCCTGCCACCACCCAAAAACTTCTACCAAGTTTTTGCTTCTGGTCAGTCACAGGCTTTTTAGCACTGTTTTCAAAGAATGAACAGGCTTCAAATATGAGTCCCAGACAGTAGTCAAGATGTTTATTTGGCTTCATAAGAGACCTTCCTTAACTCCTTTTGGCTTTTCAGAACTGATTCAAGTAATTAAGATGGAAAGATTAGTGAGATATCCCTGTGTGTCTTAAAGAGAATCAGAACATGGCACACAAAATATGCCACTTTGACATAAGGATTGTTTGGAGTTGACAGCAATTAAGAAGCAGCAAACACAGAAAGAGCTCCTAGGTCTCCCCCCAACTTACATAAAAGTAGAACATAAATCTCCCTTTGTGAAAGTCTTCCCCTCCCCTCTTCTATACCAGAAGAAGGTGAAACAACCATTATCACTGGAGACAGAACTTCAGCATGAAAAGGGGTTTTTACTACAAAAAAACTTTACTAAAATAACACTTATCTTCCATTAGTTCCCCCACATATTTACCTTCCCACAATTTACTACCCCTAAAAGCCCAAACCCCCTTTCCTTTGCCTTGTTACTTCTCCACAAATGTATTGCCTTTTGTTAAAATGGTATAAAAACTGCCCAGATGTAACCACCTCTTTCAGTCTTCATTTCTTTTCTAAGAAGGCCTCTGTGCATGTTTTAAAAAGAATTAAAATATTAACATCAAGTAAAATATGTACACCTCTTCGCCTGTTAATCTGTTTTTTGTCAGTCTAATTCGCAGGCCCCATGAACAGAACCTAAGAAGTAGAGGAAAGGATTTTTTTTCCTTCCCTACAGTATTAAAAACACACTAGACCAATGTGATTTCTTAGCTTTGTTGAAACAAAGACCTTTTGGAAGATAATAAACAACATTTTTAAGTTACATACAATTTCAGAGTGGTTGATGGCCCTCAAGCCACTTCTTGGATCCTGTAAGATTTTATATATGTATAGAAATATAATATATACATAAATCAGTTGAACATATATTGTATCCAGTGTATTGTCAATGCACACACATTTACCTTATATGAATTCAATTATAAGAAAGAGAGAAAAATTTACCCTGCAGCTCTTAAAACCAATCACACTAGAATTTGTCCTCAATGCCTCATAAAAAGGAAGGTGACAAGCAAAATGCAAAGAGAAACAGAAACAAGATAACTTATCTCTTGCCTTTTGCCCTTGTAAAGACCCAGGGCAATTTAAGGTAATTTTTGCCCTAAGCATTAACACTAGAGCCTATCCCTTTAACCTCTCACTCAAGACATAACTCTACAGTAACTCCCCTACATACAAACCTTCAAGTTGCAAGATTTCAAAGATGCGAATGTGCCCCTGTATGCCAGCTGCTGTACTGTACTACTGTACTTTTCAAGGTACTGTACTGTAAGACTAAAAATCTTTTATTTTTTGTTTGTATGTATTATTTGTGTGAAAAGTAATATAAACCTATTACAGTACAGTACTATATAGCCAATTGTGTTAGTTGGGTACCTAGGCTAACTTTGTTGGACTTGTGAACAAATTGGACTTACGAACGTGCTCTCAGAATGGAACTCATTCGTATGTAGGGGACTTACTGTACAGGTTTTCCACATCAATGGTTTCCATGTCAGCCATACCCATAGGTGGTCATAAAAGCAATTTAATGGGTCATGACCACTATTTTTTAAAAAAATAAATAGAACTAAATAGAAAATATCAGAGGGCAAGATTCACAATATGATAAATTATTTCATTAAAGCTTTGCTTAATTTTTATAGTGTGTGTATGTGTTTCTTACTCTGTCCAAAAATGTTTGAAAGTCACTGTTCTATAGTCTGTGCTATCCAATATTGGTAGCCAGTAGGTACATGTAGCTACTAAGCACTTGAAATGCGGTTGGCCAGAACAGACATGTGCTATAAGTGTAAAATACATATGGAATTTCAAAGACTAAATCCAAAAAAAATGAATCACGATAAAACTAATAATTTTATAGTGATTACATGTTAAAATATAACATTTCACTTTGGAAGTATGATGCTGAACAAAATATTAAAATTGTAATCAGATAAGGTAGGGGGTCCCTAGAGAAAGAAAACCAGGCATGTCTTTCTTGACATAAGAGAAGCCATTTTTGGCCTAAGCAAGTTGTGATCTATGGCTGGCCTCAATCCTTGCCCTTGAACAGGTCTCAGTAATTAATGACCTTAAGGGAACAGAAGAATGCAGAAACAGGCAACTTATCAGGCAAGAGAAGTAACAATAGCAAAGATAATATATCAGTTGTAAAGACTCCCAGTTCTGTTTCAATGGTAAAGATTAGCCTGAAGCGCTCAACCACTAGATAACTGGAATCTAAGGGATGATGATGTTGACCTCTTTCTGACCCTTTTAGTGACTTCAATCAACTAAAGCTTGGACTCTGTGGACCACCCAGGCCCCTTCATGAATATGCAGGTACGCTTAGCTTAAAACTTGCCCAGTATTGCTGTTCAGGGAGACAGTGTTTGGGGAAAGATCCCTGCTGTCCTCCTTACTTGCTGCAAGGATAATAAATCCTTCCTGGGCTTCCCTGGTGGTCCCGTGGTTAGGACTCCACGCTTCCACTGCAGAGGGCACAGGTCCAATCCCTGGTCGGGGAACTAAGATCCTACATGCCGTGTGGTGCAGCCCCAAAAATGAAATAAAATAAAAAAATAAATCCTTCCTTACCCCCATCTTTGTTTCTTTCTTTCTTTTTTTTTTTTTTTTTTTGATCAGCAGCTAAGTTTGCCATCAATTTTATTTTTTCTCCCCATCTTTGGCTTGGTTGTGTCTTTTGGCTGGACACCCACCAAGAGGCAAACCCAGTTTACAGGTGACAAAATTAATTTCACATTTTTTTTACTGTTATAATGTGGCTACTAGAAATATTTTAATTATATATGTGGTTGTCATTGTATGCCTGTTGGACAGCACTGCTCTATATGTTTCGGCCAAGTATTATATGTATATACATGTGTGTGCACAAGAAATATCTATAATCTGACTTAAATCATCTTTCCACAGCATCTATCACCATCTTATTACCAAACACTTAGAACTGTTCAGTGTCAAAATGAGTGCCAGCCTTTCAATGTCAGCTGAAAGGGCTGCCCCCATCATCTGAAGCATTCTCTTCCAAAGCAGAGAATACCTGTTGACTCAGTCTGACTCATCTGCCTGACTGACCTTAGTCTGATGTTGCAGCACCTTGGCAGATGACAAACCTCTTGAGAATGTTTTTTTTTTCTTTTCTCTTAACCTTATTAGTTCAGAAAGGATTATACCATCCTGCCAATGGGTATGCACTCCAAATGACCACACATCCTGGATCAGGAAGGAAATGACTGCTTATCTACTTCCTGTGTTCTCTGTAAATCTCTCCATGCATTAGCTTTACCATTCCTCATATTCTCCTTCTCTCTCCTAGCTCAAGGTCTTGTTATCTGTCGATCATAATCTTGATCTTTCTACTTGTCAAAGGTGTGCTAGAATGACCCTTGCAACATACACATACACACACACACAAATACACCCCTGCCACTCCCTGCCACTCCTGATTAGTTCTATGGAGCCACTCATTTTCCCCAAGCTTGACTCCTTCTACATCCAATACCTCTACATCATATTAATCTAAGAATTCTTCCCTTCCTTCAGGTTAGTAATAGTAATAATAATAAGCTGTCTTTTATAGAGTACTTATCTTCAGACACTATACTAAACATTTTCTCTCATGTAAACATCACAATAATTTTGTTGTGTTGCGAATACTTCTCCCACTTCAAAAATGAGGAAAGTTTGCCTTATGAGGTGACCTAAATTGTAAGATCCATGATGTCTTGTTCACCATATACCCAATGTAAACAACAAGTGCCTGATACATACATGTCAATGCTTGATAAATGTCTGTTGAATAACTAAGTGAATGAATAAATGGTGGCGTACACCACTTTCTACCTTAACTTATAGTTGTGTCCATGTGCTAACAACCTTATTAAGTTATGAGTTCCTTGAGGGCAGGATTTAGTTTTGCATTTCCTGTGCTTGTTAGTATAATACCTGCCAGAGTGGACACTCAGAGATATGTCAAATAAATTTTAAAAATAAATGATTAAATGAATATCATAGTCCCACAACTTCAGAATATGACATTCCCTTGCTAAGAATCGTTCAGTGACTCTCTATTACCCTTAGGCTAAGGCCCAAGCTATTCTTCACGGCCCACGAGGACTCCCTCACCACTTGAGCCATTCATTATCTCTTGGAGCTCCAGCTACAAGCTCCTCAAACTTCTTTCAGCTCCTCAAATTCGGAGTTAGGTTGAGGGCCAGAGCTTCTACTTCCCCTCTCACCTGGCCATTCTCACCTGCACCCAACCCCACTGCTACCCCCTCCACCTGGCCAATTCCCCTCAGAGAGATCTCATTGTACCCTGTACTTTGGCTTTGTAGTGCTTATTGCAAGGATAACTCAAAAATTATGTTTATGTTTCTTTTATCTAGTGTTTATTTCCTGAAACACCCCATGAAGTAAGGAGCATGTCTGTTTTGTTTATCACAATGTACCAGTGTCCAGCCCAGAGATAGGAAACCACTGGCCCACACGTTTTTTGGCCCACCCTCCAAATGTTATAGATATGTGATATGAATTCATTACAAAATTTTTAAAATATGTATTTCACCAAAAAATCTGAATTTACGACTTCTCTTGGGGAAAAAAAAAAAAAATCCAATGACCCAGCAATACTGCATATATGAGTCAGGATAGGCAAGCAATGCAACAGTAACAACCCCAGAGGACTGGTTTGTCCCTCACACCACAAGTCTGACGTGTGAGTTCCATCTGGAACATTGACAGTCATTGTGGCCGAAGGAAAAGCAGACCCAGCAAACCATGCTTATCGCTCTCACCCAGAAGTGACACACATCTCTTCCACCCACATGACATTGGCCAAAGCCAGTCAACAGCATGGAGATACATAATCCCGCTGCAGGGAGGGCCTTGCCTCCCACGGTGACAAGAGACTCTTTGCTCTGCTGAGGGACTCAGGGATACGGAGGATATGGATTTCCTATTTCTTTCGCGCTTGCTTTCTTCACACCGTAAAGGTATAAGCAACCCAAGTTTTTCTCTAAACTTTTGTCTCTAAGAGGTCTTAAGATGCCGTGATGAGGCATCTGTAATTATCTGCAAAACAATCTCTTGTCCAATCTGCAACGCTTCTGCTAATTTCCTTTCACCAGGCTACTAGATTTCAGGTTATCTCTTCCTACACACAAACACCAGTGCTCCCATGTGGACACCTGAGGGGACATCATTCCATTTTTAGCCAGGTTCCAGATTGTCCCCCTTTTCTGATTCCCATCTGTTGACTCTCTCATGTGTGTATGCATGTAAGTAAACATACACACTCGTGCATTTATGAACGCCTATGTAAATTTCATTATTTCTTCCAATGAACATTTAATACAATGTTAGACACTTGGGGTAAAACGACGAGCAAGATAAGCATGGACACTAGCCTTCTGGATCTCAAGAGTCCTAAAGGAAAGACAGCAGCAATCACAGGAAATGGTTATGATAAGTTCTACCGTAACAGAAGTTCGAAGAGCTACAGGAAGCCTGAGCCCAGACCAGGAAGGTTCATGGACCACTTCCCAGAAGAAATGACATTCAATCTAACACCTAAAAGTCGGTAGTAATTAGTGAGGCAACTCCAGGACGAGGGAACAACTGTGAGAAGACCCAGAATCCAAAGAGAGCACTGGATCTGTAAGAAACAAATGGGTTCAGCTCGGCCGGGACATGGGTAGCAGGAGGCATGATGGAAGCAGGTGGGGAAACAGAGAAGAAGCTAATGAGGGATGCAAGCGCCAGAACTTATAAGGCCTTCGGTGCTCCGTGACGCAGATGGAATTTAATTCTGAGTGAAACAGGGCGCCAAAGCAATGAAGGCTTTCAAGCAGGAGGGGGATGTGATCCGATTTACATTTGCTCCACGCGGATTTTCACAACGGGCTGGAAGTCTTGGCACTGACCCATCAGAATGGATTCAGACAGGGTCCTGTAGGCACCCTGCTCTTATAGGCATTTACCCATCGGCCGCTGGAGGTCTGAAATGTCCCGGGGGACAGGTTGGGCTGCGTGGAGGACAGGGGACTCAGGACAGTGGCTTTTTATCACTGTATAGTGTTAATTTACCACTGCATTAATCATACTCATAAATATCTAAAACTACACATATGAGGAAGATGAAGAAAATATACACCAGCAAAAGTTACCTTTTAGGATAACAGGATTAGTGGTCTAGTTCTTAAGTATTTTAATTTTTAAACAGCCAGCATGGCCACCCTGAGGCGTAACAGCTAAATACATGTGCTAATGTCTACACAGAACAAATAAGCCAGGATAACATTCAGGAAGATTAAGTGATGTTCTTTTCCCCCACCGCCAGTACGTCCTGTTATCCCATGGCCGTTCTCTATTTATGGAGTCAGACCATGAAAGCAGAAAAACGGCTTTTAAGTTTCAAAAGACCCAACCTTGAAGGGACTCAGGCCAGAGGAAAATAAAACCCAAAAAGCAGACCAGGGAGCTCTTGCCTTCAAAATGAGATAAAAGAGGAAAGGAACTGGAGAGAGCTTGGGCACTGGGGAGTACCTGTCCCCCACCCCACCAAGGGGCGCTGTCAACAGGAACCCCAGTCTGGAATCCGAATGCTGGAAACCTGTGCTCTGAGCAGTTCACGCAAGAAGCCAGCAAGGATCCGGCAAGAACCCAAGAGGGGAAATAGGATCCAGGCACATGAAACACTCTTCCAGACTTCCTCCCACAGAGGACTCCATGCCTCACCCTCTCCCCACGACCCCGACACCGATGTTATTTAAGCCTCCTGGAACTTGAAAGAGTCAGGCTCTCAGAACCCAGCTATAAGAGATGTTCTTGGAATAATTGGGGAATTCTGAATATGGACTGGATTTCAGATGATATTATGAAATTACTGTGAATTTTCTTAACTGTGGTAATGGCATTGCAATTATGTAGGAGAAAGTCCTTTAACTTAGGAAAATCAGGCTGAACTGTTAAGAGGTAAAATACCATAACTTCTGCAACTTATTTTCAAATAATTCAGTGGGGAAAATACACAAGTACATAGAGGGGAGAGAGAGAAAGCAAATCCAGAAAAATGTTAAGAACTAGCATAGAAAGGGGGGCATATGGGTGTTCACTGTGCTAGTGTTTCAATTCTCATAGGTTTTCATTTTCCAATAATAAACTTCTAAAATAAAATTTTATAGTAAAATTCATAATTGCTGAATGCCAGAAGTCACAAGGAAAATGTTGATCCAATAATACCAGTTTTATGTATTTATGTATTTATTTATTGGCTGCGTTGGGTCTTCATTGCTGCGCGTGGTCTCTCTCTAGTTTCGGCGAGCGGGGGCTACTCTTCTTTGCATTGCGTGGGCTTCTCATTGCAGTGGCTTCTCTTGTTGCAGAGCATGGGCCCTAAAGTGCACAGCCTTCAGTAGTTGCGGCACGCAGTCTCAGTAGTTGTGGCTCACAGGCTCTAGAGTGCAGGCTCAGTAGTTGCGGTGCATGGGCTTAGTTGCTCTGCGGCCTGTGGGATCTTCCCAGACCAGGGCTCAAACCCGTGTCCCCTGCATTGGCAGATGGATTCTTAACCACTGCGCCACCAGAGAAGTCCTCAATAATACTAGTTTAAAAATGTGTTAAGAAGCACAAAGAGGGGCTTCCCTGGTGGCGCGCTGGTTGCGCGTCCGCCTGCCGATGGAGGGGAACCGGGTTCGCGCCCCGGTCTGGGAGGATCCCACATGCCACGGAGCAGCTGGGCCCGTGAGCCATGGCCGCTGAGCCTGCGCGTCCGGAGCCTGTGCTCCACGATGGGAGAGGCCACAGCAGAGGGAGGCCCGCATACCACAAAAAAAAAAAAGAAGCACAAAGAGTCGTTTGCATTAAGTATATTCATAAATTTGTAAAAACTTATACACATGAAAAAGATAAAGAAGGTGCAAATAATAGTTGTTAAATTAGAATGGTGGGGGCTCCCTTGGTGGCGCAGTGGTTAAGAATCCCCTGCCAATGCAGGAGACACGGGTTCGAGCCCTGGTCCAGGAAGATCCCACATGCCGCGGCAACTAAGCCCATGTGCCACAACTCCTGAGCCTGTGCTCTAGAGCCTGCAAGCCACAACTACTGAAGCCCGTTCTCCGCAACGAGAAGCCACTGCAATGGGAAGCCCATGCACCACAACGAAGAGGAGCCCCTGCTTGCTGCAGCTAGAGAAAGCTCACGTGCAGCAACGAAGACCCAACGCAGCCAAAAATAAATAAATTAAATAAATTAATTAAAAACAAACAGCACCAGCTTTTGGAAAAAAAAAATTAGAATGGTGGGATTATCTGTGGCATTTCCCTCTAATTCTCACCCTTCTGTGCTTTTATAATATTAAAAATTAATTTTAGATGTTAGCTTAAAAAAAGATGGGTGAAGAGAAGAGATCCTGAATTGACTGCAATTAAGTATCTACCACCCAACACAATGAGAGTTCAGAATATAAATTAAACTCAATTATGGGAAAGTAAGAAAGGTACTGTTATTCCTGGGTTAGTGAACCAAGAGTTTACACAAGTCAGGTGTGCTAGTTGCAAGCAACAGAAACCAACTCTGGCTCCTTTCAGCGTTCTGGGGATGGTGGGGAGCTTACAGAATCATCTGGAAGGCTGGAGAGCCAGGCTGGCAAGTGGGCAGGCATAAAGGCAGGCTGACCAGCAGCCACTGCCAAATTCAGGTGACAGGAACAGCTCAGAGAGGACAAGACTGCAGCAGCCACTGAACGGAGGGTGCCACAGCTCAGACGTCCATCCCTGCTGGTCCTAGGCACTGAACGCTGTCTCTGGCCCCACCACTGGCCTGTAGAAGCCTGCTGCTATTCCTGCCTTCTCCAAAACACATCCTCTAGGGCCCCTGTTTCTGCGTAACACAGCTCCCAGTTCAACCTATCACACACGTTACATCTAATTGGTCAAGTCTAGGTCACATGCTCACACCTGAGCTGGGAAGGCAATTACCTCATCTTTGGAGCTCCTACAGAACCAGGAGGGCCCTAGTCTTAGGGAGCTGAGACATATAATGGGACAATTTCCAAAGATCAGACAGAGTGGCACCAAACAGTGACAAATGTCACCACACAGTTGTTCCTGCTACAACTGGACCGGGCACTGCGTAAGAGAAAACAAGACCAAGATTTGGCCTTTGTCCTCAAGGAGCGACTTTGAGGGTGGATATTATATCTTATTCTTCATTTTTTTTGTTTTTAATAAATTTATTTATTTATTTTTGGCTGCGTTGGGTCTTCGTTGCTGCACATGGGCTTTCTTTAGTTGCGGCGAGTGGGGGCTACTCTTTGTTGCAGTGCACAGGCTTCTCATTGCAGTGGCTTCTCTTGTTGCAGAGCTCTGGCTCTAGGCGCGTGGGCTTCAGTAGTTGTGGCACGCGGGCTCAGTAGTTGTGGCTCACGGGCTCTAGAGCACAGGCTCAGTAGTTGTGGCGTACGGGCTTAGCTGCTCCGCGGCATGTGGAATCTTCTCGGACCAGGGCTCAAACCCGTGTCCCCTGCATTGGCAGGCGGATTCTTAACCACTGCACCACCACGCAAGTCCCTTATTCTTCTTTGTTAACTGTAGTGTTTGACAGAGAGTAAACACTCAGTAAATGTTTGCTAAATAAATAAAAACAAATGAACAATCTGTCCCAGACAAATCAAACGACCCTCTGCAGGCAGGGGACTGGACAAAATAATACTCCAGGAACTTCTAGCAAGAGGATCCTTGGACTTGATGATCTTGCCTGAGAATGGCTGAGACTCAGAGTTTTCTCCTAGAGACTGTCTATGAACCAGAAGCTAGACTAAAACTGCACTGAGGCACTAAACCTTAACAAAAGCCAAATATTAAGTTTTGTAAATGGATCCCCCTAGAAAACCAGTTCACATCAAGTCAAAATCCAAACACCTAAAACAAATGAATGAGAATGAAATTTGCTCTGAGTCCCTACTTAAGGCTGAATTTTCTTACCTTTTAAGCAAAAAGCCCAATGTCATTAGTTTTGGTCATACACTGGCCTGTGGTGCCATGCTGGGCTAAGTCACAGCACACATCAGCAATAATTTTATAAATGTGCTCTCCCCAGCTGCCTACCTCTGAGCTTGAATCAATTTCCAGTCACAGTTTGCACATTTCATGCCAAAAGGCTGCAGTGGGGCTACTGATGGTTAGTGTGAAATCACTTGTTCTGCAGATCTTTAAACACAGGTAAGAATCATCTCTCCTTTCAACGGTTTTGTCTCAGTTTAACAAAATGCAAAGCTGCTAGATTCTGTGCAGCGTCTGAACTTTTCATTAATCCACTCACTCAACAATTTGCATCGACTGCTTACTATGGGTCAAGAACTATGCTAGATGCTGGGGATATGACAGTGACTGGAGAAGATATGGCCCTTGAATTCATGTCACTTAAATTCCAGTTGGAGACCCATAGCTGAATATGTAATTACAAGATGTAATAGGTATTGGAGGTGGAAAAGTGCTATATACAAGAGTGGAAGAATAATAGGAAATCTAATTTGGATTGGAGTGGAATAAGGGAATGCCTTCCTGAGGAAGTGACATGTAAGCCACAATCTAAATAATGAAACTTGTTATGGGCCGAGTTGTGTCCACTCAAAACTTACAGGTTGAAGCCCTAACTCCCAGGACCTCAGAATGTGACTGTATTTGGAGATAGGGTATTTAAAGAGACAATTAGGTTAAAATGAGGTCATTAGGGTGGGTCTTAATCCAATATGACTGGTGTCCTTACAAGAAGAGGAAATTTAGATGCAGAGACACACACAGAGGGAAGACCACATGAAGACACAGGGAGAAAACGGCCATCTACAAGCCAAGGAGAGAGGCCTCAGTAGAAACCAAAATGCTGACAGCTCCATCTCAGACTTCCAGCCTCTAGAACTGTGAGAAAATATATTTCTGTTGTTTGAGCCACTCAGTCCCTGGTACTTCGTTACAGCAGCACTAGCAAAATAATACAAGGGTTAATCAGGCAAAAGATCAGGGTGGGGAAAAGAGATGCAGAGGGAAGAGCAGGAAAGACAGTGACCCAGAGTCAGAAAAGAGCTTTGTCCCATCAAAGAATTGAAAACCCAATAAACTTATGTGGTTGGAGCTAAGTCAAGAAGAGTCAGGAGGGGGACTTCCCCAGCGGTCCAGTGGTTAAGACTCCACGCTTCCACTGCAGGGGGCACGGGTTCAATCCCTGGTCAGGGAACTAAGATCCCGCAAGACCCGCGGCCAGAAAAAAAAAAAAAAAGGCAGGAAGGACAAAATAAGACTGGAGAGGGAGGCAGAAGCTAGGACCTGACAGGTTATGCTGAAGAGCTTGACATTTTCCCCGGAATTATAAATAAAAGTCACTGGATAGTTTTTGAGGAGGGGTAAGATGTGGGTGACAAGGTTCGATTTACACTGTTAAATATCTTGTTGTCTGGTGAGTGGAGAAAGGGCTGCAGCAGGGGGATCAACCAGCAGAGAGATGATGGTGTTTGAACCAGGGTGGGAGCGGCGCAGGTGGAGAACTGTAAACAGATGTCCACTTAGAAGGTAGAATAGACAGGCTTCCCTGTGTGGGAGCTGGAGGAGAGGGAGAGGCAAGTATGGTACCTTGGCTTCTGCCTTGAGCAGGTGGCAGCACTTAATAAAACACATTTTCTTCTGTATAGAGGAGCCTGGGAAGAGGGTTGGACTTCCAATCCCTCCACCTTCTGGCTGAGACACCAGACAAGAGGTTTAACCTCTTCAGGCAAAGGCTAAGGGGCTCAGCCTGGAAAACAAGGTTCTTCTAAATGTAACCCCTACCTGCTGTCTCCCTTCCATCCACCGCCCACCCCTGACACATTCCGTGCTCTAGACACATCAATTCCTCAGTGCCCATCCTCGCTCCCCGTGTATAGAATCTGACACATACTCCTCCTCCCTCAAAACCCCCGCCCACCATTCCATACCCTGTGAAACTGTAACCACTTCTCCCAAACCTTCCTTGACTCTCCTGTGTTTCCACCTTGACCCCACCTCTCCCTCTGGCGGCTGTTCTTTGTAGGTCCCTGCTCTTCACCCAAGCTTCTTGAAGAAGGCGTCTAACGTCACTGTTTCCTCACCCCTTCCTCCCTGATCACGCCATTGCAGACTAGCTTCTCCATCCTCCCCTCCACTAGAACTGGTTTGACCAAAGCACTAATTACATCCATGTCACCCTCTCATATAACACCCTGTTCTTTTTCTTCCAACCCCTATTCCAATTTGAAATATATATATTTATATATATATAAATATATAATTTTTATATAAATAAAATTTATATAAATATATATATATTTCATATATATTCATTCATGGTTTTGCTTCTAGAATTTAAGTGCCATGAATTCAAAGCTAAATCCATGTTGCTAAATCCAACGGACACTTTTGACCTTTATCTTGACCTGACTTCTCCACAGAATTTGATACTGTGTATACCACTCCTTTCTTTTTTACCATTTTACTTTGAAATTTTTCTATAGAAAACTCTACAGAAGTTGTAAGAATAGTACAGTAAATACCCACATCTCCTTCATCCAGATTCACCAATTAATATTTTTTTCACCTTATATGTTTATCCTTTGTTTTTCTGGACTATGGAAGAGTAAGTTGCAGGCATTACAATCCTTCACTCTCAAATACCTCAGGACATTTCCTAAGAACAAAGATTTTCTGCCTTAGCCCATCTGGCCTTATATATATATATATATATATATATATATAAAAATATATATATATATATATATATATAAAACAGAATACAACAGACTCAGTGGCTTATAAACAACAGAATTTATTTCTAGCAGATCTGGAGCTGGGAAGTCCAAGGTCAAGGTGCCGGCAGATTCGGTGTCTGGTGAGGACCCACTTCCTGGTTCACAGACAATCATCTTCTCTCTGTGTCCTCACATGACAGAAGGGGCATGGGAGCTCTCTGGGGTCTCTTTTATAACGACACTAATCCCATTCATGAAGGCCCCACCTCCAAATATCATCACACCGGGGGTTAGGATCTAACGTGAATTTGGGGGGGACACAAACATTGTTTATAGCCAACTCTTATCTAACAGACAGCCTATTTTAAAATTTTGTAAGGTGTTCCTATAATGTCCTCTTTATTTATTTATTTATTTATTTATTTATTTTTATTTTCGGCTGCGTTGGGTCTTCATTGCTGCGCACAGGCTTTCTCTAGTTGCAGCGAGCGGGGGCTACTCTTCACTGCGGTGCTCGGGCTTCTCATTGCGGAGGCTTCTCTCGTGGAGCATGGGCTCGAGGCGCACGGGCTCGGTAGTTGTGGCTCACAGGCTCTGGAACACAGGCTCGGTAGTTGTGGCACGTGGGCTTAAGTTGCTCCTCAGCATGTGGGATCTTCCTGGACCAGGGCTCGAACCCGTGTCCCCTGCATTGGCAGGTGGACTCTCAACCACTGCGCCACCAGGGAAGCCCCTATAATGTCTTTTATAGTGCTTTTATTCTGATCTAAGATCAAATCAAGAATCATACATTGCATTTGGTTGTCATATCTCCTTAGTCTCTTTTTATCTAGAACAGTTCCTTAGTCTTTCAAGAAATAAATATTTTTGAAGAGTACAGCCCAGTTGTTTTGCAGAACGTCCCTCAGTTTGGGTTTGTCTGATGCTTTCTCATGATTAGATTCTGGATATGCACCTCTGGATATGCAGGGATATTATTACAGAAGAGATGTGGTACCCTTCTTGGGGCATGGTACCACGAGGCATGTGATACTGGTTTATCCCATCATCAGTGATGAGCCACTCCTTCCTTGAAGTTCTCTCTCCCCTCAGCCTCTGTGGCTTTCCTCCTGCCTCCCTGGTGGATGCTTCTTGGTCTTTTTCGTGGGCTCCTCTTCCTCTGCCAATCCATAATCACTGGCCAGGCAGGTTCCTATTGTAGGAGCCTATTCTAAGCTCTTCATGATTTAAACTCTTCTAGGCAGCTTCCCGTTCTTCTGTATCCTGAATCTAATCTTCGTAACTTCAACTATCACCTCTGCATTGATGGCTCTCAAACTCTCAACTCCCCTTACCCTGGGTCTCTCTCCTAAACTCCAGACCCAGACCTGCCTACTAGACAGCTACACCAGGATGTCAGCACAACGTTCAAGACCGAATACATCATCTCCCCCTGCTCCAAGCCTGCTTCGCTCCCTCCTGTGATGGATGGAAACACCCAGAACCCAACACTCAAAAAGGCACTCAGAACTTTTCCAATTTGATGATTCAGAGCCTTCCTTGCTGGACTGTCAGTGTCTTTAAATAAGAACCATATCTGTCCTGTTTGCAACTGCATCTCTAGAAATTTCTGACACTTGAAAATGGTAGCCATCTCTTATCAGACTCTCAGTGTCCTCATCTCGAAGGCAGAAATAACAATAGATACCTCACAGGGCTTGGCTGAAGATCAGATAAGATCACTTATGAGCAAGTCCTTTGCAAGCACTGTACCTCCTGGCTACTCGACATGTTCACAGATCAACAGCAGCAGCATCACTTGGAAGCTGGTTAGAAATAAGCATCTTGGGCTCCACTCCAGGCTTCACCCACCTGCTGATTCAGAATCCGCATTAATAAGATTCCCAGGTGATCTGTATACACAGTAAAATTTGAGAAGGACTGCTTAATCCCAAGCGAATTACAGACGGACACGTCCATGGAATATATACCATCTGTTAACCTTCAGGCTGTGGTCCTTCTCACACAGGAAATCTTTCCTGATCAAATGAGAAAATGTGAGGTTCACGTGAACTGGCTCAGCATCATGGGAACGGTGGGCTTTCAAAGCCTGACTCTTGGTGCTTGCTGTTGATCTGACTGTGGGCAAATTGCTGCACCTCTGTAAACCTCAATTTCCTGGTCTCTCACATGGCTTTGAGAGTACCAACCTCCCTGACTGCTGTGATGACTGATGGAGATATTGCACAAGATCACAGACAGAGCATGGCACGTGCTGAATACTCAGCTAATCGTACTTGTTTGTTTTTTAAGTAAAGAAACTCACATTCTGACGGCTTCCCATTTGCCATAAATGTGTAAAACCTGAGCTTGTCTCTGGGTTCTGCCTAAGAGAAGAATGGGAATCTCCTTGTTCTACATCCGCAACAAGTAACAATTTTCCCAGAGATCTGGAGGGGTGTGCTTTTTTTAACTACCGTTTCTTAAAAAATTCCGACTATGTGCCAGACACGAGTTAAATAAAGCGAAACTGTCTGGTCTTCCCATTCCCCATGGTGGTGTCAGGCCTGGAGCACGTAACGTGGGCAGGGGCTGGAGCAGCGGGGCTGAAGGAGGGGAAGGAGCTGGAAGGAGAAGGAGACAGCCGTCTGGAGGCGCAGGTGGGCACGCTCAGATTCATCCTGCCGAAGTTTCTATCAATCTGGCTGGGCTTTTTCAAGCTTCAGACTTAACAAGCTCGAAATAATAACAATTCCCATAGCTCAGCGCCTTACCTAGATAAAGATGCTTCTCAAATATCAAGGACCTCTTGTACCTAAGATGATTGTGGCTCTTCAAAGCGAAAGATGAGCCAGCTAACAGGCAACATAAAATTACAGACTGACATTCTCCAAAACCCCTTTGAGATTCTGATGAACACTGTGTTGTGCGACCTCCAAAAAAATAATCATGCCCTAGACACAAAGTTCTGCATACAATTTTGGGGAAGGGGAGGCTGTAGTCCTTGAAAGGAGACTCAAGAACTGTCCACTTAAAACCCCTAGATTTAAGCCACATTTGCTTCTCTTCGCGCAGATCCTTGTGTATCAGCACACACACGCACGCGCACACGCGCACACGCACACGCACACGCACACACTGCTTCGTCAATCACTTCAGTTACCTCTTTAGATCCAAAAGCAGAATAAATTAACATTTTCCTGGCAGCAAAGTGGAGACATGTTTTGTCTAGAGATCACAAAGATTAAATCATTAAGTCATTAAGCCATAATCCACTCCCCAATAAGGCAGAAAGACTGACAAGAAAATGTGGATATAGCCATCTAAGCCCCAGCAGGAAACTGTAAATTCACATCTCCGGTGCGCCCTGGCCCATGGAGATGTCCGTATGCTTCAGCCTCCCTCCTGGGAAAAGAGCTTCTCTGATCTAACTGACATTGTTCAGAGGAAAACACATTGTCCGTGGAATGAGATTTTTAAAAAAATACCAAAAAAACTGGATAGTCAGAATGGGCAGGGCCGCTTGGGAGCCACTAAAGATTTCACTTCTCCTTTATTACTGTTTGACTAAGTAAATACTCAAAATAGGTTTATGTAATCCAACGGTAAGCATTTGGGCTCCAAATCTCAGCAAAAGAGAGGGCAATGGTTAAAAGCATGGGACCATATGGAACCCGACTACCTCAGCATGACTGAATACGGTCTCCACCCCTTTCTCTGAGCCTCGGTTTAATCACAAATACAGGGGAGCAATGGGAGCACCTGCACTGTTTTGTGGCGCTGTTTGGAGAGTTCAGTGAGGTGATTTGTGTGAAGACCTTAGCTTAGTACCTGGCAAGCACTCAACAGAACCTACACTTCTAGAGCGGGTGTCTCAGAACTCCACAGACGCCAACCCCAACGGTCAGAGTTCCCCAAACCCACCTACCCCTTCCCCTCAAATGTTCCGTCACAGGCCACAGCATCTTGGTCACGCATTGCACCAAACAGTACAGTACAGAGCTTGGCAAAAGCTTATGACTTTAACTTATTTGAAGTTTTTTTGTTTACTTTCTTATTGTGGTTAAAAAAAAAAAAAAAGTATTTATAACGTAAAGTTTGCTATTTTACGACCAGGTTAGTGACCAGGTTTAAGTGTACAATTCGATGGCCTTAATTACATCCTCAATGTTGTACAACCATCACCACTATCTAGTTCCAAACTTTTTCATCACCCCAAATTGAAACTCTGTACACATCAAGCAGTAACTCCCTAGCCCCACCTTTCCCCCAGTCCCTGGTCACCTCTACTCTGTTTTCTGTCTCTGTGAATTTTCCTATTCTAGACATTTCATAAAAGTGGAATCACATAACATTTGTCCTTTGTCTGGCTTACTGCACTTAGCATAATGTTGCAAAGGTTCACCCATATTGTAGCATATAGCAGAACTTCATTCTTTTTACAGCTGAATGACATTCCCATTGTATGCAGAGACCACGTTCTACTTATCCATTCGTCTGCCAGTGGACGCCTGGGTTGCTTCCATTTTTTAGTTATTGTGAATAATGCTGCTATGAACATTAGTGTACAAATACCTGTTTGAGTTCCTGCTTTCAATTCTTTGGGGTATACATTTAGGAACTGAGTTTAGTATTGCTGGATCATACGGTAGTTCTATACTTAACTTTTTAAAGAGACACCGAACTGTTTTCCACAGAGGCTGCACCATTTTACGTTCCTAGCAGCAATGCACAAGGGGTCCAATTTCTCCACATTCTCCTCATCTCCTGTTATTTTCTGTAATCATTTGTTTTTGTTTTTTCTTATAAATTTATTTTTTATTTATTTATTTTTGGCCGCGTTGGGTCTTTGTGGCTGCGTTGGGTCTTTGCTGCTGCGCGTGGGCTTTCTCTAGTTGCGGCGAGCGGGGTCTGCTCTTGGTTGCGGTGCACGGGCTTCTCATCGCGGTGGCTTCTCTTGTTGCGGAGCACGGGCTCTAGGTGCGCGGGCTTCAGTAGTTGTGGCTCGCGGGCTCAGCAGTTGTGGCTCGCGGGCTCTAGCGCGCAGGCTTAGTAGTTGTGGCGCACGGGCTTAGTTGCTCCGCGGCACGTGGGATCTTCCCGGACCGGGGCTCGAACCCGCGTCCCCTGCATTGGCAGGCGGATTCTTAACCACTGCACCACCAGGGAGGCCCCTCATTTGTTTTTAATGATACCTCAAGACTGTCTCACAATACAGCAAACTTACTGTTCTAAAATAATTGAGACGTGAGTAATTCTGGTTTAGAAGTTCTCACCTAGGGACATTTTTTCCACCCAAGGAATATTGGACAACGTCTGGAAACATTTTCAGTTGTCACGACTGGGCACAGAGTGCTGCTGGCATCTCGTGGGTAGAGCCCTGGGGTGCTGCTAAGCGTCCTAGCTGCACACGGCGGCCCCACAACAAAGAATTATGGCCCAAAATATCTACAGTGCCAAGGCTGAGACATCGTGTTCTAGTTTAAAAGTCAGCCTTTAAGCCAGTCTTCAAACTAGGTTCTGCAGAGGCACAGGATTCCAGAGGAAACTTGGGTCCTGTCATAAGGGAAAATACTGGAGCCCAAGTGGGCAAGGTTTCAGCACTCCATCCCCACTTCTTCAAGGGCAACTCCTCATACAATTATTTTACACACGGGTCTTCCCTGTAAGATTCCAAAGTTCTCACTTCTCTCTTCTACTTACAAAAGTTATTCAGGGACTTCCCTGGTGGTCCGGTGGTTAGGACTTGGTGCTCTCACTGCCAGGGCCCAGGGTTCAATCCCTGGTCGGGGAACTAAGATCCCGCAAGTCGCATGGCACGGCCAAAAATAAATAAATAAAACGTAAAAAATTAAACACAAATTTTCAAAACACAGTTATTCCAATCAAGTTGCTTTTGGCTGATAGTAAGAGAATGCCAAATGAAAAAATAATGACATCTCAAATTTTTAAGTCTGGTAATAATGAGGTTTAGTAGTTCAGTGATACCACCAAGGACACAGGCTTTTTCCATCTCCTTGCGTTATCACCCTTAATACTCTGGTTCCTATCCTCAGACTTGTCTCTTCATGGCCTCAAGCTGATAGCTTCAGATCCAGTCATCACATCCTTGCACAGCCATGTACAAAGGCAGGAAAGGAGTTTACTTCTTTGTACCCAAGAGGAAAATCTATCCCAGAATTCAGGCAGGAAACTTCCCTCCCTTCACCAGGTTTGCATCACCTACTCAAGCCTAAAGCAATCATTCACCAGGAGAATACAATCACTATGTCAAGTCTAGGCTCATCAAAGTTTACCCCCTAAGGCTGGGGAGGGACCACCTTCCCTCAGCTCACGGGAGGGTGAAAATCCAAACAACAGGATGTTGGAGGTACTAACTAATCTGTAGGTTGTTTCATTGGTGCTTTAAGCTAGTTTACTTGTCATTTGGTTTCAGATGCAAATGACAAAAACCTGGGGTTTTTTGTTTTGTTTTTTAAAAAGAAGGGAATATCCAGCTCATATAATTGAAAACTCCAGGGACAGCCTTTGGATACACATAGATACTGGTGGTCAAATGCCGTCACCACAACTTGGCAATGCTTTCTCCAGCTCTTAGTTCTGCTTTCTTCTGTATTGGCTTCATTGTCAGGCTGCCTCTCCCCTGCTGGTGAGAGCAGGACCGAAACAAATCCCCAGAATTGAGCTTGCATACGCTGTGACTGGTCAGGCTTGGACCACATGTTGATCACTGAACAAATCACTGTGGCTAGGGAAACAGAATACTCGGATTGGCCATACTCGGATCATATGGTTCCCCGCAGTGTTGGGGAGGGATGTACCAGAAGCAGGCAGGGTAATGAATGCTGGGTTTGCAAAATCAATACACACGCATTCCATAGATATATAGGGAGGAAATGTATGTATTTTTTTACCTCTAGGTAATCCAGATATTATAAATGCATCAGTTCATTCCACAAACATCTACTGAATACTGTGTACCAGACACAATGCACTGGGGAGGTAAATAAGACAGAGCCTCTTCCACAAAGAATCTAACCCTCTGCCACTAACCCACTGTGTAACCCTGAAATGAGTCCGAAACCTCTCCCACTCTCCTGCACATCATGTGTAACAAGAAATGGCTGGAGTGCTTGATTTCTGAATTGATTTCCAATTCTGTGTTCTATTAATTCCACCACTACCTCCCTGCAAACGCCTTTGAATATTTTTTTCTAGATGCTACCAATAAGGCCAATTTGATTTCACCTGCATGGTTTGTTGCCACCACAGAGGAACAAACGAAAGAGGAGTGAAATCAACTCAGAGCCCCTCTGTGACTGAAAGGTTGACCGTAGGCACCCACAGCTCACTGACTCTTGCAGCCAGACACCTTGCGGGTGACTGAGGTGAGGAAGCCCAGTAGAGAAAGAGGGGTCTGGGAAAGAGGGAGTGAGGAAGCCTAGCCCTGGAGAGGAAGCTCTGAGGCACAGAAGTTGCTCTTTCCCAGCTTCCAGCCCCAGCCTGGGTGAGCCACTTCCAAGCCATGTCTGTTAAGGGTGCCTGGCAAAAAGACTCATTGGTACCCTCTGCAGACTGCAAGCTACAATTCCCGGTGGGGTTAAAGCTGACTCTTTCAGAGCAATTACAGGGCCCTGGAGGTGCTGGCTTCTATTGATTACTCATGATGCTGGCTTGCAAGGAAATGGTGTCAGGTGCTTGAAATGTTTAGTGACCCTTAAAAGAATACTGTAGCTGAGCCCAAGTGAATTACGTCTGCTCTAACAATCCTTCATTCTTTCTCCCAAGCGATAAGCATGGTAATAGGAGGTAAGAGGCTGACAGCCCTCGCACGAGGAGTTGTGCAGGCTGGGCACCGCACAACTTTAGGGGCACCAGGTACACTGCAGTCTATGGAAGCCTAGGTGAGTGTGGCCCCCAGGAGTGATGCAGGGCTCAACCTGTGTAACCACACAAGACAGTCCTTAATGCTGACACCAAAACTCAGGAGAAAAGGCTGCCATGGAAGGAATCCAGAGATTTTCAATCCACCAACACATAATATTTATATTGACTATATACTGAAGTGATAATGTAAGATACATTGGGTTTGGGAATACCCTGGCTGTCCAGTGGTTAGGACTTCGCGTTTCCACTGCAGAGGGAAAGGGTTTGATCCCTCCGGAAACTAACTTCCTGCGTGCCCTGGGGCATGGCCGGAAAAAAAAAAAAAAAAGATATATTGGGTCAAATGAAATATGTTACTAATGTTAATTTCATCTGTTTCTCTTTGTGTGGCTACTAAAAAACTTTAAATCACACATGTGGCTTGTATTTGCGGAGCAACCTACCTTAGAAGGTCCTCAGCAGGACTGTGCAAAGTTGCCCACCGTGGTGAACCAATCCCTATCACACCCTCCTCTTTTCTTCCTTTGCTTATCTCACTTTCCTACTCCCTCACTGAGTTACACTGGATCACCTCCCAAATAAACTAACCAGACCTGAATCTTGTCTCAAGGCATGCTTCTGGGGTAGACTAATAAAAAACTTACTGTGCACAGGGAACCATGCTAATATCTACCTTTCCTTATATGCAGTTTGCATGTGACCAGGCAGAGATACAGAAACCCACACAGGAAAGGTTAAATACCAGATTTAAACAACAGAACAAGAGATGTGCGTGATCACCTGCCGAGTGAGGAGTACAGAGTGAGTGCCAAGAGCCGGAAGGAGAAATGATATTCATAAGTAGCGTGGTGGGGAAGGAGCGTTCTTCTTGGCCGCACAAGATCTAAGTGCTGTCAAGTTTGCTGCCAAGAATGGGTAGTGAGATACGAAGTATGAGCAAGGACCTAGACTCAAGGAATGACTGTGGTGTTGCAGGCAATGTGCTGTGCATTTTGTGGGGAGTTCACTTTGAAATGCACTGTGTGTGCGTGGGCATGTGTATAGCCGGAGCCCGGGAGGATGCTAGATCTGATTCTCTTATTTCACTCATTCGCTTGTGAACAAAGTTGGCAGGGGGAGGTAATGCAGCCTATTTCAGAAAGCCCAAACAAAACACACTTTCCACAAAAGGATCAAATGCTCCACCCCTTTCCCATGAGCACCTTGCTTTTTAGTGACTGAGACGAGCAATTGTAAATGTCACCATAGGAGGGGCAAGCTTTCATTACTGACCATCCACTATGTGCCAGACACTGTTGAAAGAACAGTGCAGAAAGCAAAGAGCAAATGCTGTGTAGCTTTCAGGAAGAAGAAATAACCCCCCGCCACCATTCAGGCCTTTAAAATAAGCAGTAAATAAACCTTACAAAGGTACATAAAGGAAATAATTAAAATGTCCTGAAGACTCTAGTTTTGATAGTTACCCATTCTCTTACTTGCTGTTCCCCTTTATAGGAGTTACAAGTATTTAAAAAATAAGAGTCCAGAGTTAGCTGGAAATTTTAAGAGTGTGTGCTAGATACAGTATTTCCCTTGCAGAACAAACTCACACCAAAGACTTGGGAGGGTGCTGACCAAGGTACCAGTTGACCTCTCAGTGAGCCTAGCTAGGATTTGAACATAATTATGAGTTCCCCCATAACTTTACAGAGGTAACATTTTGCCCTCAGTAAGTGGGCATCACAGTCACAATTATATATGTATGTGTGTACTAAAAACAGCTTTTCTTTCACATATTCTTATTTTAAATGTCCTGATTTAAAGATAAGTTCCTTTAAAATGCACAGCGTTAGGGAGTTACGGTTTTCTACCAGTTCAGTTCAAGTGGTTGTAAAGTGAGCATCATCTCGTAGATGATGTTCTTCCTTTATACCCAGCGGAAAAGCTCTCCTGTTTCCGTGTGGAAGTTACAAATTCAACTGTCCACAAGGATCAGAGGGCAGAGTAAATGACTGAAATGGAACGTTTTAAATAGTAACTGACGCAGTTTCAGTGCCGGGGAGATAATAGGCATGGTGGGGACTGGTTACCAAGAGAGCGTGTGCTGTCTAAAGGGAGACGCTTCTACTCAACTCCAGCCATTGTGTCCACCTAGGACAACAAACTCAGTCACAAAGTTAGTTAGCTACTCAGGAGGCACTCAAAAATCTCTCAATTAAAAAAAAGAATGCTTACTTAGTTCAATTCCTTACAATTCACCGTGTAAGCCAAAGAGAACACCTGTGGGTTGGAGCTTACCCACAGGCTTTTCTGCTCTGCAATCTCCATTCAAGGCAAGTTCTCTTGCTTGAAATCTCATATACTCAGAAAATTGGAAGATGTAAAAACAGGTATTTTTCTTCCCTATTTCAAAGATGGAGACTGAGGTAATACACATCTTAGAGTAATCGACAGGAGCCAGCACCTCCACGGCCCACCAATTACCCTGAGGGAGTCAGCTCCATGCCCACTGCTAATTTTAGTATGCAACCACAAAGGGTACCAATGAGTCTTTTTTTTTAATACTCTTCTCCACCTAAGCACTTTATTATTTTTTTAAATTTATTTATTTTTGGCTGCATTGGGTCTTCGTTGCTGCGCGCAGGCTCTTCTCTAGTTGCAGCGAGCAAGGGCTACTCTTCGTTGCAGCGTGCAGGCTTCTCATTGCAGTGGCTTCTCTTGTTGCGGAACACAGGTTCTAGGTGCACGAGCTTCAGTAGCTGTGGCACACAGGATCAGTAGTTGTGGCTCGCGGGCTCTAGAGCGCAGGCTCAGTAGTTGTGGTGCACGGGCTTAGTTGCTCCATGGCATGTGGGATCTTCCCAGACCAGGGCTCGAACCTGTGTCCCCTGCATTGGCAGGCGGATTCCCCTGCGTTGGCAGGCAGATTCTCATCCACCGCACCACCAGGGAAGCCCACCGAGTCTTTCTGCCAAATATTTTTGGCTCTGTGGGCCAGACATTCTCCGTCAACAACTACTCAGCTCTGTCCTTTTAATGCGAAAGCAGTCTTAAAGAATGTGTAAATGTATGGGTGTGGCTATGTTCCAATAAAACTTTATTCACAAAACAGGTGGCGGGCTGGATTTGGTCCGTGGGTCATGGTTTGCTGACCCGTGGTTTAGAATAAAAAGATGATGATGGGGCTTCCCTGGTGGCGCAGTGGTTGAGAGTCCGCCTGACGATGCAGGGGACACGGGTTCGTGCCCCGGTCCGGGAGGATCCCACATGCCGCGGAGCGGCTGGGCCCGTG
>NC_041232.1:15557115-15584519 GCF_002837175.3 Physeter macrocephalus | reverse complement strand
AAAAAAAAAAAAAAAAAAAAAAAAAAAAAAAAAAAAAATGATGATGTGTACCAGGATAAAGCAAGCTATTCAGTTCAAGAACCTGACTGCATAAACACAAACTCCTGGAATTTAAATCAAAACCCAGGACAAACATGGGAGGTGAGATAACAAAAGGAAAAATAAAATTGCTAAAGTGATTTTAGGCCACAAAGCCAAAATTCTACCCTAGTGTGTTCTTTATGGATCATGCCTAGATCAGTTCTGGATAAAGTAATGTGAACAGGAGCATGTTCAACTGAGATTGGTGATAAAAGACCCAACCAGAAATGGCTTTTATGTTTCATCTGGTGTGTGTGCCTGCCACCCCACCTCACCCCACCCCCAATCAATTGCTGGTGGCCACTGCACGGAAAAGGATCATGAGACTTCACATGTGGACCTAGAGAGAATGAGGGCCATACTGATTAGTAATGTCTGTCATGGGTACAAAAGGGGAAAACAATGATGCGTGTGCCACATAACTGCCTTCTCTAAAACCGTATCTCATGAGGAAGGATAGGGAGTCGATAAATGGAATTTGTTACCCCAAGTAAGTTGTATAACCCAAAATATAATTATCTTCAAACTGACAAAACAGTACTACACTTTCTAAATATTAATCGGATCTTGCTAATGATGAGCATGACTTACCCAAAAGAGTTTATTACAGCAGGCAGTAAGAGGCCGGGCTAGATCACCTCTGAATATTCTTCTCAGCCCTGCATAGGACTCTATGATTTTTTTCAAGATGCCTCATTGTACTATCCCAGCTGTATTCCAGGTGGCTTAGTCTTCCCAACAGCTTTGCTTTGAAGACGTCATGAATATTTAAACAAACTTCAGGCTAAACATTTTTCACGCTTCTCATTTCATCCACAGTCCAAAGCCGGGTTTTGTTTGGCAAGAAGGCTCATTTTTGAGATGTGTGTATGTGCACATATATGCATATAAACCCACTGGCATTGTGTTATATACACACACTCGGACCTCCAAGGTACGTGTATGTAAATCCCTCCTCTTAAACCTTTTTTCTAAAATACATTTATTTATTTATTTTTGGCTGCGTTGGGTCTTCGTTGCTGCGCGCGGGCTTTCTCTAGTTGTGGAGAGCGGGGACTACTCTTTGTTGCAGTGCATCGGCTCTAGGCGTGTAGGTTTCAGTAGTTGCGGCTCGCGGACTCTAGAGCGCAGGCTCAGTAGTTGTGGCGCACGGGCTTAGTTGCTCCGCGGCATGTGGGCTCTTCCCAGACCAGGGATCGAACCCATGTCCCTTGCATTGGCAGACAGATTCTTAACCATTGCGCCACCAGGGAAGGTCCCTCCTCTTAAATCTTGACCCTCAGCTCTGAAGTTAAAGTCTGCAGTTAAAGGCCACTGACATGTCTTCAGGCACAAACCAGCAGGTATGCAGTTAAGTATGGACAGACTGATTATTTGGAAGTGACCTGCTAATGTTCCTACTGCAGTTATTCATTGACTGTGACTTCAGAACCACTGTGACAGTGAGAAAGCCAATGTCCCTTTCATTGTCTTGATGAGTAAGAGGCTAAATGAGTCACAGAAGGTCCCAGAGAGAGGTGGGAGCAGGTAAGGCATGAAGGGTTTAGGTAAAGAGGGTTGGTTAAATACACACATCTTTCTCTTTTCCATGAAATCCCATGAAGACAACTACAGAAGTGTTTTGTTGTTGTTGTTTTAGGGTTTACACCCACCAGAATTGAGAGAACAGGCAAGGAAAAATAACAAATTGCAGAAGCTGAATGTAGATGAAAAAAACACAACAAAATCGTAAGCCAGCAGTTGATAAAGCAGAGGAACATGGATTAGCAGCACCTAATCAGAAAGGAAGATACCCCTAGAAATGAAGGTGAAGGCAGTGGGAATGGTTGAAATTCAGTTTAAGAAGCTCTGAGTTCCCCAGATCTGTCTCCCTACTTCATGCAGCAAGACTGCCAAGATCCCAACCTGGCAAGAGACCAGAGATTTCTCCTCTAGAGAAGATAAAACTAAAGGTCTCTGGGTAAAGGACTCCAGAACCAGGTCCTACATTTAAAAAAAAAAAAAAGGGGGAATGAAAAATTAGAAAACAAAAATAGCTCTTAGTAAAAATATTTTTTGTTTTAATGAAAGAGCAAAAGTTAAACTCAATAGAAAGGTTAGAAAATAAAGTTAAGGAAATCGCCCAGAATAGAAAGTAAAAAGATAAAGAAAAATAGGAAAGAAATGAAAATTTAAACACTGTTATAGGAAGTCTACTATCCAAGAAACAGGAATCACTGAATGCAAGAACAGAAAAAATGGAGGGGAGGAAATCATGCATTATATTTACCTATTGCTGCATTAAAAAAATTACCCCAACCACACAGAAACTTATAACAAACATTTATTCTCTTACCTAGTTTGTGAAGGTCAGGAATCTAGGAGCAGCTTAGTGGGGTAGCTCTGGCTCAGGGTCTCCTCAGAGGTTGCAGTCAAGCTGTCAGCAAGGGCTGCTGTCTCATCTGATAGCTGGACTGGGGCTAGAGGATTCTTTCCAAAGTGACTCACTCACATGGCTGTTGGCAGAAGCCTCAGCTGCTAGCTGGCTATTGGCAGGAGGCCTCAGTTCTTTGCCACATGGAACTCCCCATAAGGCTTCTTCACATGGTAGCTGGCTTCCCCCAAAGCAAGTGATCCAAGAGAAAGAGAGAACATGGCCAAATGGAAGTCACGGGTGCCTTTTATAGCCCAATCTCAGAAGTGAATTATTACCATTTCCACTGTGTGCTCTTGGTCACAAAGACCAATCCTGGTCCAATAATGGGAGTGAACTGTACAAGGTATGATTATCAGGAGGCGAGGATCATTGGGGCCATCTTGGAGGCTGCCTATCACATCCATGAAATAGGTATGTGTGTATGTGTATATTTATGTATATGTGTATTTCAATTCTCAGAATTTGAGGACCTAAGTTTCCAGAACTGAAAAAGACAACTAACCACTTAGCACAATGGGCCCACGCCAGAGCCTACTGTCACGAACTTTCAAAACACCAAGGAGGGACTTCCCTGGTGGTGCAGTTGTTAAGAATCCGCCTGCCAATGCAGGGGACACAGGCTCAAGCCCTGGTCTGGGAAGATCCCACACACCGTGGAGCAACTAAGCCTGTGTGCCACAACTACTGAGCCTGCACTCTAGAGCTGGTGAGCCACAACTACTAAGCCCACGCACCACAACTACTGAAGCCCATGTGCCCTAGAGCCTGTGCTCCGCAACAAAAAGAAGCCACCGCAATGAGAAGCCAGTGCACCGCAACAAAGAGTAGCCCCCGCTCACTGCGACTAGAGGAAGCCCGCACACAGCAACAAAGACCCAACACGGACAAAAATAAATACATAAATAAATGAAGAAGATACACAAATGGCCAACAGGCACATGAAAATGTGCTCAACAACACTTATCATCAGGAAATGATCAAAACCACGAGATATTACCTCACACCTATAAAACGGTTATTAGCACAAAGACAAGAGTTAACAAGTGCTGGCCAGGATATGGAGAAAAGGGAACCCTTGTGCAGTGTTGGTGGGAATGTAAATTTGTGCAGCCACTATGGAAAACAGTATGGAGGTTCCTCAAAAAATTAAAAATAGAACTACCATATGATCCAGCAATCTCATTCCTGGGTATATATCCAAAGAAGATGAAATCATTATCTCAAAGAGATATCTGCACCCCACCTTTTTCACTGAAGAATTACTCACAAGAGCCAAGACATGAGAAAAACCTGTGTTAACTGACAGATGAATGGATAAAGAAAATGTGGTATGGGGAAGTCCCTGGCAGTCCAGTGGTTAGGACTCCACGCTTTCACTGCCATGGGCCTGGGCTTGATCCCTAGTTGGGGAACCAAGATCCCGCAAGCCACATACCATAGCCACAAAAAAAAAAAAAAAAGAAAAGAAAAGTAAAACAAGAAAGAAAATGTGGTATATATACAAAATGGAATATTATTCAGCCATAACAAAGGAAACCCTACCATTTGCAACAATATGAATTAACCTTGAGGGCATTATGTAAGTGAAATAAGTCAGACAAAGAAAAATGCTGTATGATATCACTTACATGTGGAATCTAAAAAAGATGAACTCATAGAAACAGAGTAGACGGGTGGTTGCCAGAGGCAGGGCCTAGGAGGTGGGGGAAATGGGCGAAGGTGGTCAGAGGTACAAACCTCCAGTTTATTTTGTAAAGCCTGCGGATGTAATGGACAGCAGGGTAACTACAGTTATCAATACTGTACTGTACGCTTAGAAGGTGCTAATAAGATTGTAGATGTTAAAAGTTCTCACCATGCATACACACACACATAAAATGGTAACTAATAAGATGATGGATATGTTAAGTAGCCTTATTGGTAATCACATCACAATACACACATATATCAAATCATGTTGGATACCTTAAACTTGTACACAATGTCATATATCAATTATATCACGATAAAGCTGGGGAAAAAAGTCAAATAATCAGTAATCAGAATGGCTTCAGACTTCTCAAGGGCAACACTGGAAGCTAGAAAGCAATAAACAGTGCCTTCAAATTCTTGAAAGAAAATGATTTCCAAGCCAGAATTAAACCCTCCAGAATGGAAAACATTGGAAAAGAAACAACCAAATTTTAGAAGCTGAAAAGTAAATTAAAAAAAAAAAATCCTGAATTTTAAAAGTTGACAATGAAGAACTTGAAAATAATGAATTAGCAGCACAGGGAACCTCCAGAAATGGAGGTTAAGGGAGGGACGGGCTGTTTGAAATACAGTTAACTGCTAAGTACTTAGCAGGCCTTTTCAGTTCTGGAAATATAGAGGCCTAAATTCTGGGCATGAAAAAGGTAGTTATACCAGCCAAAGCATCAATGAAGAGAACAGAATAAAAGTATTCTGAATCACGCTTGGTAAGTTACTGCAAGATACGTTTTACCCAAATGGAGGAGGAAGCAGAGAAACAGGAAGACAAGAGAAACAAGAAATGGGAGCTCCAAACCCAAAGAGAGGTAATGGGGAGCTCCAGGATAGTGGTGAAGCAGGACCCCTGAGGGACCACTGTGTGCCAGGCTGCGGGGCAACCAGTCCAGGGTGGAGGTCAGAGGTCCCCAGGGAGGATGCTTTTTCAGAGTGATGAAATGGATGGAATACCTGGCGCATCTCAATGCCTTGGGAGGAACTGAGACACTCAGTCAAGGCTTTGAGGTCGAATTCACAATAGTGCACAGAAAAGCAAGCAGACAACAAAATTGTTTTAAAGAGCAAGATAATTATGGACTCCTGGGGAGAACACTGTCCAGGAAAGAAAAAGCAGTCATAGTTTACAACATGACTCAGCTCTGACTAGCATTTATATAGTCATATTATTGTAAACACTGAATACTGACCTAATCAAAATTATGAAAGAACTATATTCTGGGGGAGTAGGAGATGGCTTCCACAGTGGGAATTTAATAGAGAATGCCTAGAACAGAAATATCTAGCATTGGTAACAAGCAGACAGAGATAGAAGTTAAATACGAAAATAATCAGCTGGTTGACTGTGGGAGGGGAAATGAAGGAGAAAACAGGAGACTACTGTGTTTTGTGGCCAACTTTGTAGAATCCTTTGACTTTCTAAACTGCACGTGCATTACTTTGATCTTAGAAAGAGATTAACATGCTGCAATGAGAAATCAGGCAGTAGCCAACCATTCATTCATTCAATAAGCATTTAATGTGTGCCTACAGTATACCAGTCCCTGGGAATTTGGAGGAAAAACAAAAAATGATCCAGGCCCTTTCCTCCCTGGCTCACAGTCTGTTGGGTTTCTCAGCACAGCCAGAGGGGCAACAATTCAAACTCTTCTGTGGTGAGGCGTTAATATGGTGAAGGAAAGAGGCGTGGACACCTGCTTGTTTTGAATGTCAAGGTCTGTGGCTAGCGGTTTCTGCTGGCTTGCCTTGAGCAAGGTTGCTGTGGGCTTAGCCTCAAGTCATGATGGGACCCAAGCAGGTGGGGCAGATGACAACTGAAGTAACAATGATACCTCACATGGGCAGTCGGCAACGTGGGATACACTTTCTAAAGCATTAGGGCAACCGAAGGCTGGTTTCAAGCATGAGGGTCACTGGCTGGCTGCTTTGTTTGCATGACCTCATTTAATCCTCACATTAAACTTCTAAGGTGGCTACTATTATTATCTCCACATTCTAGATAAGGAAACTGGAGCCCAGAGAGGTTATGTGACCTGCCTAAGGTCATAAGCAGTAGAACGAAACCTCAAACCCAAGTCTTGAGTCTATGCCCTTCAGCCTTAAGACTGGGAATTTTTCTCAGTCATTGGATTAAGAGCTGCAAGACCTGAATTCTAGCTCCTGCTCTACCAATAATCGGCTGTGTGATCTTAGGCAAGTCCCTTCCCTTCTCAATGTCTGTTTCCAGGTGTGAAAAACGGAGGGGGCTGACTCAGATGACATCTAAGCATCCTCTATACTTTGGCAGTCTGTGTTAGCAATAGGGAAAGCCAATGGGAAAAGGAAACACATGAATGGGGTGCAGAGGTGAACACACTTTTCTCCTCTGAGCCTCGACTGCCTCATCTGTAAAATTAGAGAATCATTAAGACACACCTCTCATGGTTGTTAAGTGTATTAAAGAAGACAGCGTATGGAAAGTACTTAGCACTTGCCTGGGCACAGAGTAAGTGCTCAATCAACACGAGCCCTTATTCATTCCTACTACTCATATGCTTACAGGTCTCCACCACACTTGGATTCCTGAAAGTTTCCACTTCTGGTAAGGTCAAAGTACCATGTTTGTGGGAAGAAGGGGGGATCAAAGCACAAGAAAAGGGAGTCAAACAAAATTACTGTCTGACAGGAATGTGTGCTGTTGCCCTTTATTGGTTTTACATACGAGTTAGTTTACCAATACTTTCAGGAGCATGTAAGTGTGAAATTGGAAAGCGTCACCGCAGGACTGCCACAAGCCACTGCACTGGCGATATAAAAGGGGAGGCGGGGGGGAATACACTGGGCCAGGGAGAGGGAGAAAACTAGAGAGACGGAAAGGATAGGAAGGTGAGCCCCAGGTGTGGAAGGACAAAAAGATACGGGGCTGGGGAGCAAACTGGCTTTAAAGTTCAAAGCACATTCATCCAGATTGACTGTTGAACACACACTTCTTTGAGTTTTTAAACATGCCCCCACTGTCCTACCTCTGTGCTTTCCCTCAAACCACTTCCTCTATGTGATTTCCTATTCCCAGCCACGGACACTGCTCAAGGCCAGCCTAGCTTTCAGGCCAAGCTCAAATTTTATTTTCTTTCAGAAGAAATTACAAAGCGTTCATGGTTAATAAGGATATAGACTCTGGGTCAGCGAGACCTGCTTTGGAATTGAGTTGGTTGAACTTGAGGCGAGTTTCTTCACCTCTCAAAACCTCAGCTTCCCAATCTGTAAAATGAAGATATGTAGTAACAACCTCACAGGATTACAATGAATAATAAATGATGGTGCACATGAAGCCTTAACCATATGCTCAATAAATGTCAGCTGCTGTTATTTTCTCCATCACCCACATTCCAGTCCATTCCCTACACCTATTACATTGAACTAGAATTACTGACAACCATGGAACCATGCTTCTGTCTCTGAATCCCAAAAAAAAAGCCTAGTACACTAGGTAACATGCAATAGGTGCTGCATAATAAATACCATCTGAATTGAATGCAATGACTATCACATTCTCAAGCTCATGATTATTGACTGTTTTGAGTAGAAGAAAAAACATCCCAAGCAATTGGCTACAGGTGACCAGATGATCATGGCAGGGTTCCCAATCTTGTCTGGGATGAGAATGAACCTCTCCAGGAAACCATTCTGTGGCAGGGACCCTTGGGCTCCCATAATAATGAAAACAAGAACAATTAACAACTAACATGTATTGAGGACTTACTATGTCCCGAACACTACCTCTAAGTGCTTTACCCAAAATAAATCAGTTAAAGGAACTCCAGGGGCAATTCTCACCCCCACTTTACAGAGGAAACTGAGTGATCAGCTGCCCCAGTTTGCCAGTATCTGAGGGGGGTTCCTCAGACTTTCAGTGCTAAACTCAGAAAAGTCCCAAGCACGCTGGGACGAGTGTGCCCTAACACTGAAGCACACAGATATTAAGTAAATGTCCCAAGGTCAATGAGGGGCCAAATCAGGATGAGAAACCCAGGAGCCCCATTCGCGTCTACTGCAGGCACAGACAAAGGCAAAAATGAACCCACTGAGACAACAAATTAGCCAGGTCATCAAGTGAGCTGTCCACCAGGCTTCTGAGCAGAGTCTGACGCAAATAAGTACTCAATCTAATTGTCCCAACCGTGTTCTAACCGCGCACTGCCCAGAGCTACCCATATGACCTTAGGCAAATCATTATCATCTCTGGGCCTCCGATGTTTTCCTCTTCAAAATGAAGGGGTCACACTAAATAGAGGATGGCAAATACATCGGCTCCCTTGCCCATGGCAGGCAAAAGTAAATGATTAGGCTACTACTTCCCACTCCACCCAGACTTGGGCCTCAGAATCCTTCTCAACCCAACACACTGGGTATTCACAACCCATTTGTAGCTGATGCTTAGCATGATCTCTAAAGCCACCAGCTTTATCTTCACAGTCTGTTGGCACTCAACTAGCTTCCCAGGAATTGCTCTGGTCTCTTAGGATTTGGCACTCAGACTAACACCCAAGGATAGGGAGCAGCTGGATGGCAGCAGGGTGACAAAGGAAGGGACAGTCTCCATAGACTGGGCACTCCCTGTGTCCAGTCCTATGCCATGTATACCTCACAGTACAGCACAGTGAACGAGGGCAGGGACTCAAGAGAGACCACCAGGGCTCAGCATCCTGGCTCACCATTTACCAGCTGTGTGACCTTGGGCAAATTACCTAACGTTTCTCGATTTCCTCAACTACACAAGGAGGACTGCGATACTATCTACCTCACAGGATTATAAGGATTCAATTAGTTAATATGTGTAAAATGCCTGGCACGTAGTAAGTAGATGTGTTAATACCAGAATCCTCAAAATCACCCTCTGAGGTGGATATTATTTAACAGATGAGGGAACTGAGATTCAGAGCGACTAAGCCGCCCAAGATCACACAACTAGTTAAACAGCAAAGCCGGATTCAAACACTAATTTCTAAGCCTTTGCTCCGCCACACTGCATTTCCATCAACACTCAATGGTGAAATAATGGATTCTTAATTATCTGCAGGGCCTTGCCTGTACTCCTGGGGCTGCTGTACTTCCACCCTCAGCACCGGCTTGATCCCTCCTGACACTGCTCTCCTAGCTGGCTCCTGAACACTGCCTGCTTCAACTCCTGGACCAGCCACACCTTCGGCACAGAGAGAGCAGATACCTACAGAAAACCAGAACACAGACTGCTGAGTCTCCAGCTCCTGGGAAACAGGGGAGAGAATCTTTACAATTCTGATCATTGGTCTTCCCCTATCTGTAAAGCGAATTCTGCTATTTTATAGATTTCTATCTTTCAGGGAATTGAGCAAACACAGATTAGAGAAAATGGGGAAAGGGATTAAGCACCTTAGGTACCTATGCTGTATCTTATCTACCTCACTCCCCTAGGGGTCCTCCTAAACATATGTATCTCTTTGTCTTAAAAATCATAGCTATTCACAAAAATATTCTGGCTAACACCAAAGTTGCTACAGCTAATATATTTCTTGCTATGCTATTATGTCCAGAAAGAGTGAGCTGGTGCCCACATTTCTAGTTCATTCCATCTACTGCTTTTTTTCTTTGGCAGCGCCACGCGGCATGCACAATCTTAGTTCCCGGACCAGAGATCGAACCTGTGCCCCCTGCAATGGAAGTGCGGTGTCTAAACCACTGGACTGCCAAGGAGGTCCCAATATGCCTTTTTAAAAGCTGGGGAAGTGTTTACCCAAAGATGGGGCTTGGAGAGTCTCTAACACTAGTGACAGAGACCAGAAATTGGTTCCATTCTTGCTTCTGCCCAGGTTGCTGGTGGGAGCTGAGCAGGCAGCTTGCAGCAGGTGACACAGAACTGTGTGCTCTTCCAGCCGGTGACCCCACAGGACGCGACATGGGAAGGTCCACTGACCTCCAGAGCGCAGTAATGATGTACGACGTCCAGCTCTCAATGGCTCCTACCTCTCCTCCTCACTTTACAGATGATAGGAAAGGCAGGACGAACGTGAGTTGGAAAAATACAGATACATGTTTCCCTCCAAAGTCTCTCTCCTTGCTTATGAGATAAAGTCAGCTCCATCTAGACCAATTACTCTCCACGTTCTAAACGGTTCCTTCCTTTGTGAAACCGTCATACTCTTGCCTTTTCAAAGGAAACAATCTCTTGGCCGGGAACTTGACTCTCTCAACTCTAATGCCAAGGGAGAACCCCAGAGTTATCCGGCAAGGGGAAGGGTCCCACCAAATAAGAGTGTTTTTACCTGTAAAATTTGCTCTGGATGTGTGTCCAAGAGGTGAGAACAGATAAAAGCAAACTCCCAGGGAAGCACTGGAGGAGAAAGGTAAGAATGCCGAGTGTGATTTTAACAGATGGGGTTGGGAAAGGACAGCAAAGGGTAGTAGGTAGGAAAGCTGGCTCAGGTTCCGCAAGATGTAGACTTGGCCACTCAGTGTGTGACCTTGGAAAAGTTACTGAACCATCTTCTGTGACTAACAGAACCTCCTTCCTCCTCCGAAAACTGGTGATAACAACGGTGTAATCTCTCCAGGGTTGTCATGAGGCTTCAGTGAGATGACACAGATGAAGGGCAGAGTGCCAAGAACTGGAGCCATTCTTACTAACCAGTCTGCCTCTCTCGGCCCATCATTTGACGCTAACGCTGTCTGACAGCTAACATTCATGGAGCACTTACTGTGACCAGGCACAGTGCTGACCTCTGGGTTTCAAAGGGGAATTAAGTCTTGGCTTGATTATATTAAACCAGCCTGAAGTTTGTGAGTATTAGTACTCTTCCACAGATTACTGCCAGGATTAAGCGAGAAAACGCCTCCTACAAAGGGTTTAGTCCAGTGCCTGACGTAAAAAGAGTACTCAGTACTCAGCAGATACTAACGTCAAGGGCAAGCCCCGTTTGCCTTGGTAACAAACAGGAAGGCGAGATGGTAGACCTGAGTCTGCTTTTTGGCCTCTCCCACTTAGCCACACCCTTTGCTGCCAGCTCTTGCATCCCTGGTCAGCAGTCCCTAGCCTACATCAAGGACTTGGCTCTTCTAGAACAAATATGGAAGGACCCATAGACCTGAAGAGCTTGAAGGCTAAGGTGATTAAAACAGAGAAAACTTGTCGGGCTAGTAGTTACCCTAGCGAGGAGTGGTAACTGGAAGAAAGCCTACGGAGCTCATGGACGCTGGTGACGCTGTCTCTCGGTCTAGATGCTGGTTACATGGATGCTGTTGACACTGTCTCTTGGTCTAGATGCTGGTTACGTGGAGGCTGGTGACGCTGTCTCTTGGTTTAGATGCTGGTTACATGGACGCTGGTGACACTGTCTCTTGGTCTAGATGCTGGTTACGTGCATGTGTTCACACCGAGAAAACAACTTCTACAATTAAGACTTGTGTACTTTTCTGTATGAATGTTATGTTACAATAAAAAATTATTCACATCGTGACTGCCCCTCTCCATTATCCAAAGCATGAAGCAGCCCTTCCCAATGGGTATTACAAGTACAACTGGGTTGCAAGCACAAGATGTCAGTCCCCGGTGGCAGCAAGCAGCCTTATCACTTTACCCGCTGGGAGCTGTGGAAATACCATGATGTTTGGTGAGACTGGCAAGTCCTGCTCTCGAGTACCCAATGAATAGTATCCTCCTCATCAGACCAGTTTACCTTAAGGTTTTTCCTATCTAAGGTCAATTTTATTTACTTTTTTTATTTTTTTAAAATTTTTTAAATTTTTTGCCTGCACTGGGTCTTCGTTGCTGCACACGGGCTTTCTCTAGTTGCGGCGAGCAGGGGCTACTCTTCATTGCAGTGCGCGGGCTCCTCACTGCGGTGGCTGCTCTTGTTGTGGAGCACGGGCTCAAGGTGCACGGGCTTCAGTAGCTGTGGCTTGCAGGCTTAGTTGCTCCGCGGCATGTGGGATCTTCCCGGACCAGGGCTCCAACCCGTGTCCCCTGCATTGGCAGGCGGATTCTTAACCACTGCGCCACCTGGGAGGTCCCTATTTACTCCATTTTTAATCAGATTCTTTTATCCTCTCCAACCAGGAAACAGCTGGCTACATTTAAGGGTCGACACCCCTAGACTGATCTTTACAAACCTGAGAGTCAGTCTTGGACATCACTCCGTATCTCACCCTTCATAACGAGCAAATGTCTAGTAGGTCCCTCCCTCTTCCCCAACTTCCTTCCTTCCCAACTGCTGGAGGGAAAACCTAAAATAAATTTCAATCATTTGTCAAGTCAATGGATATACAAGTCAATGGATATAATTTCAGTAAAAATATACAGACTACGTGCTGGTTTTCTCTTTGAAAGTTTATTGTCATTAAAAAAAAATAAAACCCTCTACTTGTTACATTCACCTCTCAGAACATTTAATGTACCAGTTAATGATGTTATTGTAAAAAAAAAAAAAGCCCACCAACTGCTTGAAATGGCTCTAAGTTATCATTATTATTTTTTGCCATGTTCTGGTATCATAGTGGTTTAAACTCTTTGGAAAAAACTGGTGCAACATTAAGTAGCAAGATCTCAAATTCCCAGATTAGAAACAATTTTTATATCAGGAGGAATTTTAGTAAAAAATCCAACGATAAAAGGAAATGTTAATAGAAAAACAAAAACAAAAATACTGTAAAAAATAGGATTCCCCCCACCCAGCCCCAAGTTAGGTTAAAAAAAAAAAAAAAAAAAAAGGAACCAATCCCACCCCATCCACCCCCCATATTTCTCTTAGAAAAGTCACCCAGTCCTAAACGCAGGGTCTCACACACCAATACAAGTAGCCTGATTTGCAGACCAGCCTCTGGGATCTTACACTGGCCCCAGTCTGAAGTTTTTTTTTTCAAAACTTAAGGTAAGTTAGGTAGTTAGAATTCCATAAATACTGGTAACCGAATGAATGAAAACATCCTGACTTTGGTATGGCTACAGAAATCTGGAAACTGTTCAAGAGGACACTGGCTTAGAGAGGGAGCTGGGGGAAGCACACAGCAACCCCCAAGTGGAGGTAAATAAACACTAGGCCACACCCACAGCAAACACTGCGTGTAACACCTGAGGCTGATGCCTTGAACGAAGCACATGTAAAGGTTCTTGATCAGAATCACACACATACAGCTTCTTGATCAGATTAACACACGTATAGGTTCTTGATTGGAATTGTCTGGACCAAACTTTATCCAAGTTACCACTTGCAGGAAACAGTTTGAATTTGGTAATTTATCCAGTGCCCTGGAGTCCAAGAAGAGACAAAGACCTTTTGGAAGAAGAATAACCACCCGGGCTAAAAGCCAGGCCCCTCTTATTCTAGGAAGCTCAAAGTCTGTTTTTTCCTTCTCTCGTTCGATTTTGCCCATCACAAAAGCACCTCCATCTCCCAACAAGAGGGCTCTTCCACCCCAGGTCACCACAGGGGCCTGTCTGAGGGGTAGAACTGCTGATTTTTCATCCCTGGAGTGACTCAATAAAAAGCAAGTCTTCTGGGATCAGGAATATAATTTACAGTGCTGTGTCTCAAGCGTAATTTACGGTTTCCCTCATTTTCACTAGATCATGATTGTTAAAGGTTGTGAGGATACTGAGAAGGCAGCAAGGGGCTGCGACCATGCCGAAGTGTGGCCTCAAACATCCTCAAATTTACTGAAAAGGGTAAAGTGCCCGGTCTTCAAATCACCAGGTTCTTCATGAAAGCACAAAGGACCCACCAGACAAGGCAAGAAAACAAGGCAACTTGCTGCTGCATCCATGCAGAAAAGTAGTTATCGATACAATCCTTCCCCCAAAAAACAAACTTTGGTGCAGTGTTAGGAAGACAAGATAATCATTTAAAAAAAAAAAAATTTAAATAAACCACCTTCAATGGCAACACACACTAACTATATCTAAATAAATTTCCATCACAGGGCACAAGGGGATAACCAAGAGCTCCCTGATATTATGGGAGGTAACACACACCACAGTGACAATTCAATCAAGAGAGAGCCTCCCTTACAGCAAAGGCCGCCAAGAAGAAACAAAAGGTGAAGCCCCTGTTTACTGTCGATCTGGTTCACTATTGCAAAGATCATAATCATGGGGGGCTGGGAGGCAGAGAAGAAACTCAGAACGCAGAACGCCCAGGCAATTTTGATAAACAGCATCATTTGTCCTGTGGTCTAAATGAGACTCCAACACCAGAAAAACGTGAGAGGAAAATTGGATTATAAATGAAAACTAAAATGTATCTATACAAGTCTTTACTCTGAGTCAGTAGGGTTTGGTCTCTGTTGAAGCCAGGACTCTGGAGAAGGTGATTTACTTGTCATCACAGCTCTACAACTAGCTGTGGGGTGTGTACATCAAGAGACAACACGAAGACAATCACTTGAGACCAAGGGAATTACTTACAAAGATTTCCTAGGATGTATAAGGTCTACTGATTGCCCATTGAGATGCTAATACTTGCTCTAACCCCAAATACTTTAAACATCTTAAGGTGGCAACTAGAATATTAGAAACAAAACAAAAAAATCATCACCCAGTGAGTTATTTCTCCCATTATGGGAATGAGGGAAAGGGAGCAGGGCAGGCTGTTTCACCAGGATTCATCAGGGAGAGTGCAGGTTTAGCGGCAGCCAACGGCCTTCCCCGTCTGCAACCTGGGCCAGATCTCCTGGGAGCCCGGGAGTGCCGACAAGGTTCCATGGGCTCGGAACGGCCAAAGCGCAACACTGGCATCGGCGACGAGAAGAGTGCGATGTGAGTTACCAGTGAGAGTCTACAGACCACTGAGGACTCCACCAACCATCTCACCTCCCCACCGACCACAGACAACCCGGATCACCAGCGGGCGGCAGGTGCCACCTCATCCACTTGGGAGCAGGAGAGAGGAGGAAATTACAAACGAAAGCTTCTGAAATGACCGCTTCTTGCTCCAGCCTGAGCTAGAACAAATGTGTTTGCACGTTGCTTTAAACAACATTTAAACTATGGAACCTTCAGCACTTTATGAATATGAAACGCCCCCTTCCCTCAACCCCATTTACTGCAGTGCACGTCGTCTCCCAGGTGAATTTTTCTGTCTTTCAGCCGGTGGAATGGATGGCATACGCCAGATGTTACACAAGGCATTCATTTCTCCGAGAAGGCTTAGAGCCAGGAGAATTAACCTCCTTCTGCTAGGACCTCTGCCCCAAGCTTCTGGGGAAACAGTGAATTGGGCTTGACAAGGAAGGTAGCTACATGATCCACTAATCAGATTCAAAACATGAAAATGCATTCAGCAGGGTACCCCTTCCTGCTCCTCATCATGACAGAAAGACCTACAGATAATTAAGAGAGTTGTCCCTTCAAACTCAAAGGAGGCTTTAAAAAAAAAAAAAAAAAAAGACAAAGTATAAGCAAAAAACAAAGAAATCAGTAAAGCAAACTCCCAATACTCCTGAAAGTAAAATAGTCTCATGGTGACAGATGACTGGAAGAAGTCGAGGCAGGGAAAGAATGACACAAAGGCGGGAAGTGCCTGGCCACAAGGGCACCTTGCAGAATCCACCAAGTGTTCTCCATTTTCCAAGGCCAAGCAAGTAGCAAGTCCCAAGTTAAAAACTTTCTATTAAGAGCAAAACAAAACCAAAAACCATTCCAGAAAAGGGGTCAAGGGAAGAACAACACTGGAGAAAGTCAAGCCGCTGACCTCCGGCGGATCACGAAGAGCCCGCGCTGAAGCTGGCCCAAGTAAATCCTCATCTTGGTGCTGTCACTTGTCTTCCTCACCCAGATCTGCAGGGGAGATGGAAAAGGAACAGGATGAGAGAGGCTAATCCTGAGGGGCAAATGTTCCAGAGCATCAGGATGTTTGCATGAATTAGGTGTAGCCAGACAGCTGGCAACCTCTTCCTGTCAACCCGTGAGGCATTCACAGGCCTTGACCTCTAGCCTCCTAAAGGCATGCCTCCAACGCAGAGAGCAGGCATCAGCCCTTGAACTCATTTCTCCCAGCCATCTCTCTTACACCTTTGAGTAAGAAAATGGAAAGCACGGTGTTCTTGAGTTCCATTTTTGCCTTCATCTTAAAGACTCTTTTTTTTTTTTTTTAGACTGCACTATGTAGCAGGTGGGCTCTTAGTTCCCCGACCAGGGATCGAACCTGTGTCCCCCGCACTGGGAGTGTGCAGTCTTAACCACTGAACCACCAGGGAAGTCCCCTTAACGACTCTTTTTGTTATGGTATGACTACAGCATTATCAACATTCAAGACACATATATTCATAAACTTACAATCAAATTAGAAAATATTTTCCTTGCCCCTAGGGACTTCCATAGTATAGCCTTTCAATTCTCTGGTTTCCTGGCAATTAAGGCTAATGGTCATAACAGCAAAAGATAGAAAAATTAACAACAAAAGAAATGCCCACGGGTGAGCGAAGGCCCAATGAGGATGCTGAGAAGGCCCAACTAGCTTAAGACAGTCCTTCCCCCCTGACCGCATCATTCCGCCACAGATGGGGTCAGATGTCTGGCACTGTACAGGGCAGATGTATTCTTCCCTAGAACTGAAAACGAGCTCTTCCAGCATGGGGCCTGCCAGAGCTGCCAAGTGCACCCAGTATGTGGCATCCCTGCAGCCAGGGAGGGGAAGGAGAGCTGCCACCTCTGTCACCTGACCCACTTGCGGGGGAGATTACTGGGGGCCAGACACTGTGCTGACCAAACTGACCAAGCTCCTTCATCCTCAGAACAATCCTATGGAGTAAGTACTGTTATCACCCCCATTTTACAGAAGAGCAAGGCTGAGTCCACTTGTCCGATGGGAACCCTGGCGCCTGACATCAAAGCCCTTTGCTCTTCTTACCTGGTTCCCCGCCTTCTCACCCCTTCTCTCATCCATGTTATTAACATGTGATCAGATGCAGACAAAAGCATAAGTTTTTTAAAGATCTGCATCTCACCTATATATGCAAGTACAAGTTTACAGATATAGCTCCTCCTTTGCCCATTCAGTTGTCAGGTTTAAAAAAAGCTTCTTCAGGGCTTCCCTGGTGGCGCAGTGGTTAAGAATCTGCCTGCCAATACAGGGGACACAGGTTCGATCCCTTGTCCGGGAAGATCCCACATGCCTCGGAGCAACTAAGCCCTTGCACCACAACTACTGAAGCCTGCGCGCCTAGAGCCCACGCTCCACGACGAGAAGCCACTGCAATGTGAAGCCCGTGCACCACAATGAAGAGTAGCCCCCGCTCACCACAACTAGAGAAAGCCGGCGCGCAGCAACGAAGACCCAACGCAGCCAAAAATAAATAAATAAATTTATTTTTTTAAAAAAAAGAGAAAGCTATTCTCAGTTTCATATTTCCTTACTGTGATTATTTAACAACAGAGACTTCAAAGTCAAATACACTTGTTTAAAAATAAAGACCTCACATGAAGCTGAGCCTCTAAAGGACCTTGCAGAACCATTTTAAACTGAAAACTGACCCCAAGGAGGGCTGAAGAGCCAGTCACCAACATGCTCAGACCCACGCACCAAATTTGCTCACAGTCAAGTTATGCAGAAGCCAAGTAGCTTCAGTGTTACTTAGGATTTCACCTGAAAAAATGAGCTGGAATACTTCCAAGAAGTGAGAAATGTTTTCCCCGTTGCAAGCCTCCGACGCACTGAGGCTTCTCCCCTCCAGGAGACATGTCTCAGTGTCACTGTTTCCTTGTCAGACTTCGCTAACACTCTATTATGTCAAAGGGTGACAATCTTCAACAGAGAGAGAGAAAAAAAATCTAACTTGCATTTCTGTTTTCCTGAAAAGTCCTGAGGTGTCAGAGAATAATGCATGGGTTCTGAAATTAGGCTCAGGGACGAGGAGGCCACATGCCCTCTGTGCAGCAGCCCACACGGCCAGGCACACGTGCTCCACTGTGAAAACTGCAAAGCCTCCTGCCAGGGCAGTGGCTCTCTGAGATGCCCTGTTCCGACCCGGCTGAGGGTGACACACAGATCGCGAGCCCAGAGAAAAATGCCGTTGATTTATCTGGAAGGCTCTCCCTAACTTCTAAGTAAACAATCATTTTGCCAACTAGTCACATTTGAGGGCATTTTCAATTCAGGAAGCTGGGAGAATAGAATAGGCTTAAGTTATTTCATAATCCAGCTTCATTAGACTTACTATGCACTGGCACAAATAAGTTAGAGGGGAGACACATAAAAATCAATTTCTTTGCAGACATTTGTGGACTGATAAAAGATCAAGCCAAACAAGCTATTAACGTTTTAAACTGTTTTTTGACTACTAACAAGAACAGTTACACACTGCTGACACCCTCCTAAAGAAGGTTCAGCCGGAGAACTCACAGGCTAGGCACATCATCCTTCAGCATGACCCTCAGAGCTGACTTTCACCCAGCCCCCATCCTATAAGAGAGACTGGAGGAGACCAGGCCCTAAGGGTATGAGCCTGGTAGCTCATTGTTCAGAAGCACAACAGGACACGTCGGATTAGAGAGACAGCAGGTGAAGAGTAGTGTGTGGGTCAGATCAGGCCAGCACCCATTTACTGAACACTTACTGTGTGCCAGACCCTGTGCCAGGTGCCTTGTTAGATCCTCAGAGCATGAAACAAATCTGAGTGCACATGAAAGCTCGAGAGAAATAACAGCAAAAACAGAGTATGCTCCAACGGCAAGTCCCATCCTCAGTAGATGGCTGCCTCAAAAAGCAGCAGGATTTGAATGCGCAAACATCACACCAACTTGCCTTGTGTTCTTTCCTGCAGTCTATCTCAGTGGTGCCCAACTCAATTACTCTGCAGGGAGTTCACAAAACCACGAGGCTTACACAAACCCACATAAACTGCAGTCATGCAAAGTAAGGGATTTTTAAGGGTGATTTTGCCTATGTGCAATTTCAGCCTCAAAGTGCTGACTTTAGAATCTAACCCACATATAACACTGTGATTCCACTGTACTTTCTTGGTGGCACTCACATTGCAGGTTTGTCCCATTTTGCTTTCCTAAAGGGTGACAGAGGTTCAGTCTTACCTCATTGGCTCCGACAGAGCTGATCACACAACTCAATTTCTGGTTGTCCTTTGACTCCAGATAGATGGCCTGGCTCTTGTGGTACCTGCAGGACAAAAGACACACATTTATTTTTTTAACCACTTTATTGAGGTATGACTGACATGTGAGAAGTAGTACGTATTTAATGTATACAACTCAATGAGTTTCGGAATAAGTACATACCTGTGAAACCATAACCACCATCAAGGCCATAAACATAATCCACCTCCTCCCAAAGTTTTCTCCTACCCTCTTTATTATAACTATTGTCTTGTGGCTTTTTTTTTTCCTTTTGTGGTAAGAATATTTACCATAAGATTTACTCTCTTAACAAATTTTAAGTATACAGTATTGTTAAGGGCCCAAATTTAGGAACGGAATAAAGAAAGGGCACAAAGGAGGGAAGGAAAAAAAAAAACACAACAAAAAATATAATTAAAGGAATCTTAATTTATAGTTGAGGAACAGCCTGGATTTCAGGTTTAATTTACAGGCTTCCATCCTTGGATTAGATTAGATGACCTCCTAATCTCCTTCTAAGTCTAAAAATCACATTCTTGGTTCCACTGCAGAGTGGAAAAGGGGGCCAAGGAAAGGGCTGGAAAACTAACTGTATTTTAGTTTTTTATTTGAATTATATGACCCAGTTCAAAAAGTAAATTATAATTTTTTTAGTAAAACCTCTGTCCCCACTTTCTGCCTCCACCCCAAAACACTGAGGAGGGGCTTCCCTGGTGGTGCAGTGGTTAAGAATCTGCCTGCCAATGCAGGGGACACGGGTTCGAGCCCTGGTCTGGGAAGGTCCCACATGCTGCGGAGCAACTGGGCCCGTGAGCCACAACTACTGAGCCTGCGCTCCGCAACAAGAGAGGCCGCGATAGTGAGAGGCCCGCGCACCGCGATGAAGAGCGGCCCCCGCTCGCCACAACTAGAGAAAGCCCTCGCACAGAAACGAAGACCCAACACAGCCAAAAATAAATAAATAAATAAATAAATTTTTAAAAAAAACACTGAGGAGGGTTGGGTGGACAAAATGAACAACAGGTGGGCTTGAACAGACTGCCCCGTTACGTATTTTCTATTTGTCCAAGTAAGTCATCAACAAGAAGGCAGGCCAAATTCAGTCCTTACTTTGATCACTCATTCAGCAAATACTCATTAGCCACTTGTTGTGTACCACTGACTACCCTGGAGGGTGGAGTGGACAGTGAACAAGGCCACAAGGTCCCTGCCATCAGGAGCTTCAAATACAGTGGCAGTGACAAATATGAAATAATCACAGCTGGCAAGTACCAACTAGGTGAAGTTCTGACTGTTAGACTTGCACCAAAGGGTATCTAATTTGGCCTGGTCAGTCAGGAGAGCAGCTCTGAATGGACTAGATAAGACAGACTTCCCCCTTTCAGTCCCTGCATCTATTATCTTGGCCTGTAGTGTAGGACCACCCTCACCTTCTTCTACAAGTTCAGGGACAAGGCAGAGGATGAAAAATGAGGAAGCCAGGGCCAAAGCCCAAATGAGTCAGTAACAGCTTCCACAGGAGGAAGGAGCAGCTGCTGGGTGACAGGAGTTGGAAACATCGGCTGAGCTGCTGCTGGCAGTCCTGGCCTAGGCCAGCCCAGTTCAGTCAAGAACATAACCTTTGGTTCATTCTGGCTGCAGAGAGTTGGCTTAACAGACCCACTAACTCATATAACTTCCACCAAAACACATCTCCCAGCAAAGCACTGCATCTAACCATTATTTCTGTGGGGGAAGAAGACAGACTCTGTTTTGCTGGTACAGTGAAATAATCCACTGCTAAGATATCACAGTAAAGGATGTACTTCACTCCCACAATGGGCTTTTTCCAATCAAGGTTCTAAGCATTCTTTAACCTGCTACTTAGGAGCAGAAAACTCAAGTTTCCAAGTCAGTTTACTTCCTGAGAACACCGTTAAAAGAAATCAAATCATAAATTCAATTAGAACAGCGAGATTGGTTTAAACCCAGCTTGAAAAGCTGCTTTTGGCCAGGGATTAGTTGGTAAACTGGGTCAGGGGACCTCCATTATGCTAAATATGTAATATTACAAGGTCTGAATTAACAAAGTGCATGAGGAAAGGTTGAATTAGTTCACAGAAAACTCAAACTTGAGTTTCCCTCCCACATCTAAGCCAACCGTCCTATGTAAATGGTAATGTCTTGAGTAATGGTTAGAATAAAAACAGAAGGGGAGAACATTCAGTTATTCTATGGGGGTTGTGAGTTATTAAAGAGATAAAAACACAAAACAACATGCAACTAGCCTCAAGTCATCCTGATACTACTTTCTAAATAAAGAAAGGTCATGGGTGTGGTGTAGGAGTATATTACTAGTGTGGAAATGTGGTCAATATACTGCTCAGTCAAGAAAAAAACTACGTCCATCATGTCCCTGTGTGCGTAATACGACATAACGCGTGTTACATGTGTATCATATACACACATACACAAAAATTGGTAAATTTATATTAAAATGTCTCTTAAGTGTATATTAAAATTTCATAAAAATATAAAGTTTTATAAAAATATAAAAGAATGATATTCTTTTTATTGCATAGCTTTCTTCTTTCCAGAATAAACAGGTATTACTTGTAATCAAAAAGTAAATAGTACTTTCTTATAAGTCATGGTACTGAAAAACACCGAAGTAACCACAGGGCAGGAAGAAAACTTAATGTCACAAATTAATGTCTTAGTGTCTGTTAAAGACAACTCTGGGAGACGAGCCGGACAACTCTCCTGAGACGTGCTGCATTTTCCTTCAGATGCGCTCAGCACCCACACCCCAACACATCCGACTGGCTCTCAAGTGAACATCAGGAGTAAACCATGCCATCTGATCTACTACCCGTGGGAAGCGGTCTGGGACTCGCCCATCTGGCCACCTCCCAAATCCGCCTGCTCTGGGATCACCAGATGGTGGCGGCCTGAATGCCCAGCAGGGCTCCCTGGGCTCCACAGGAGAGCTCGCCAGCGTGTTTCCCAAACCAGCTGATTCCCAGGTCCTCGCGAAGCAGAGGCCCTGGGACCTCCAGCGGTTGTCAGGCACCACACAGTGGTCTTGGGGAACCATTATGCCTGGATATCAAATCTAGTAAATTACCCAAATTCCCTGGGGGGGAAAAAAAGTCCTCAGAAATTAAAGTGCTCATGCTGGGGTGGCGGTTTCAAGATGAAACCAAAAAGTATATGACAACCGTAACATACAAATTTACTTGCCGATTTCTAAATACTAATTAAAGGGGGGGGGGATTTAGAATATGTTTAGACACAAAAAAAATATTAAAAAAACAACAAAAATAAAGTTAAATTAGTAAAAATGTACATTATCACTTTTTTTTGGCCAATTAACCTGTTTTACAAGCTACAACTCATCTCTGCTGAAAAAATACTTTAAATAGCCTCAGAGAAAAAGCCCCAAATGTCAAATTGACTTTATTACTAATGCAAACCCTGACCTGGGAATCCCTACAGTTAAGTTCTTAAAGCTCTGCCTCTACTGTTAAACCTGACAAACTAGAACCACCGCTACTATTATGGAAAAAAGCAATTTCTTTAGAAGGTGGGTCAAAAAGTGGGGCAGGGAAGGGGTAGAATTTAATTTTGTATCCTGCTGGGAATCCTGATATTAATGTGTCATTTCCCCAAAAAAACCCATGACTACCATGTTACAACTACAGGACTTCAAGGAGTCCCAATTCTAGCTGTAAAGAGTCACTGTTTTGAGTTAATAATCTCTCGTGTCAGGCAAAGGTCGGAGGGTTAAATCCACCCATGCAAGTGGGTGACTTCACTGAATTCACTTCAGCAGTGCTGGATTTAAAGTGAGGAAAGAAAAAACAGTCCACCGGCACCATCACTGAGTTACTTTAAAATCTCAAGCTACTTTCGCAGTACTTTCTAAGAAGGGTCATTAGTTCAAATCAAAATGTGAGGAAAACTTACAGCAGGAAATAAAATGTCTTAAAAACAGTATAAGACCCAAGACAAAGGAAGATGCTTATCTTTCAAAATGAAACGTAGCTTGATAAGCGTTCAGGCCAAGATGGGAAGCCGAACCACGCTCATTTTGCTGAAGTCATTTAGAGGGGTGGGATGGGGGGGTGGGAGGGAGGGAGGCGCAAGAGCGAAGAGATATGGGAACATATGTATATGTATAACTGATTCACTTTGTTGTAAAGCAGAAACTAACACACCATTGTAAAGCAGTCATACTCCAATAAAGATGTTAAAAAAAAAAAAAGAGCCTCAAAAAAAAACCCAAAACTGAATGAAACATGTTTTGCCATAAATACTGTTTCACCAAAATACTCCACATCACTGGAAAGAGCAGAAAGTGATTCAGCCGACCTTTCAGCCACAGGCCACAACTGCTGGAAAAGAAGAAAGAATGAAAGCCTCCAAACTGACAAGGACACAAAAGGCAAACATTAGGAGCCTGGTGAGATGCGAGAGGCCAGTCCTGTAGAGGACTCCTGGCAAACACCTTCCAGATGAGGCAGGAAGGGAGGGACCCGCCTTTCAGTAGATGAGTCATGAACCTGACCTCCAAGGCCAAGGAAGGGAAACACACAGAATACAGAAAACAACAGTCTCAATATTTAACAAGAGAGTAAGCAACTTTAAAGTCACTAAAATAGTAAAATGCTCCAAGACACTTTATAGATTTCTGCTGCCACTGGGAGAAAGACAGTGATTGTGACATTCCTTCAAAACGCTTAGGTGATCTACCACATCCCACCTGACCACTGTCTACATTATGAAACAACAGTCACCGTGGGTCCTTTCTTTAGAAAAACAAGAATTTTATTTTACTGCATTTTCATCCTCAAGACATGTCTCACAAAGTCTAAGGATTAAGCCTTAGAAGGAAGATCAGAAGCAATGCAATGACAAAACAAACATCATTTGAAATATCACATGGCTTTAAGACTCACAGATCCGTAAAAATGTTAGTGATAAATCTCATCATTTTTGAAGATGGTTCTTATGTGTGGGCTTGATCTTTAAAGGTTATTTGGTTTTCATTATTAAAAACATTTTTCATTTTATTTTGCCCCTCAGGGTGTTGAGCGGTCAGGGCCTGCCACCTAGTGGTGCTGTGTTCTGATAAACTATGTTAGGACACAACATAACTGGCCTCTTAGAAAAAGAGTCCTCAAATGACAGGGGCAGAAGTCACTAAGATCAGGATTACAGGGGGCAGAGTCAAGATGGCATACTAGGAGGATGCAGAATTTGCATCTCCTCACAACTAGGGCACCTACCAGGCACCGGTGGGGAACTAGACACCTAAGGGGACGGGTGGAACCCCAGGGGCCGGGTAGGACGTGGGGCATGGGGGGAGTGAAGGGGGAGGAGAAGTGGAGGCAGGACAGGACTGGTGCCCCTGAGGGGCGGCTGGGGGAGGGGAAGGGATCCCTCGCCGGAAGGGGTAAATCGGGGGACCATTGGGAGGGCAGAGGATCAAAAGGGAGCGTGGCCAGGTTTCCCCTGCCCACATGGGCCCCTGGGAGCCTGCTGAGGTCCCGGGCCTGACGCTCTGCCCACCAGGCCCCCTCCAGCCGCGCGGGTCCTGAGGGGTGGGAGAGAGGGAAGGGGAGCACAAGTAAAGGCCGGACCTCCGGGACCAGCACCCCCGAGGGGCGGCTGGGGGAGGGGAGGAGTTCCTACACCCAGCGGGACCCACCCATGGTTAGGGGTCCAGCCGCGACAGGGGGAGACCCTGGGGAGGACGGTGGGGGAGGGCAGGAAGGAACGGGGCCAGCGCTTTCCCTGTCCACTTACGCACCAGGGAGCCTGTTGGGCACCCGGGACTAATTCTCTGTCCTGGAAGCCTCCCTCCTGCTGTGCAGAGCCCAGGCCCCGCCCCTAGACCCCCACCCGGGGCCCTCCAGCCACGCGGGTCCTGAGGGAGTTAGAGGGAGGGAAGGGGAGCAAAAGTAAAGGCCAGGCGGCTGGGGGAGGGGAGGAGTTCCTACACCCAGCGGGACCCACCCACGGTTAGGTGTCCAGCGAAGGGGGAGACCCTGGGGAAGACGGTGGGGGAGGGGCGCTAAGGAACGGAGAGGAACGGGGCCAGCGCTTTCCCTGTCCTCTTAGGCACCGGGGAGCCTGCTGGGCTCCCAGTCCTAATCCTCTGTCCTGGGAGCCTCCCTCCTGCGGCGCAGAGCCCAAGCCCTGCCCCACACCCCCACCCAGGGCCCCACCCCTACACTGGGGGACCCCCTCTAACGCCCTGGGCCTAAACCTCACCTACATAGCCTCCCGCAGGGCCCAACCTCCAAACTCCGGAACTCCACTCTCCAGAGGCCCTCCTTTCCACGTGCAGGCTCTCCCCTTGCCACAGGTCCTAAGCAGAGGCCCCACCCCATGCTTGACCTTGCCCTGCCTAGGCCCCGCCCCACGCCCAAAGTCACCCGCCCACCCGCCTAGGTCCCGCCCCACCCTAAACCCCACCCCTGCCCAAGTTCACCCCTGCCTAAACTCTGCCCCCTAAGCAAGGCTTTTTTTTTTTTCTTTCTGTTTTCCTCTTTTAGATTGGGGTGGTGTTTTACCCTGTTGATTCACTGTTGCTGATTCTTTTATATTTTTATTTTTATTAATAAAGTTTTTATTTTTCTAATTTTATTTTATTCTTTATACTTTGTTATTGTTCTCTCCTTTTGGCTTGTCCCCACCCTCTACCTTTTTGTTTCTTTTTCCTGCTGTGGTTTTATTTTACCTTGTTGCAGTTGCTTCAATTATAGTTTTATTTTTCCTACTATATTTTTTATCTTTTTAATTTTATTTTGTTTTTTATTCTTTGATATTGTACTGCTCCTTTTTTTCTTTTTTTTTTTTTTAACCACGCCACAAAGCTTGTGAGATCTTGGTTCCCAGTCTGGAGGTCAGGCCCAGGCTCCTGTGGTGGGAGCTCCGAGTCCAAACCGCTGGACTAACAGACAACCTCAGACCCCCGGGAATATTAATTGGAGTGAGGCCTCCCGGAGGTGCTTATCTCAGCGCCAAGAGCCAGCTCTATCCAACTGCCTGCAAACTCCAGTGCTGGACGTCTCAGGCCAAACAACCAGTAAGATAGGAATACAGCACCACTCATCAAAAAGAGAAAAAACAAAAAAAAAGAAACGACAGAAAAATGTTACAGATGAAGGAGCAAGGTAAAAACCTACAAGACTAAATAAATGAAGACGAAATAGGCAACCTACCTGAAAAAGAATTCAGAGTAATGATAGTAAAGATGATGCAAACTCTTGGAAACAGAATGGAGAAAACACAAGAAACATTTAACAAGGATCTAGAAGAACTAAACAGCAAACAAACAGTGATGAACAACGCATTTACTAAAATTAAAAATACTCTAGAAGGACTCAATAGCAGAATAACTGAGGCAGAAGAACGGATAAGTGAGCTGGAAGATAAAATGGTGGAAATAACTGCTAGAGAGCAGAAAAAAAGAAAAAGGAATGAAAAGAATTGAGGAGTCTCAGAGAGCTCTGGGACAACATTAAATGCACCAACAATCGAATTATAGGAGTCCCAGAAGAAGAAGAGAAAAAGAAAGAGACTGAGAAAATAATCGAAGAGATTATAGTCAAAAACTTCCCTAACATGGGAAGGGAAATAGTCAATCAAGTCCAGGAAGCACAGAGTACCATACAGGATAAAACCAAAGAGAAACATGCCAAGACACATATTAATGAAACTATCAAAAGTTAAATACAAATAAAAAAATATTAAAAGCAGCAAGGGAAAAGCAACAAATAACATACAAGGGAATCCCCATAAGGTTAACAGCTGATCTTTCAGCAGAAACTCTGCAAGCCAGAAGGGAGTGGCAGGACATATTTAAAGTGATGAAGGAGAAAAACCTACAACAAAGATTACTCTACCCAGCAAGGATCTCATTCAGATTTGATGGAGAAATTAAAACCTTTACAGACAAGCAAAAACTGAGAGAGTTCAGCACCACCAAACCAGCTCTACAACAAATGCTAAAGGAACTTCTCTAAGTGGGAAAAACAAGAGAAGAAAAGGACCTACAAAAACAAACCCAAAACAATTAAGAAAATGGTAATAGGA
>NC_041232.1:15555507-15557098 GCF_002837175.3 Physeter macrocephalus | reverse complement strand
TTAAATGTAAATGGATTAAATGCTCCAACCAAAAGACACAGGCTCACTGAATGGATACAGAAACAAGACCCCTAAATATGCTACCTACAAGAGACCCACTTCAGACCTAGGGACACATACAGACTAAAACTGAGGGGGTGGAAAAAGACATTCCATGCAAAAGGAAATTAAAAGAAAGCTGGAGTAGCAATTCTCATATCAGACAAAATAGACTTTAAAATAAAGACTATTACAAGAGACAAAGAAGGACACTCCATAATGATCAAGGGATCGATCCAAGAAGAAGATATAACAATTGCAAATATTTATGCATCCAAAATAGGAGCACCTCAATACATAAGGCAAATGCTAACAGCCATAAAAAGGGAAATCGACAGTAACACAATAAGAGTAGGGGACTTTAACACCCCACTTTCACAAATGGATAGATCATCCAAGATGAAAATAAATAAGGAAATACAAGCTTTAAATGATACATTAAACAAGATGGATTGAATTGATATTTACAGGACATTCCATCCAAAAAAAACAGAATACACTTTCTTCTCCAGTGCTCACGGAACATTCTCCAGGATAGGCCATATCTTGGGTCACAAATCAAGCCTTGGTAAATTTCGTTGTAAGAGGTAAGCTTATAGCAATACAATCCTATGTCAAGAAACATGCAAAATCTCAAATAAACAACCTAACCTTATACACTTAAAGCAATTAGAGAAAGAACAAAAAAACCCAAAGTTAGCAGAAGGAAAGAAATCATAAAGATCAGATCAGAAATAAATGAAAAAGAAATGAAGGAAACAATAGCAAAGATCAATAAAACTAAAAGCTGGTTCTTTGAGAAGATCAACAAAATTGATAAACCATTAGCCAGACCCATCAAGAAAAACAAGAAGACTCAAATCAACAGAATTAGAAATGAAAAAGGAGAAGTAACAAGTGACACTGCAGAAATACAAAAGATCATGAGAGATTACTACAAGCAACTATATGCCAATAAAATGGACAACCTGGAAAAAATGGACACATTCTTAGAAAAGCATAACCTTCCGAGACTGAACCAGGAAGAAACAGAAAATATGAACAGACCAATCACAAGCACTGAAATTGTGATTAAAATTCTTCAAACAAACAAAAGCCCAGGACCAGATGGCTTCATAGGCGAATTCTATCAAACATTTAGAGAAGAGCTAACACCTGTCCTTCTCAAACTCTTCCAAAATACAGCAGAGAGAGGAACACTCCCAAACTCATTCTACGAGGCCATCATCACCTTGAAACCAAAACGAGACAAAGATGTCACAAAGAAAGCTACAGGCCAATATCACTGCTGAACATCAACGCAAAAATCCTCAACAAAACACTAGCAAACAGAACCCAACAGCACATGAAAAGGATCATACACCGTGATCAAGAGGGGTTTATCCCAGGAATGCAAGGATTCTCCAATATACGCAAATCAATCAATGTGATACACCATATTAACAAACTGAAGGATAAAAACCACATGATCATATCAATAGATGCAGAAAAATCTTTGGACAAAATTCAACACCCATTTATGATAAAAACTCTCCAGAAAGCAGGCATAGAG
>NC_041232.1:15531627-15554732 GCF_002837175.3 Physeter macrocephalus | reverse complement strand
AAATAAGCTCAAAATGGATTAAGGACCTAAACGTAAAGCCAGACACTATCAAACTCTTAGAGGAAAACATAGGCAGAACACTCTATGACATAAATGACAGCAAAATCCTTTTTAATCCACCTCCTAGAGAAATGGAAATAAAAATAAAGAAATGGGACCTAATAAACTCAAAAGCTTTTGCACAGCAAAGGAAACCATCAACAAGACGAACAGACAACCTTCAGAATGGGAGAAAATATTTACAAACAAAGCAATTGACAAAGGATTAATCTCCAAAATATACAAGCAGCTCATGAAGCTCAATATCAAAAACACAAACCACCCGATCTAAAAACGGGCAGAAGACCTAAACAGACATCTCTCCAAAGAAGATATACAGATTGGCAACACACACATGAAAGAATGCTCAACATCACTAACCACTAGAGAAACGCAAATCAAAACTACAATGAGGTATCACCTCACACCAGTCAGAATGGCCATATCATCAAAAAATCTACAAACAATAAATGCTGGAGAAGGTGTGGAGAAAAGGGAACCCTCCTGCACTGTTGGTGGGAATGTAAATGGATACAGCCACTATGGAGCACATTATGGAGGTTCCTTAAAAAACTAAAAGTAGAACTACCATATGACCCAGCAATCCCACTACTGGGCACATACCCTGAGAAAACCATAATTCAAAAAGAGTCATGTACCACAATGTTCACTGCAGCACTATTTACAATAGCCAGAACATGGAAGCAACCTTAAGTGTCCATCGACAGAGGAGCAGATAAAGAAGATGTGGTACATATATACAATGGAACATTACTCCGCCATAAAAAGAAACGAAACTGAGTTATTTGTAGTGAGATGGATGGACCTAGAGTTGGGTCATACAGAGTGAAGTAAATCCGAAAGAGAAAAATAAATATTGTATGCTAACACATATATATGGAATCTTAAAAAAAAAAAAAAGGTTCGGATGAACCTAGGCACAGGACAGGAATAAAGGCACAGATGTAGAGAATGGACTTGAGGAGATGGGGAGGGGGAAGGGTAAGATGGAATGAAGTGAGAAAGTAGCACTGACATATATACACTACGAAACGTAAAATAGATAGCTAGTGGGAAGCAGCTGCATCGCACAGAGAGATCAGCTCGGTGCTTTGCAACCACCTAGAGGGGCGGGATAAGGAGGGTGGGAGGGAGACACAACAGGGAGGGGATATCGGGATATACATAGGCATATAGCTGATTCACTTTGTTATACAGCAGAAACTGACACAACTTTGTAAAGCAATTATACTCCAATAAAGATGTTAAAGAAAAAAAGAGATCAGGTTTACAGACAGAGCCGGCCTTCATCGTCCAATGTGTTATTAACTCAATGCAGCCTCAGAGGTGGAACTGGTTTATTTCAGGCATCACGAGGTCTCTAAGCATTTTTCCCAACTTCAGAAGTACAATATTATAAGGTTATCAACAAACACAGTTTTGGGGTTTTTTAAGAAAGCTCAAAACATTCAAAATAACCACAACTCTCATTTTGGAATTTGGGGTTAAATAAATATATTGAAACTCAAAAAAATCATATAACCATTCATTATAAATGACAATTACAGAGAGCATACAATAACCCAGAAAAACATATAAATAAGGGGAGAGGCAGCACGCAATTATGTGTCCGCCATGACTTAACCTGAGGGAGACTATGCCTGCGTGTGGGCAATGAATAAAAGGAAGAAATTCGAATTTTAAGAAAAGGTGGCAGGGTCCAGGTGACTTAACACCTAGGAGAACACCTAGTCACAGAGCAAACAGTAAATATTTGTTGAAAGAGTTATATGCATGAGTATTTGTTTTTCACATTGTTTTGCCATTTTCTTCCCGATGAAAACGCTGGTGGTCTGAAGGTTTCAGACTGTCTTCAATCTAAACTAGTAAGGTTTTAGGATACAGCTCCCCCAATTATTTTTCCTGGAGCACTTGTGCTGCAGGATGTTGCATGCAAAAGGGTACCTCAGTCAAATACACAACACCTAATAACACCTCAGAAATTCACGGTGCACATTAGCGTATCAGAGGACCCAGAGTGCTACAATGATGAAACCCGTTGGTCTTGGCTAACACGGCCATTCCCCCAAACTCATCTGACCACAAAATCCTTTCTTCCACAGAACTGCTATTAATTTTAGCACACAGAGGTGCAGTTAAGAGGGGGCAGAGGGGGACATCAGCCCTGATCCCAGTCTACAGGGGCACCACAAGTTCTAGTATGGTGACAGCAGCACGGAGGGAGAAGGGGGGCCACTACCAGAAGAGCACGTTTTGTGGAGACACTGCCTTCAGAGAGCTGAAAAGCCATATGGATCCAAGACTCCTGACAACTTCTAAATGCTCCTCCACCTTTAGTTAAGCAGCAGCCATGCTCTGCAATAACAACTACAGACAGCCCCAGCCCTCTTTCCAAATGGTTCTTTTGAGATTCTAACGAGTAATCTGTGTTTACCAAGAACATACCATCTTTTATCATAGTACAGTTTGCCATCTTCTATCCGAGCTTCAAACCTCTGGGCTGGAGACTCTGCAGGTGTGGCGGGCAAGTGTTCGGGAGAGGATGGGGATGCTGGAGGAACCAAAGAGATATTTCAATGACTAAGCGTGGCATGAGCATGCGAGTCCACCAGCTAACGTGATTTCATTGAAATGCTATTAAAAAGGGGGGAACAATCACCATCAAGTCCTTTACAGTTGTAATAAATGGGAATTCAACAAAATTCTTGTACATCACATCTAGCTTAATCCTGAAAGCAACTCTGTGAGGAAGGCAAGGCAAAGGGTGACCTCGGCACACAGAAGGGAAACTGAAACCTGAGGCTCAGGCAGGCTAAGGGGTTTGCCCAAGGTGACTCAGAGTAGGACTGCAACAACACTGATCATCAGAAGCTCCAATGGCAAGAGCTAGAAAAATCTCTTTAAATTTATAAAAATGAAATCATTTCTAGAAATATTTATTACAAAGCAGGGCAGGTTACTGGGCATGTATGGAGTCAAGCTAACACACTGCTGATAACTGCAGTGGGTTCAGATCATCTAAATTCACACACTCACAAAACCCCCTCCCCATCAGGCCTTCAGAAACTCAGGATGTCTCTGTGGACCATGGCAGCTCTCAGGAGGGAATTATCTAGAGTGAGAAGAATCTTGTTTTCTTTCACAAGACTTGGCTGGTAGAGGGATGTGTAAGTAATCGCAGTGCTTAAAACCAAAAACAAAAAACAAAAAAAGCCTTGTCAGTTCAGAATTCTATTTTGCAGCCTAGCAATGACCCTTAAGTGCCGCTCTGCATGGAAGCACCCTGAACACTGGATGGGTCTCTCCTGTAAGCTGGGGCTGGGAGCAGCCCGAGAGGCCGGTACCAGAAGCAGGCTGCGAAAAGCCACCGGATAAGCATGCCAAGTACTAAGCTCCACAAAGCAACTCACGCTGCAAAATCCTTCTGGTTTCATTTTCAGAAATGCACGTGTACTTAAATCTTATGCCTGATGCCTACACAGAAGGAAATGTCTCTCTTAAAATAAATCCTAAGGAAAAGACCAAGTAACTTTAACATAGCAGGATTAAAAAAAAATAAATCAGGGGAGGGTACACATGAGGTCCACTCCAGTTTTCATGACTGCTCTTAGGCAAATGATGAACGTTTTGTTTTTGAAAACTGCAACAACTCCCTGTCAGGTATTTGCATGCTTTTCCAGCAATATGATAAAAGGATTGCACGAATGCCAGTAACATCGTGCACTTACCTGGTCTCTTGGGTGACTTCAGCTGTAAGAAGAACAACAAAAAAACTTTGAGAAAATCATTTCAGACACAACTTAAGGTGTCAAAGGTATCAAAGTGATTTAACAAGTAACAATGTGAACAAAATAAAGCAGAAAACCCACATCAAGCCTAAGCTTTCAAATGAATCAAAAAAATCAAACTGTACCTTATTTAACGTTCTCAGATCCTCCATGATCTGTTCATCTGTTAACAAATAGTTTAGCTGGGGTGTTCAGAGTTAAAGGAATGTGTCTGAAAAGGATGGCTGCCAAGCAAACAGAAATAAACAAAATGGTGCCAGCGTTTGAGAATCTTCAAAGTGAGAGTATGTTCCACCATGTTTCTACAGTTTGCCTCTTGGAACTTTCTGATCCTCCTACTAAATGTCACGGAGCCAGGTATCTAAAAGAATTCACATCCCCCGCCATCTTACAAACGTTTATGGTATGAAGGTGAAATGAGACTCCATAGGTAACTACAACAACAGTGAGAGCCCAGGCCACAGTAAAGAACTTCATCCTCAATTTGTGAAGTGCTTTTGTTCCAAAGATCTGAGACTTCCACACAGGTACAGGATTAATCTTGCCTAACAGTTTCAATTCTCAGTTGATAAGATGAAGGGAACGTGAAGTTATGCCCCTTCCTCGCGGCAGACAAATAACAAAACCATTTCGTACAAATGGCTATCTATTATCTCCTCGAGAGGATGGAAACAACACTCCCCCATGTGTCCCCTTCCCATTCCCACTGTTATGATTAAAGGGGCTTCTTGATGTCCGACTGAGATCTTTTGCTTTAATTAAACAACAGTTTGCAATCCACTGTTTGGGGGATATAGCTGACTGACGTACGAAAGGCAAGTATTACGGCCCTCATTTCACAGGTGGGAAAATCTAAGGCACGTTAATCTCCCAGTGAGTGTTAAAAGCAGCACACACTCCCTTTCCAAATAACTGCTGTCTATGAATTCCTCCCACTCAAAGCAGTAACAATTGAGGACTCCAATCATAAAATGGCCATCCCCTATCTCCTGGATAAATACATGTGCTTTTCAACCAAACATGACAATTTCTGAAGGACCACGGCCATGTGTATTCTACCAAATGGAAAAGCAAAGGATTCAACAGACTAAAGGAAAAAAAGTGATTAAGGCTTGATGCAACGGATATCAGGAGCAGGTTTTCGCCTCTTGTCTGGGATGGGGACAGGATCATTTGGTCGCCTCCGCAACTTTCTGGTCATGATGGGTTTCACTTCCATAGAATCTGTGGCAAGAATGGAATGGGTGAATCTATCCAACTCCAACCTGAAGTCAGCAAGAATTCGCAGTTTAAGAATATCGGCCCCAGAGCCACCCAATCAGAACTGTTTCATCGGGGACGTCTGGTCCACATATGGCCCGAGTCAGACAACGTATCAGACTTCCGAGGGGTCTGTGCTCAGGAGACTCAGACCTGCTGACTTAAGAGCACACCCCTCTGAGACACAGCCCCGCCCTGCAGCCTCCCACTGTAGGCACGGCTGGCATCTCTCCGGCTCCCTGGAAACTAGAAATTTTCCTCTCCCGCCCTCAAATCAAGAGGCCACAGAGCAGTAGCCTCTTGGGATCGGAAGGAACCTTTGGGTCGTCTCAGCTGACTAATTCCCACCGTTCCCACAGAGAGTGGGTAAACCAGAGCCCACCGGCATAAAAGGCCCTTTGAGAGGCCTCTGGCCTCAGGCCCAACATTTTTACATGAGATTTACAAACCTGGGCTCTTTTCATTTTACTTTATAACCTTTTGTGACTGCCTGACTATCCAGACTGATACCCTGAAGGCTCCTGAGAAAGGCCTCCTTTCCTCCTCCTTGATTCACCCCCTTACCGCACACTCCCCCCCCACCCCCCCCACCCCCGCCGCGGCCACACAGATCTCTCCTTCTCTCCTGCCCTGCCTCCAAGGAGTTCTTCTTGCTGGCCTGTTCCTTAGACGCTGGTGCTCTGCGGGGTCCAGTCAGTTCTCAGCCTGGATCCCGGTGAATCTCCCGTCACCAGTTCCAGCCCCACCCACCCCGCTGCATGGCATCCCACCCCCCACGATGTCACACACTCTTCTCCAGGTTCCGCATGAACCCACTTCTTCCCCATGTCTCGGGCCCCAAAGCCATCTTCCCAGCGACCCACACTTCCCGGCCAGAGCCAACTGTCATCTGTGCCTTGTCTTTCTTCACCCACACATCAGACCCACCAGATAATGGCACTTCTGCCTTTGAACGGCCTCTCAACTCCATCCCCTCATCACACCCTCGTCTCCCTCAAAGGGATCTTCCTAAGACACAAACCGGATCATTTAGCACATCACTCCTCCTATGAAACGTTTCAATGGCTCGCCATTGGCTACAAAATAAAGGCCATGTCTCCCTTCCGGTCTCCCTCCCTTCTCCTTCCTTCACACAGAGCCCGGGAGCAAGCTTTCAGCTATTCTGTTACCCGAGGGCACCTTACTTTCTATGCCTTCAAGCCTGTGTGTGCTGCCCTCCGCCTACCCTCCTCTTTTGTGCCCAGAAACTCCTACACGACGTCCTCGGAGAGCGGCTCAACACTGCCCCTGCTGTGATGGCTTCCGTGGAGTCACACCACCTCCCCAGTAAGCAGAGCATCTGTACAAACGCCTACCACCAACCGCCAGCGTCTGGGACACTCCCCCAGCGAACGCATGGATTCCAGCCCATCACAGAGCGACAGTTCTGGCGCACGGGAGGGGCTGGCTACACGGGGTTTCCTGCAGAACAACTAGACGCGGTCAAGTCTGATGATGAGATGCAGTTAACTCGTGACTACGCATCCTACGTGCAGAGCAGACAGGACAGCCTCGGGAATTCAACGTAGCCCGGCCACCACGGCAACTCCCAAGACCCGAGAGGCCTTGGTCTGTGCGAACAAAGTCAAAAGACATTTCTGCATGTTGCTCTTAAGAAGAGAAATGGGCAATACTGACTTTTCTCCCCTAGGAATGGAGGTAAAGTGATCAGAACCAGTGACCTAATTAACATTCATAAAGGTGTATTCAGAAGTGGGGACAGAAGGAAGGAGGACAAACACGCACCCACCCCTGGGAAAGGGGGGCCTTCTCCCTAAAAGACACCTCTTACCCTATGCTGAGATGCCACCCTTCTCCAGTTTCTTACTGGCCCGTTGGGCGGGTATCCCTGAGGCCACTGTGTGACGTAAGGCAGGCTGCGTAAATACTCTTACATCTCAAGTTTCCTCATCCTTAAAGTGGAAATATCAATAACACTTCCCTCGCAGGGCGCTGTGAAGATTACACGAGATGATACATGCGAAGCCCTCAACATAGTGCCTGGCATAATACAAGTTCAATCAATGCTAGTTTTTATTATCATGTTCTTGGCCAGGAAAAAAATCATACAAAGATCTTTCTGAAAAGTCAAGACACAAACAGCTGAAACAGAAGTTATATACTTGAAGGAAAGTGATGTCAACAGTGACGCCTTGCAACATTCAGACCTAACCTGGAAGACCAGAGAGCAGCAGAGAAAAGGCACCAAAGACAATAGCCAAGTGTGCCCTACCCTCTGGGGGTGGGAGATGCATGATGGAAGCAAGCAAAGGTAGAGCTGAAAAGATATGGGAATAAGCCAGTCTGACCATGGCCAAAAAACTCAGAAAAAAATAACTCTATCACTCACAAAGCAGAAAACATAATCGAATTCTCCATGTGAGATGGTGAAAATCAATCCACATTATTGGCCTAGTCACGGTAATAACCTAATCAGTTTACCCAAAAGACTACTTCAGCACAAGGAAGGTGCTCTGAAGAAGCTGCTAAAATTAATTAGCACATCCCCATCACCAGCCAGGTGAGTGAGTGAGGAGGGAGCAGTCCTGGCCAGGGGTCCAGGTGGAGGATGTGATTCGAGGGGAAGAGCAACATGTAAGTATCACAGCCCGGAACTACACAGTAAGATTACCTACTTAACTCACTTTGTTCCCATCCCAGCCAGGTATGCAAGGTCGGCTTCTACGGACGATTTTTTCATAGAAAGATGGGATGCGCTGACCACCTGGGTCTGAGTGGGCCTGGAAATCCTATTTCTCACCAGAAGAAACAGGCTGGCAGGCTGGGTTTATTTTTTATTTATTTATTTTTAACATCTTTATTGGAGTATAATTGCTTTACAATGGTGTGTTAGTTTCTACTGTATAACAAACTGAATCAGCTATACCTATACGTATATCCCCACATCCCCTCCCTCTTGCGTCTCCCTCCCACCCTCCCTATCCCACCCCTCTAGGTGGTCACAAAGCACCGAGCTGATCTCCCTGTGCTATGCGGCTACTTCCCACTAGCTATCTATTTTACATTTGGTAGTGTATATATGTCCACGCCACTCTCTCACTTCGTCCCAGCTTACCCTTCCCCCTCCCCGTGTCCTCAAGTCCATTCTCTACATGTGTCTTTATTCCTGTCCTGCCCCCTAGGTTCTTCAAAACCTTTTTTTTAGATTCCATATATATGTCTTAGCATACGGTATTTGTTTTTCTGACTTACTTCATTCTGTATCAAAGATTCTAGGTCCATCCACCTCACTACAAATAACTCAATTTCATTTCTTTTTTATGGCCGAGTAATATTCCATTGTATATATGTGAGGCTGGGTTTATTAACATCAGTTTCCTGGGAGTTTGGCCAGGAGTCCCAAGGACTCAATCTAGGTGCACTGACAAAAACCAAACTTCTGGAACTGAAACTCAGACCTTGGAGTGTGGCCACCCTGGAGAAGGCACTCCAGTAGGAAACAGCTTCCTCTCGGACATCGTGCACCAAGCACAAAGCATCTCCAACTGGCTTCAACCAGAAAGCCTCCCTAATCCAGAGGCCTATTTGTAGGTTTGCTTCCTGTGAATAAGTGGGGATAAAATTTGCAGAATCTAACTGACCATCCAACAATTAAACCAGAGGAAGGGGAGCATTCGTGACAGAAAACACCAAGCAAGCGATGAGACCAGGTGCACAACTCCCCTCCACACCACTGGGTATATGTGGCCCTGAATCGTGTAAATCCTACTGGTCTGCTCTCCAGACGGGCCTGCCAGCTAAGAAATGGGAGCGCAGGATGAGGCAGTGCTAAGCCACAGCCCTATGGAGACATAGTCCTGATAACGCTAATTACCTGCAATTAACACACAACTATGGGGTACTGGCTGGCCTTTGGCTCTGCACTGCTCAAGGCAGAGTCATTCACTGCAATAGCCCACCCACCTATAGGGCACAGATGCAGTAAAAGCTTCACTTTAACTTCACTTTAACATACTTGCACCATGAAAACAAACTCACACTTGTTTAGCTACTGAAAAAAAAAAAAATTAGTTGCAGAGGCTCAAAGGAACATCCTTTTAAATAAGAATGTGACAGAAAAGCCTCAGCAGAGTCGACACTGCAGCAGATGGGCAATTACCCCCAAACCAGGGGCAGTGAGCCACGGGGCTGCACTGAAGGCCCAGACCAAACCCCAGGACACCCCTCTCTAATGGCAACATTACAAATCCAGGCTGCATGGTGACCACAAACAGGCGTCTGAAGTGTGTGTGTGGAGGGGGGTGGATAAAAATCAGGGTTAGGTCTTCGGGGGCCAAACCAGGGTAGGAACGAAGGGACCAATTTCCATTAGGCAACAGCTGCCCGTAACACAGGGGTGCATTTCAAGAGTGAACTGATCAAGGCCCACCGCTCTGCATCCTCAACCCTGTTCAATGGCCTGGATTCCACAACAGCATCATCAAGAAGGAACATCTTGGGGACAAGCCCACCCCACCCCAAATCCAGGTCCCCTCTTCCATCCTCCCTCCCCTGACATTTGTGCGGGGCCTCTTCTCCTCGCCTTGACTTCCCTGCTCACAGGCACCTGTTCCGGTGAATCTGCTCCTATATCACTACAACCACATGTGCCTCTTAAAGTTTTACAATCAGTGAAAACCAGCTTGACACATCTTTACCTTCATTTATTTAGGATCCCCCCTCTCAAAACTACCTCACACTAGGGAAAGCACGGAAACCGTGTCAGTCTCGTAACTATGAGGACATAAGCTCCTCGAGGACAGAGACCTCCCTATCAACCTCACTCTGTGAAGCACTTGGACCACATGAGTCCACGGGATTTAGAGTCGGTACAATGCGGTGGTTAAGAGAACATGCTTGGGGCCCAAGTCTGCCTTAAGCACCACCTCACGGGGGCACTTGGAGCAAATGGCTCCGTTCCTGCACGCCAGCCCCGCCAAGTCGTCACAGGAGTCTCAGGAGCTGAAGGAGGTCACAGCTTGCCGGCCCTTAGTGCCCAGTCTGCGTGCCAGCCACTCGGGACACCATCTCCTCTCACCTCTACACCAAACCTCCACAGCGGGATCTATGGTGTCCTTGCCAAATAACAAAACTCCACCACAGAACCAAGTTCACGTCTGGGCTGGGATTCATCCACACCTGTCAGCCTTCAGCGGCAGCTGTAGTATTTTTATATTATACCTGGCTCGATGTAAACACTCAGAGCTTCTATTTGATATTATCATTACTCACGCCTCCCGCTATGAAAGCAGTAACATCTTTTTTAAAAAACTATTTATTGGGACTTCCCTGGTGGTCCAGTGGTTAAGAATTCACCTTCCAATGCAGGGGCTGTGGGTTCAATCCCTGGTCGGGAGCTAAGATCCCACATGCCTCACGGCCAAAAAACCAAAACATAAAAAACTATTTATTTATTTATTTATTTATTTATGGCTGCATTGGGCCTTCGTTGCTGTGCACGGGCTTTCTCTAGTTGCGGCGAGCGGGGGCTACTCTTTGTTGCGGTGAGCAGGCTTCTCATTGCAGTGGCTTCTCTTGTTGCGAAGCACGGGCTCCAGGCACGCGGGCTTCAGTAGTTGTGGCTCATGGGTTTTAGAGCGCAGGCTCAGTAGCGCTCCCACGTGGCGCGTGGGATTCGCTGCTCCACAGTATGTGGGATCTTCCTGGACTAGAGCTCGAACCCATGTCCCCTGCACTGGCAGGCAGATTCTTAACCACTGCGCCACCAGGGAAGTCCCCTGAATCCAGTATCTTCTAAAATAACCTAGGGCTTCCCTGGTGGCACAGTGGTTGACAGTCCGCCTGCCAATGCAGGGGATGTGGGTTCGATCCCTGGTCCGGGAGGATCCCACGTGCCGCGGAGCAACTGAGCTCGTGTGCCACAGCTGCTGAGCCTGTGCTCTGGAGCCCGTGAGCCACAACTACTGAGCCCGCGTGCCACAAATGCTGAGGCCTGCGTGCCTCAGCGTGGAGCCCGTGCTCCACAATGAGGGAGGCCACTGCAGTGAGGGGCCCGCGCGCTGCGACGGGGAGTAGCCCCCACTTGCCGCAGCTGGGGAGGGCCCACGTGCAGCAGCGAAGACGCAACACAGCCAAAAATAAATAAATTTTTAAAAAAAATAAAAATAAAAAATAAAGGAACCTCACAGGCTTTACTGAGGTCATGAATAACTTCCACAGGAGCCTGAGGGTTGAAAGATGCCCCTGGTGAGGCAAGAACTTAAAAAAGAAAATGAAGTGGCAGTTAGTGGGCGGTTGGCAGAAAGGAGAAAAGGTGGCTGGCGTAAGGTAAGAGGACACATGAACTCAAAATGACAGAGCGCCCCACGTTTTCAAGCTCATGACGCTCTTGTTGATTACTGGGGTTACTGAGAACCGTGGCCTCAACTGCAGAGAAAAGTCACCCTCAGGTAATTCGACCTATAACCTCACTACTCCAAGTGTGGTCTGACCGACAGCATCACCAGCCCTGGAGAGGTGGTTCGAGATGCAGGATCACTGGCTCCACCCCAGACCCCCTGAACCAGAATCTGCATTTTATCAAGACCCCCAGCTGACTCACATACACATTCAAGGTGGGGGAATCACCGACCTATGATCCATCCCAGTTCCTCTGCCGACAGTACACCTTTCTGCCTGCCAGCTGTCCCAGGTTCTCCACCCGTGGTTCAGGAGGTGAAGAGAACGTCCCACCAATTCCCACAGATGGCTGGAAAGGCGGAAATCCTGTTTGGACAGAGCAGGTCACTGGGTGTGCCTGTTTCCAATGCGTTATCTGGTTTAAGCTTCTCATCAGCCTCGTACTCCACTTTGTTTTTCAAGAGATCTTCATGTTGAACGGGAGAAGGAGAATTTAAGAAGTATGTTTTCTGGGCAGAGCTAGGCAACACTGACACTGGGCATCAATCCACAGGAGTGAAATCAGTCACTGGGTGAGAGGAAGGAAACCAGGGCTTTCAGTCGACACCGTAACAGCACCATCTGGGAAGCGCTCATTATCCTTCTAGCTCCAGTGCCTTCTCTTTAGACGCTCCATCATTACCTTGGAAGTGCTTTCCATACCAAGGGTACCAAACGGCTTGAGGAAGGACATCGGTACCTTTAATGCCCATGGCTAGCTTTAAGCACTTCTGTAATCTATTTTACTGCATCACAAATGACTTCCCTGCATTTATTTGTCTTTTCTACCCTGGCAGGTTTGGCCGCTCAAGTCACTGAGGATGCCTACCGTCCCCGTTAAGATTCCAGCCGTAAAACCGCCTGGCCAAACAACGTCTATCGCTTGTCAATAATCAGGCTGCCAAATCACAGGTGAGGTGATGATAGCCTTCCCCGCAGATGGAAAGGGAGAAGCTATAAACTGACAACATTTCCCACCAGGCTAATGAAGGCTCTGAGCATCTGGTGGCTCTAACGGAGAGCAATGAGGCGTCAATGCCAGCCGGCGCCACCGTTGGAGACGATGGTGTGCAGGTCAGAAAACAGGCACGCCGACTGGGACCGGACAAGGCACCAATGTGCTTGCAGTTTAATTAAAAAAACGTTTCAACAAGAATAAGACGGTGCTGTTCTGAAGATGCTATTTCAGCATCCATTCTCACCAAAACACATTTCTGAGCCACTGTCAGTGGTCTGCAAGGAATTCATTCCTTTTGCCAAGTCTTTAAATGAGGAAGGTGTATCAGAAGAGAGATTTTTCAAGAGTCAGACCTCTACTTTAGACACAACCACATGATCATCGCTGTATCGTGGGGACTGGAGCTAGAAGTCTGTGTCAATGGGAGGGCCATGTTAGCTAACAGCACCAGAAATACCAAAGGGGAAATACAGCTCTTAACGGTTACTTTTAGTTTCAAAGTCAGCCCCAAGGACTTACATAACAACAAGGTATTTCTTAAGGACCCCGACAAAAATCACACATGCCAGAACCCCAGGACCTTCTGAACATGATTATAAGAGTGAAATTTTGGGGTGTGCCGAAGGCATGCCACTTACATACCCAAGTGACAAACTCACCACTGATGTGCCTTGCGATATTTGCTGATGGAAAGAAATTTTGCCAAGTTCCAAAATAGCTAGTTCAAGCCAATTCCCATCCTGTGTCCTTCTCAGCGTTGCTGGTCTACATGTGGCAACAGAAGAGACAGCCCACATTGCCTCTCCCTTCAACTTGCCTGCAACCTGCTGAGTTCCCATATGCGGATGACTGAATCCTAGAAGGCCAGGGAGGGACTGGCTCCGAGTCTGAAGTAACTTTCCTGCCTTTACAAGAGAACAGTTCAGTTTAGCTATCCCTGCTGAAATGGTAACAACTCTTTCTGAAATGTTCACAGTAACACCTGGGGCGAAGGGATCTAATAGCACAGAAGACACAGCCAAAGCCTCTGTTCTCACACCCGGGTCAAAGGAAGACAATGCTTTTTCCATAATGAAGGTAGAACGGAAAAAACAAGCAGAGGATTCCTACCACAGAGGGACCACAGGGCAATTTGTGACTCTAACCAAGATAGGAATGGCGGCCCACCCAGGAATTACGTTAAATAAAGCATAAGCCTGAAGGTGCAGTCACTATTAAAGACCTACCCTTTAATTTACCCAACACCTCTTATGTACAGGGCCCTGTACTAGACACTCGTATTTCTAACCACAGTCTTGTGAGAAAAAATATGATCAGCCCCATTTTATAGAGGGGGAAACTGGCTCAGAGGGGTTACGTGGCTTGACTAAAGTCACACAGCCAATACAAGATAAAGCTAGAACTCTGACCCACCATGTGAAAGCCCACCCTCCTTTCAGCTCACTCCGCTCTGATGAGGAACCAACAGGAGTCGGCACCGGAGCACCGCCCTCCCCCTAGGGTCCCCCTCGGGTCTCCCAGGACCCTGCTCTGTGGTGCTTTCATACCTCCAGTCAGTTCCATCGTTAGCTTTTCATTTTCAATCATTTTCTTCTTTTCTTCTAGCTCGGCAATCAGGTTCTCTTTCAGCTCAACCTTCTTGTCTTCAAATTCCTTCACTGCCGCCTTCTTTTCTTTGATGTAATTTCTTTCCACTTGTTCAGTCTGAGCAAAAGAGAAACACAGGCTGGGGCTACATGACCCTGGCAGCCAGGGCTCCAACACAAAGCCTGGCTCTGTGCACAAGCACAGAGGAAATACGTTTACTAGAAAGAAGAGAAACAGCTGCAGTCAACACATCAACTTTCAGAAACAGGGTGTCTGAGAGCAAGTTTTCCAACGAATGCGTGAAACTGAACCACACTTCTGGTTTTTATGTGCATACCTCACTTGTGACTCAGATCTATTTCCTCTCTTCCACATCTTATATTTTATGGATTGTATGTGAAAACAAATGTAAGTTTCTCAGAAACAGTAAATAAACCCTTTTGAAGACACAATTTTGAAGGAAAATAGTACATTCCAGATGAAATATCTATATTTAAAATAGTTACAGGATACCAAGTCAAGACGGCCTGAGTCACTCTATTTTTTTTTTTTTTTGACGCTTACAGTAAGATAAAGGCCAATGAGAGGACAGGATCACTTCTTAGGTACCTGAACCCCAAGGTACCCAAACCCTGAAATTATACTGAGTAAAATAAATGCGTATGCATCCATTTTCCAAATCTCACTGTTGCATTAAGTGAAGAACAAGGGGGCTCCCGCTGGGCTACGGCTGTGGACCCTGTGACCCCCTGGGCTGTGGCCGCGCGTGCTGCACTGACTTCAGTCCCAACACCGTCTCTCATAACGCGGCTTTGAAAAACTATGACCCCCCCCCCGCACCCGCCTCCCAGCCTCCCGGGAGCAAGCACACTACCCAACATTCCAGCCCTCAGCTCTGCCTGCAGAGCCAGCCGCACCTCACACGCAACCAGCACTCAGACATCTGCTGAGTGCCAAGATCTTAATCCATCTTTCCGACCCAACCAGGGTTTCAGCTGTAAAACGGAGCCAATTCAGAGACCAGGCTACTTTGAGGACCAATATAACTAACTATTAGGCCATTGTAATTCAGACGTACTCCCAAATGGCTTTAACGTGAGATAAGCGTCGAAAAGAAAATGGTCAAGTGTGAGTATCCCCTAGCCCCTCTGTGATAAGCCGAAGCTGCCCAACCAACAAACGAATAGATGGAATTTCTGAACTGAGACCAAATGTCCCTTAGTCAAACAGAACACTGATGGAGGCTTCTGGGGGGCTTCCCAGCTGTCTACGTGGTAATGGAAGGAAAGGCCAACGGATCGGTTGGGAGAGCAAGATTCCAGTCTCACAATGAGCCTGCAAGCCCAGAAGACCCATGGTACTTACTTCCAGCTGGAGGAAGAGTTCTGAAAGAGATAAAACATGCAATTAGATTCACCAGGCTATGCCACCTTTCTAGACAGTGACGTTAGGATTCATTTAGAAGCCGTCATTGCTTTCTGAAAACACGGCTGCAAGGAGAAAGTGTTTCCATCAGTAAACTGCTGATACATGTGAAGGGGTAGGAGGCCAGAAGCATGCGTGTCCAGTTAAAATCTGACCCTGAACAGAACTCGCTCTGGCAGCTCTGCCCGAGGGTGAAAGCGAGCAGGAACCAAGCTACCCTGGCGAGATAACTAAAAGTCAGCCCTTCTTCCACTCGGTGCACACCCTCAACAGTCCTGCAGGGCAGGAAGAAGGAACAGTGCACTTACTCCAGAAGCAGAGGCAACGTGGACATTTTTAAAGCCCCTCGCACAGGGCTCTGTGCGGTGAGGAAGGGCACCCCCAGCTTTCGGGGCAGAGGTCCCGCGCCCTCCTGCGGCTCTGCTCACACCCAGGCCTCCGCCTGCAATGTCCTCTGGTCTCTGACCGCAGCTCAGAGTTTCAGACTACTGCAGCCTCCTCCTCGAGGCCTTTTCTGAGGCCCCTTCGCTCACCAAGCCCCTCTCAGGCACCTCAGAGTATCCACTGCCCGGTACCAGCAGCTTACGGAGCGCCCACCGCGCGCCAGATTGGCGCCTGTTTACTCAGCAGCTCCCCGACCTCTGGACTCTAAGGTCCTGTGCACACTGAGCATGTGGAACCAAACAGGTCCACGGCTTCTTTTCTGGGTGATATCTGAGCTGCTGCAAACGCTCCACAAAGACTGTTGGTGGAGCGGCAACTCCAGGGGGTGCTGTTCCCATTTGACCATGGTCTCCTTTGCAGACCCCAAGGATCCTATGGATCCATGCCCCCATAAAAGAGCACATATGCACAGTCACACATAAAATCTTGAGAGTTTCAGGAACTCGAGATGAAGAATCTAGACATCCATCAACTGTTGAATGAGAAAATTAATTGAGGAAAACGGACCGGCCACTCACTATTTTCTAACCCCCAGAAAACCTCATCACCTTGGCACCGGGAAGCGTGAGGCACACGAGCCCAAGCGCACCCAGCCCAACATACTCACTCCTGACCGCTGCGGACCCACACCCACGTGAACGGGCCAGATATCTGAAGTTTGCGCCATTCGGAGACTTCACCTCTGCACCAGCAAGTCAAGCGACACGTAGCGCTCTCGGAGCTGGTGGCGGTTGTTTCAAAGCAGCCAGAGGTCAGACACGACAAGAGCAGGCGGATCAGCTCCGCACAGAATGTGCGTTTTGAAGCTCAAGGCGTGACTGATTCAGCAGTCCCTCTGTATTTTCACCTGGGGGCAGGGGTGGCGGGGATGTTTATGAAAGACACCGAGCACAGGATTGAGAGTAGAATTCAGAAAGACAAATCAACGCTCACCCTGCAGTTCTCGCTTAAGAGAAATGACTCACATCAACTTTCTTTCCCTCCTTACATCTCAAACCAGTTCCACGAGATATTAGCAGCGCTCTCTCCAAATGGGGAAACTGAGGCTCCAAGAGCAGACGCGTGCTAAAAGGCTTAAACCCTTAAGGGAGGGGAGTAAGCCCTCAACCTGGGAACTCAGCCTCGACAGCGCCACCCCCTTTCCCTGCTGAAAGGGGGCTCCAGGAAGAAGGCTGAGTATTTTAAAGATGCCTGAGGAGATGCCTCAGGAACTTAAGAGTGGGGCGGGGAGAGGGGTGCTGGGTCATCACAGCAGCTCTATCACCCACCTTCCCTGCACCCCCTACCCTGCAGCTCCTTTTCTGTGCCTTGATGGACATGGGCATCTACTCACTGAAGGAAACAAAGAAGGGTTCCATCCATGGAAAGCTGGAAAGTCAAAGGATCAGAGCGTGAAAGGACAGCAGCCTAAGGCCATTCATTGGGGAAGAAGATGAACAGTCCTACATAAGTACAGCTTTGGAGTCTCTCTTCCCCAAAACTCGCCCCACAATGGGACAGCTGAAACACGTTTTGGAGAATGGCTCTTCTGGCCACATTACGTCCCAATCGATGATCAGCCAAAGGAGGAAAATATGACGAGGATTTATTTCCAGTTAAGAGAGAGCCTCACCTGCGTTTCGTATCCTCTCTTTGTACTGCTGATCTAGTTTTTTCATCCTCTTCTGATATTCCTGTAATGTACCTGATTGAGATTTACAAAAGAGTTACTACGAAGATCAAACTGCTCTATATTTTGCTTTTCTAGCACCGACAGTGAATGTTTTAAATAACATTAGAGTAAAACACACACCATGGAAAGGCACCCGTGAGTAGAGCTAACGTGGTTCCCAAGCAAGATGCAGAGCAGAAACCCCAACCAGTGGCTTTAAGACTCTCTAGCAAGCGAGGAGTAGAAGAAAGCTGCACCCATCCACCAGTGACTCTCATCACTCGCTGCTACGGTTTCGGTCTGTGGGCCTCCCTTTCCTGGAAAAAGCTCACTCTCCCTCAGTAAGGTCTAGATCAATGCCATCCAGTAGAACTTGCTGTGCAACGCTGGAAATGGTCTATTTTGCCCTGTCCAGTATGACAGCCCCGAGTCACATGTAGCTATGAGCACGTGAAATGGGGCTAGTGCAAGCCAGGAACTGAACTGTCAATTTTCTTTAATTAAATTTAAATAGCCGCGTGTGGCTAGTGACATTACTGGACGGCTCAGTAGAGCATCTGACCAAATGGCTCTTCCCTGAGCAGCTAATTATGAGGGTCCCAATTAGCGTGGAAAGTGTTTTCGGATGACAATGCTTCAGTGGGCTATATATACATATCTTTTATTATTAATGATTTATTTTTGGCTGCGTTGGGTCTTCGTTGCTGTGCGCAAGCTTTCTCTAGTTGCGGCGAGCAGGGACTACTCTTTGTTGCGGCATGCGGGTTTCACATTATGGTGACTTCTCTTGTTGTGGAGCACAGGCTCAGTAGTTGTGGCACGTGGACTCAGTAGTTGTGGCTCATGGGCTCTAGAGCACAGGCTCAGTAGTTGTGGCGCACGGGCTTAGCTGCTCCGCGGCATGTGGGATCTTCCTGGACCAGGGCTCGAACCCGTGTCCCCTGCATTGGCAGGCGGATTCTTAACCACTGCGCCACCAGGGAAGTCCCCAGTGGGCTATATTAATGGCATCTTTTTCAAAATTCCCCACTCAACCCTGCCGGGCATACCTTACTGACCTGCTAGAGTGGGATGTATTTCTTTCTCTGGCAATACTTCCATTACCATGGGAGGAAAAACTAAAACAAAGGTGTGTGATTGCAAGTCACGGGAACATGTTTCATTATGAAGGAGAAATCAATATAAGATGGGCTGCTCCAAGCAATGGAAGTACCTCATGGAGAAGCACTTTCAGTGCCGGGGACCCCACAGAAGCAAGCCGAAGAGATACTGACAGCAGCCACCGACACTGGGCTGTCACTGGGTGCCCGGCAGTGTTGGTCACCCCTCACACACAATCTCACCTGCCTCTACTTTCTTCACTTCACAGATTAGAAGACAAATTAATCAAGAGACAGTGAAGTGCCCAAGGTCAAATTTCTAGAAAGCAGTGCAGGTGGGATTCAAGCCTGCGACAGGAATGGAGAGCCTGTGCTCTTCACCCAGTGCTGAACTGCCTCTGGCAGCAAACAGCCTTCGACAAGACACAACCCACTTGTAGTTTACAAAGTAAAAAGAGAAAACATGGTGAGAACGACCCACAGCTCGTTAGCATTCAGTTTAGAAAGAACAGTACAATTATATTTAATCTTGGTAACAGCATCTCTCTTAAAAACAGCCAGCTTTAGGCACGGCGGTTTCCAGTTCTTGCTCTGCAGAAGGCCTTAACTGAGATTTCAAAAAAGTCTGAAAATTGCCACTTTACTGACTGCTAAACTCAGCCAGACCAAATTTTAAATTACTCCCACTTCACTGAGAAGTGGAATACACAGATTTCAAAGGTGTGTGATATTAGGAAGTATGTTTAGAAAAGAAGGACTAAATCACACACCAACCTTCTTGCAGTTGTTGCAACTGTCTCTTGAGAGAAGCCAGTTTATCCTGATACATCCTGTAAAAAAAAAGAAAAGAAAAGAAAAAGGAAAGCCACACTCAGAGACAAAAACATCCAATACCCAATTCAATAATAATCTACATGCAGAAATTACCTGGGCTTTTATGGAAATGTCATTAATGTCCCTTAGGGAGAGAGAAAACTAAAGTCTGCTGGTGGTTTAAAATGTGCCCACAGTTAAAGGGACCAGAAAGGGACAAGGATTCTGTGTTTTTGAATGGTATCCCAGTTTTGTAGATTCTCCTGTGTTCTCTCACCTTTAGAGCATCAGTCTAAAATCTACAAATATGAAGACATGTAAGTTTTAATAAATAAATGACAATGATAAACACAGTTAGGCAAGAACACACACAGAAAGATTGGAAGTGTGATGCCATTTTCTTGTGGATTCAGAAGAGTAACATACACACGAAAACGTAAAAAGCGTTAAATGCAGCTCTCATATCAACTCTACAATCAGATCATAAGTTCCAAAGGAGTAAGATTATGCCTCCAGCATATTTTTCTACGTAGATAGCACTGCTGTGTAAGCACTAAGGTAATAAACCTTCAAATCATTTTTTAAAACACTTCTCTTTTATGATCAGAGAAATGACAGCCATTCAGTAACAAAAGTTAAAATGCAGGATTTATCTGCAGCCCCAGTGGGATAAGAACACACAGAACACACAAAGCAAAAGAACCTGGCATGTTTTCTCCCCCCTCACGCTGAATGGATTACAGGCAATTACATACCCTGGTAAGTCTGTTTGAATGGTGGATTTCACACGTCAGTCACGTTTCAGCAATATTTTTGCTTCTACCAGAAAAACACCCCCAATTTCACAGTGACAAAAACAGGACTTGCAACCCGTCCAACAGATAACAGGCATGACAGCCTCTCGATTACTCCAGTAAGAGCTGCAAACACAACCTGTCTACAGGCTGAGGAAGAGTATGTAGAATCTGAGAATTACACAGAAGGCCTTTTTTGTTTTTTGTTTTGGCTGCGCTGCGCAGCATGTGGGATCTTACATCCCTGACAAGGGATGGAACCTGTGTCCCCTGCATTGGAAGAGTGGAGTCTTAACCACTGGACCACCAGGGAAGTCTCAAGGCCTGATTCTTTTAGGGAGAATGCTGATGCTTTCAATGCTCATCTTGAATCACAAAGGGCATTCAATTTTAATCAAAACTATTTTCTACATCATCAAATATTAAGGGGTACGTTCACTTAAACACACCAAGTATAGGAGAGGGGAAGGATGAGTAAGCTGCACACAAGAAGTCAATATTTGGAACCCAGCGTATTTAATTTTCCAGCACAGTGAGCGTGCCAGACTACGCCTTTGAATTCTTAGTCGGTCTTTGAAAGAGAGTATTAACAGATTCAAGAAGTAAACAACAACAACAAAATTCAGATTTGGGAAAAGAATAGGTATGTAAAAATACATCTCAAATGGGTCCAGGTAAGTCAGTAAGAAGCCTGGAGAGAGTACAAGTAAAATAGAAAGCCAGCACAGTTTCAGGGCTGAAGCTGTGAGAAAAATCACATCAATTATTAAAGCAATCCTTTATTTGGCACTGGTGAGATCTAGCTGAGTTCCCCTTTGGATTCCAAAGCTTGAAAAGGATGACAGAATCCAGACGATGGTCATAAAACATTCGTGTATCGGAAAACATTCTATAAGGAAAGGAATGTGAATCATCCAGTTTGATGGTAAAGAATTTAAAAAACCGAATCAAGATCCTCAAAATACGTTCCACAAATACTTATCAGATCTCTGTTATACTGTCTTGCCTGTAAGTTTCCGATCAGAGGGAGTGGTTTTAGTTTCTCTGAGGTGTGGCTCTGCTGGAGGCTTGGGTGTGGCTGCGGGGTAAGGGGAAAGGGTGCTGGAGCAGGAGTCAGGAGCCCTGCTCTCCAATCCTGGTCTCCCTGAGCTCTCTGGGCATCCAGCACACCGTCCAGCTTGTAGTCAGTGCTCAGTGGGGTCACGCCCATCTGAGAACCAAGGAGCTGTGAAACACCATTTCCCCCCTCTGGGCAGTGGTCTTCACATTAAAAAAAAAAAAAAAAAAGGCAAGGGTCCTCTCCTGTTACATAGCCTTATTTCCCTGGGAACATTTCCCTCCAGGTTCTTTCTAGCCTTCCCTCAAAAGATTCTTATCACAGGAAGAGTGATTAAATGTGACAAATTTAAAGAGGGGAACCTGCACACATATGCGTGGTCTTTGGAAGCACTACGTGAAAACCATACACACGAAATCACTATTAAAGAAGCCCTTGTCAATTCTGTATTCCAAAGACGAAATGTAAAAACCATACTCACTGTTCCTTCATTTCTACATAGTCTTCTTCATCATGCTTTGCCAGGTCAGTTTCGCTAGCATCCTCAGTGTCTGTGTAAAAAATTAGGGAAGAAGATTTGTTAAAATCGTAATTCGTAGAGTTGGTATCACCTGACACAGTGACACTTCACAAACTTCTATAAAATGAATTTCTACTCAATGCAGGCCTGCGTGAAGCCATCAATGAAAAATATTACATCTAATTACTTCAGAAAAGAAAACGCCATTTCCAACTTGTTCACAGCCAGATTTATTCAAAGAGCCTGCCTTTATCTGAAGTGCAGCCAGAGAACAGAGTGCATCAGACACAGGTGGTCACAGTCAAGGCTGCGACTTCAGCAGAAACAACGCTGGCAGTTCAGTTAAAGGATATGTGGGTGTTAAGACTGGAAAACTACAGGCAGCAAGCCCTGCACACTACTCCAAAACAACCTAATATATACATTCTCTTCTGGTAAATGCCAGCTTGAACCCCTAAAAGATTTGACATCATATATACAGAGGAGAATCCAAAACAACTAAAGGAACTCTAATAACCGAAATATTTTCAAGGCGAGAGGGAACAAGACAAGGAGATCAAACAAACTGTTTCAGAACACTTTAAACATTGTTTTTAATTTTTTTAACATCTTTATTGGAGTATAATTGCTTTACAATGGTGTGTTAGTTTCTGCTCTATAATAAAGTGAATTAGCTATACATACACATATATCCCCATATCCCCTCCCTCTTGCGTCTCCCTCCCACCCCTCTAGGTGGTCACAAAGCACCGAGCTGGTCTCCCTGTGCTGTGCGGCTGCTTCCCACTAGCTAGCTATTTTACATTTGGTAGTGTATATATGTCCATGCCACTCTTGTCCATGCCACTCTCTCACTTCGTCCCAGCTTACCCTGCCCCCTCCCCGTGTCCTCAAGTACATTCTCTACGTAAACATTGTTTTTAGAATAAGCAAACGGCTGGAGTGTCTACCTAACTTCAACAGCCCTACTTGAGGGGGGGAATAAAAATCAATTTTTGCTTCACTGCTCCCCCTTGTGGGCATTAAAAGCAGTACAAGTGATTCACATTCAAATTCGCTGGTTAAGCCTTGTGTTCAAATGTAGTTTAACCAGATTGTAATTAGTTTCTTCAATTTTGTATCTTCACATACAGCTGACTTTTTTTTTTTTTTTTTTTTTTTTTTTTTTTTTTTTTTTTGCGGTACGCGGGCCTCTCACTGTTGTGGCCTC
>NC_041232.1:15520321-15531535 GCF_002837175.3 Physeter macrocephalus | reverse complement strand
CACAGGCTCCGGACGCGCAGGCTCAGCGGCCATGGCTCACGGGCCCAGCCGCTCCACGGCATGTGGGATCTTCCCGGACCGGGGCACGAACCCGTGTCCCCTGCATCGGCAGGCGGACTCTCAACCACTGCGCCACCAGGGAAGCCCCACAGCTGACTTTTTAAAGGTTGTTGCAGACTCAATCCTCCACCTACCTTTCCCCCCTCCTTCAGTTAAGAAGCCTACCCAGAGCAGTCACGTGCCAGCCAGCCACAGTACTTGGCACTTGGGGAACAGATGAATAAAACATACTCCTGATTCCAAACAGCTGGTCTAGCTTTTGCTCCACGGCCCTATTTTGTTCACCCATATGTTCGTCTCTTTTCGTCTCCTCTTCCTTCTCTCTCGTCCTTCCGTGTTTCCTCATCTTTCTCCTCCTGCAGCCAGCTCCTCCTCCGTTCCACAAAGTGTTCCTCAAACTTACCAAGCTTATAAAGCCCAGTTCGAAAAGCCAGGCTCTCAGAGGCAATAATCATAATGTAAAGAGTGTGGAACTGAAAACACAACACCTAAGGACCATTAAGCAAACCCCTAGCTTCCGCCCCACCCTCGTGCCTGTTTCCCCAATGGTGAAAACTGAGTGTTAGACCAAGGACCAAGCCACACGCTTTACGCCGGTATCTCATTTTACCCTCGCACCTACGCTAGGAAGTAGGTACTACTGACAGCCTCATTGCAGTTGGGGAAACTGGGGCTCGGAAATCTAAGTATTATAAATTGTCTAACATTAAGCTGGGTTCAGTGAGCCAAATTTACACCTAATTCGATTTGCCTGGTTCCAGGTCTCGTACTTTTAACCAACCTGTCCCGCACTGCCCAAAGTAGGGCTGACTTAAGCATTTCACCGGGGTAGGGGGAGAGAGGCACCTTGGTAACTAGAAAGCTAAACAGGGCTTTGCTCTGAGCCTCTCAGGAACTAAATAGCGAGGAGTACTCCGTGGACCCAATGAATGGCTTTCTCATTCCAACCAGTGAAGACCTGAGGTTCAGAGACAGCTGGGGGAAGAGGGGCAGAATCTTAAAGGGACCTACAGCTCTGACAACAGCTTCTTAAGGCCCTTCTCCGCATAACTGTAGGGACGCAACGTTCTCAGGGCTTCGCCTTCCACAGCACCTGTCGGGATAACTTCCGGGAGCCGCGCTCCTCTCGGTGGCCCCTCCAGCCACCCCCAAACCCCAGAGGTCGCCCCGCCCCTCTCCCAGGCAGCCCCACCCCCTCCCACTACTGTCCCATCCCCGCCCGGGGCTGCCCGTCCCGCGGGAAGACGTACCTTCGTCCGACTCGCGGCCTCGGCAGCTGCGCTCATCGTCCTCGGCGCTCTCCAGCTCTTCGTCCTCCTCGGGGTAGTACTCCGGAGCCGGCGGCGCTCCAGCCGGGGCCGGAGCTGGAGCTAACAGCCCCGCAGCACTCATGTCGCCTCTGCCCGCAGCTGAGCGTGCCACCCGGGATCCGCGGCCACCGGCCCTGCGGACTCCACGTCCGCGTAACAGCGCCCGAGGTAGCCGCCGACTCGAAGAGCCGGAGCCGCGGCTACCGCTTCCCTGTCTTCGCCAAACTCCGCCCCGCGCGCTCGCTCTCGGCAACGGGGGCCTCGCGCCGGCGGCGACTTCCGGGTCGGGAGCTGCCCGAGGACCGCCTGACTCCGCTATCCTAGAGCGAGTGGAGAGGCCGCCTGACGCCCCCTTCACCTTAACCCCATCTCCTTCAATGCCGTCTTTAAAATCCTCAACGGGTAGTGGAGAAAGGCGGAGACAGGCTCTCTGGAGTTAGGCAAATCCTTGGGTAGGCCCAACCGCGGCAAGGACCCTGAAGCTCAGAGGCCACTTCCGAAAACAGCCACTAGGCGGCGCCTGGAGCCAAAACTAAAGAGGTTTTTTTTTTTAGGGACTTGGGAGGCAGAAGATTTGAAGGGCTCTTGGCAGGTGGAGGTGGTCACTTTAATTTAAACAGGTGAACGACATGAACCATCCCATTTATAGGTCGGGAAACTTAGACGTTTAGAGTTCGCGTGATCATCCCGAAGAAAAGGAGCGTGGCTCCTCCCCTGACTGATTAGAGCTTTATTAAGAACTAAAATAAAAACGAGGATGCTAATATTCCATCCTGGGGTCAGCAAAACTATTTTCCCAGTCGGTGGGAGTCCTTTCTTTTTGTGTAGGTTTGTTCAATACGGTATTATCCCGATTTTACAGATAAGAAAAGAGCTGTCAATTGCCTTTAAAAAAAAAAAAAAAAAAAAAGCGTCCAGGCTGCCTTGTTTAGACTCTCAGACCCAGGTCCTCTACAGTACAGCTGCCTCATATTTCTCAGAATATAAATTTTTTAAAAGGTGGTTTTCCCCAATCCAATAACTTGCTAACCAACTCTCAACTGATCAAGTGGAACATTTGCCTGCAGAAAGTTAATTAGGCTCAGGAAAGGAAGGTGCTAGCTGGTAACTTGGAAAACAAGAGAGTTGAATATCTGCATGAATTAATTTGTGTGATTATCTCTGAGTAGAAGGGGACACGGTGTTATAAGCTTTGCTTAGTGAACAAATTGAGGATGTCCTTTGTCTTGGTATGTGTAGCAAGAAAAAGGATAAAAGGGCCAAGAGATGGTTAATAGTTTGTCCAAAGTAACCCTACTCTTTACTTTGCACCTAAGTCTCCATAGAAAAAAAAAAGTAACGTACAAGCAGTAAACTTGAACATAGATGTAAAAGCCAGACTGGAACCCAGTATTCTGATTCTCAGATCCTTTGTGACCAAATTTATCTCTGAATTGGCCCCCACAGAGTCTCCTCAAAGTGAAAAAATATATTCTCATCCCATTTATTTTAACATTTCTTATTTCTACCTTGTTGTAATTAAAATCTTGCCTGTACTTGTGAGGGATTCTTCCTCCCAACAAAACTCAAGAATTTTCAGAATGGAATGCTGCAATGCTAAATAAGAGGCATTCTCATGGCTCCCTGTAGGTCCACCGTCAACATTTAAACTAGAATTTCAAAGCTGTCTCTTGTCCAAAGGATGAAGTCATTTTCTTTCTTTATGCTGTTAGGTCACGTCTAAATTATTTGTAATTGACTATCTTGAGCAACTTGCGTTTCCATCAATAGCAATAATCATAGACCAAACCAAGCACCAACATTTTAAAAATTAGAGTTCATCAATACAATGATATATCGAATTTTTTTTAAAAAGAGTTGATATCATTGCTAATTGGTTTCCTTTCAAGACACTGGCATTTTTATCTTGCTTACATTTTGTCTTCTTTTTAAAAAATATTTATTTGGTTGCACAGGGTCTTAGCTGCGGCACATGGGCTCCTTAGTTGTGGCATGCAAACTCTTAAGTGGCAGCATGCATGTGGGATCTAGTTCCCTGACCAGGGATCGAACCCGGGGCCCCTGCATTGTGAGTGTGGAGTTTATCCACTGCACCACCAGGGAAGTCCCACATTTTGTCTTCTTGGCTGCAAATAACATCTGTTAATGATCATGCATTTTTTATATGACTAGACAGAACTGAATACTTGCGTTGTGAAAATCTACCCCATTTCTTCTGTCCATGTTGCAACTGGTAGCATGAGCTCTTAACTAATAAACACTCAGTAAAGGAGGAGGACCTAGTCAAAAAAATTCTCTCATGACTTTAGTCTTACCCAACTTTTATAGCTGTCTAATATGATTTTGGACAGTCTGTAAAAATCAAGTTCCCTTAAAACCAAGTTCCCTTTTTACCACCTTGAAATCTCTCTACATCCCTTCCCAAAATGGCACTCAGTCACATCGCTCAGGAGACATCTACATCCAAATTCATTTTAGAGGAAGTACTGCCGGCGTTCTTCTACAGGCCTTCTCTAAATACCCTAACACTCAAATCTTAATGGGGAGCATCTTAATTGGAATGGGTATGATCTTAAAACACTAGGAAAAACACGAATAGTGCTTAGAACACAAATTTTGTTAGCAGGAGTTAAAACAAAAAAGAGTTAATGATGAAAGTTTTCTAAGAGCTAAGTCCTGTATACATCTGACAATGCTTAGGAACAAGCTGTGTTCCTGAAGTGAAACAATGTCTTCACAAAGTTCATAAACTTTAGGATTTAGGGGTGAAAGTAGCAGTTTTCAGTTTCCAGTATTGATTTAATCAACATATCCAGTTTCACAAAAAATATATAAAGAATGGCTTATAAAGAGGTAACACCTGGGACTTCCCTGGTGGCACAGTGGTTGAGAATTTGCCTGCTAATGCAGGGTACACGGGTTTGAGCCCTGGTCTGGGAGGATCCCACATGCCGCAGAGCAACTAGGCCCACGAGCCACAACTACTGAGCCTGCGCGTCTGGAGCCTGTGCTCCGCAACAAGAGAGGCCGCGATAGTGAGAGGCCCGCGCACCGCGATGAAGAGTGGCCCCCGCTTACCACAACTAGAGAAAGCCCTCGCACAGAAACGAAGACCCAACACAACAAAAATAAATAAATTAATAAATTCCTACCCCCAACATCAAAAAAAAGTTAACACCATGCACTTTCACCCCTGGCAAGCTCCATCTTGCAGCTTGGGTCAAGATGGGTCTCTGGTTATCACGAGTTGCACTTGGTCAAAGTTCATTATACTTTGGCCATTAGTTCCCACAAAATCATTAAAATCATTTCCTGTGGCCCTGAAAAAGAATATGTTGAACAGGCTTACTGAAGCTTTGCTAAAGCTAACAGGGTTCCCCTACCACACAGTTCCTGTTCCTACTTGTCAAAATGATTATCATAACCCACAAAGTATTTCTTAAGCTTTGTCCTTGTACCTATCAAAATGTGCCCCGTCAGTGTTGAATGCCTAAGTGTGCTGAGTATGCATCTAGTATATAGATTTTTTTCCAACAGCATCAAACTAACGTCTGTTGAACGCAGTGCAAGTAAGGGCAACTCCTATGCCAAAGATATAAGAGTTTAAATCCAGGAAATATTTACAAGTCCTGAGTAAATAAATGCCATTATTAATTTATGGCAGAATTACTTAGAAAGCTGTGCCAGGTCTAACGGGGGAATGGGGGCCTCAAAGGCTCTAACATGGTCCCAGGGAGTCCCAGAGGGCCACGGCCTCTGGGAGTCTCCCAAGAAAAGTAAAGGCTCAGTGAGGAGTGCCATGAACTTTGACCCGAACTCAGCACAAACAAGGCGAACCGCACCCCAGGCGGCCCAGTGAGTAACTGAAGTTGCAGGCTCTTCCGCATCTGCGGAAACCCCGCCCCGTCCCGCACCGCCCACCTTCAACTTCGCCAATCCTCGGGCGCCATCGACAGCTCGGCTTCCCAGGCATCTCCAATCAAATACCTATATCCGGCCCCAGGTCTGCGCCCCGCGATCAGGGAAGGTCAGTAGAGAGCCTATCGGAGCCCGGCTGTGGGCGTGGTCAGGGGCAGGGGGCGGGCGGGCCTGGACGGTGGGGCGGAGCGCGCTCGGCGCAGTCGGGTGCGATTGGCCTCCCCTGGCAGGAGCCGCACCTCGGACAGCAGCAGCGGCGGCCGCGGGAGGGTCCGTGTGGCTCCCGGTGGTGGCGGCGGCTGTGGGGACCTGCGTGAGAGAGTGGTACCCGACGCGGAGACCGCGGGCGGAGGTTCCGCGCGGCCGGACCCGACACTCAACGACTGGACCTGGGGATCCACCGGGGAACAAGCGGCAGAAGAGCGACTCGGTAACAAGTGGAGAGGAAGCGGCGGCGGCGACGCCGGGCCCGGGCTGGTGACAGCAGGTCTGAGGTGAGAGCACCGGGGCGCGGGGAGGTGACAGAGTGAGTCGGGGCGAGGGGACCCAGGGCAGAGTGGGGTCGGCGAGGACCCGAGTGAGGGGAGTTCCGGGAGTGGGTTTGACAGTCTGGAACAGTGGAAAGGAGATTCTCAGAGGGGCCGGCCCCGCGGGTCTGAGAGAGGGACCCCGAGAAGACGGGACAGAGCGGGTATGAAGGGAGGGCACTCCCCAGAAGGGCTGGAACGGTGGGTCTGAAGGGGCACCCCGAGAGGAGCCAGGACAGTGGTTCTCAAGGGAGGGGACCCTGAAATGGGCAAGGACAGCGGCCCTCAGCGGCAAGGGGACCCCGAGAGGGCTTGGGACAGCAGGTGTGTTGGGGGACCCCGAGAGGGGCTGGAACAGCGACTATGACGGGGGACCCCGCGGGGGCTGGGGACCCGGGCCTGAGCGGGGACCCGGGGGGCATGCGGTGGAGGCGCGGCCCCGCCCCGCGTGGGTGAGGAGAGGGGGCCTGGGTCCGGGTCGCGGACGCCGGGCGAGTCGGGACAGCCGGCCGCCGCTCCCCGGATGCACTCAGCCGAGCTTCCTAAGGGCGGAGTGGGAGACGGGGGACCGCCTGAGCCCCCGTGACTCTCTGGGTGACTTTAAGGAAAGGGGATTATGTAATGAGACATCCTCTAGGAGAACGCGCAGGCTGGAGGGTCTGACCGAAGCGCGGGGATCTTGGAAAGGGCAGGAGTGAAGGGCTGGGGACCTCTTCTCACTGGCCCCCTGGCTTCCCGTTTGTTGGATGCCTTGAAAGTGAGGGGCTTCCTGACCTCTATAGCTTCATCAGGATGTAAAAAGTTGGAGAGGGCTTCTTTAACTCACCACAAACCAAGTGGAAAGGGAAAGGGACCCTTTTGGAGATGCAGTTTTTGGATTAATTAGGCTGTTTAATTTGATAGACCCTGTCTTTTTCACTTCGGCTCAGCAGAGAGCTCAGAAACTTTTTCAGGTTCGGCAGCACGTCCGTATCAGTGTTTACAGTGCAGACTCAAAGGAACTATATGCTAAGTTGGACTGTTTGATGTGTTGGGAAGATAGTTGGAAGATCAAACTAAATTTTGAAAAGAGGTTTTGGAGTCGCCAAACTAACAGCACTTTCCAATTAGATTTCTAATTCTAAAAGCTACCAGGACTGAGTTTTAGACATAATTCCAGGACAAGCTAAAGAGAGAGATAAGCCTATTTAAACCGTACACCGTACGCGCTGGTGGGAGGCAAGTGTGTGTCTATTAAAATGCTGAAACAAATAGTGGAAAGCGATAGGGGTTGGGAATTGGGGGGCAGCCTCCTACTTTGACGGATATGAAAATTAAACTAATGACCAGGCTAGTTGTTTGGAGTACTTAGGATATGTTAATACCGCCCCGACTACCTCTCGAATGTTCTCTTGAATGCACACGCTTTGTTATGGTTGCACCCAGCAGTTTTGCATTTGAATGTTTTAACCTCTTTTTCTCTGTGTGTTGCTTCTCCTCACCCCGTATCTTTGCGACGAGCTTCTTTTTCATAGAAGCAGACTCAGAAAATGATGATTTGGGGGAAATACTAGGGAATGTAATTACTGTATCATTTTGCAGTTATTTAGATATCTTCTTTGTTTCAGGTTTAGAATAATGTCTTATTGGAAGCCTATACCCATGTTCAGTAATGGGCAACTAAGAGGAAGAAAGGAATGCTGTACTGTTTCCCAAAGACATAATGTAGAAGGCTTACAGAGAACTGCCTATTTAAATCCGAGACAAAAATTACTGAAGACATCTTACATCAGGGTGATAATAAGCAGAGGGAATGTGTCACTTGAGGATTCTTATTTGATATTACCTGATGCAGAACAGTTTTTATATGGTTTCAGAGAGCATGGAGCTTGGTGTGGTTATGAAAATTCCACCAACTAGACATCCTCGCCTAAGAAGCAGAAGTTATGGAGGTGAGGGGAACAACAGTAAATACACAAATACAAATTTAAAATATGAGACACTATATTTAAGATGTATTAAGTGTAACTTTTTTTACATTAAATTTATTTTTCCAGAACCCTAGGTAGGATTCAAGTAAAAGTAAGGTCAGTTAACTCAAGAGGGTTATTTACAAGGGGCATGTATTCATTATGTAGGGCATGTAACATAGGAAATGGTCTTTGGAAGGACTGGGAATCTCAGTAACAATAATTCTGCAAAGTAATAGAAATGTTTAAATGTTTGAGCAGATCAGCTCTTCCATCATTCTTGTTAGCTCATTTCTGTCTGGTGCAAATGAAAAGTGTCATTGTAATAGAGTTTTTAGTGATAGGAAGGGTCTATAGTAACTTCCCAGGGACAGGGGGTAGGGTGTGGGGGGGCGGTTAAGAGGGTAGGAATTCTGTGGGAATTTATTTTCATTTGTTTCACAAAATAAAACTACACTTTGAGAAGCTATTAATATATAAATTAGTTACATCTATACTCATTTTAACTCTTTCTTTTCAATTGAAAAATATAATCAAAAGAAAAGTTTAAGAAGGAGCCTTACACTTCCATATGAAAGGTTATAGCCACCAGAGAATGCAAGTTCTTTTTGGTGTAGAGTTCTTAAACTATCCTTAGTCTTAGTTTAGCAGGATGCAAGTAGTGCCCAGTAAATACAATAACCCACTTTATACTTTCTTTACCACTTGAGTCATATACAGTCATACCATTGTAATCTTAGAGTCTACCTTGATATCTAATTTGGTTTAATGTTTAAGCCAACCTGAATAAAAGTTCTCATTGCTTGTCAGTGTTCATACTTGTTGGTTTCTGTGGTATGGGAGAATGAATGAAAACTAACTATTGGTACTTTTACTTTAGAGTCTATTTATTTAGAGTTTATTTTAGAGCCATTAAAGCATCTTTCCTTTATAGTCTTTTCTTCCAGTCTTCGTTTCTTCCCTCCCCCTAAAAAGAAAGCACACTGACAGACAGACAGACAGAGGGAAAGCTTCCATCGAAAAGTGCTTTGTGACTGTCCAAAGAGAAGACTTCTTTTCAGTCTTCAGTGAGAGATTCCCGTCAATCAGAGAGGATAGTTTTGAATTAGTAATTTTGAGTTATGGGATAATGTACAGTTTAGTTTTGTGATTATTTAATTATAACATCCATTTAATTGGTTACTTTGTCGAGTGAGCTTAGTAAAAAAAAAATTAATGTCTAACTAATTATGGATTAGATGTGTTGAGTTTATGGGCCAAAACGTGATGTAACTCATTTACAAGCTATGGGCAACCAAGTTAAAAACAAGTATTCAGAATTTTTATGATAGTAGGAATTAAATTGATAAATTTTATCATTCCAGGTACATGTTGTTAAAGTTACCTAAATACTTTATAAATCAACCTAATGCATTTTTTTCTGCCTGACCTGAGATTTGTTAGAGACATTGGAGTATATTTAAAGTCTTTGTAAATTATTTCTATTTTACAACAGAATGACATAGGGGTCAGTTTTTTGATTTAACACAGATCTGCTCCTAACCATGGTCTATCTCACAGATACACATTTATCACCCCCAGAGTGAGTGAGAAAAGGAACATGCCTTGGAATAAAGATTTTACACCTAGCAAGACCTACTCCCATGTGTCCCATGTGGCTTTAGCTCCTAACCCTAGGAATTGACATGCTGATGTCTAATGTTTGGGGCCCTTTCACCTCATCCCTGGCCTCTGAAAATGATGTATAGCAAAATCAACCCCATATTTGTTATGCTTATTATTTTAGCCAATTATGAAAGTACTCATTGGAAGACTTCAATTTTACTTCCTTCCACTATTTTTGATGGACAACGGGATAACCTTTTATTTCCAAATCAAACTAGGACTCTGTGCAGTATTTATTTTTATATGTGTCACTATCTGTGTAATGACACTGGCTTTGGTCCATAACAATCAAGGCTTATGACAATTCAAATACATTTTGTTTACCCATTACAATAGATGGCACTAATCAAGGAAGAATGCTCTCTTAAATAAACTAATAACCTCATTAGTCTTGGGAGTAGGCACACAAAACAGAATTGGAGTTCAAGGCCAATTTTCCATTCTATTGTGAACATTAGCCTTTACTTCTTGAAGGTTTTGTGTGTAAATACACAAATATTTCCCAAAACCACATAAATATAGTTCTTAGCTGATCTAGGTCAAGACTTAATAGCAGAGATACAAAATTACATTATGCTTCACGTACCTTTATGCATCCCTTGTTTCTTGTGCAAATTTCTCTTCTGTCATTGTATACCAGTTCCTTGTTTACATGCGTTTGTCTTTCACAAATTTATGAGCACGTTGAGGTTAGAGATGGTCTTGTTCGTCTTTGCATCCCGACGCCAAGTATAGTACCAGGCACAGAGTATGAAGAATGCTCACTAGATGTCAACTGAGTGAGTGAATGAATTAATAATCAGCAAATTAGTAGATTATGTTCACATTTAGTTTCTTTTTTTTTAGAATTTTATTTTATTTATTTATTTTTTATACAGCAGGTTCATATTAGTCATGAATTTTATACACATCAGTGTATACATGTCAATCCCAATCGTCCAATTCATCACACCACCACCACCACCCCCCTACTGCTTTCCTCCCTTGGTGTCCATGTGTTTGTTCTCTACATCTGTGTCTCAATTTCTGCCCTGCAAACCGGTTCATCTGTACCATTTTTCTAGGTTCCAAATATATGCGTTAACATATGATATTGGTTTTTCCTCTTTCTGACTTCACTCTGTTATGACAGTCTCTAGATCCATCCACGTCTCAACAAATAACCCAATTTCGTTCCTTTTTATGGCTGAGTAATATTCCATTGTATATATGTACCACAACTTCTTTATCGTCTGTCGATGGCCATTTAGGTTGCTTCCATGACCTAACTATTGTAAATAGTGCTGCAGTAAACATTGCGGTGCATGTGTCTTTTTGAATTATGGTTTTCTCTGGTTATATGCCCAATAGTGGGCTTGCTGGATCATATGGTAATTCTATTTTTAGTTTTTTAAGGAACCTCCATACTGTTCTCCATACTGGCTGTATCAATTTACATTGCCACCAACACTGTAAGAGAGTTCCCTTTCCTCCACACCCTCTCCAGTATTTGTTGTTTGTAGATTTTCTAATGATGCCCATGCTAACTGGTGTGAGGTGATACCTCATTGTAGTTATGATTTGAATTTCTCTAATAATTAGTGATGTTGAGCAGCTTTTCATGTGCTTCTTGGCCATCTGTTTGTCTTCTTTGGAGAAATGTCTATTTAGCTCTTCTGCCCATTTTTGGATTGGGTTGTTTGTTTTTTTAATATTGAGATGCATGAGCTGTTTATATATTTTGGAGATTAATCCTTTGTCCATTGATTTGTTTGCAAATACTTTCTCCCATTCTGAGGGTTGTCT
>NC_041232.1:15517286-15518763 GCF_002837175.3 Physeter macrocephalus | reverse complement strand
TATTTCTAATTTTATTGATTTGAGTCCTCTCCCTCTTTTTCTTGATGAGTCTGGCTAATGGTTTATCAATTTTGTTTATCTTCTCAAAGAAACAGCTTTTAGTTTTATTGATCTTTGCTACTGTTTTCTTTGTTTCTATTTCACTTATTTCTGCTCTGATTTTTATGATTTCTTTCCTTCTAACTTTGAGTTTTGTTTGTTCTTCTTTCTCTAGTTCCTTTAGGTGTAAGGTTAGATTGTTTATTTGCGATTTTTCTTTTTTCTTTAGGTAGACTTGTATAGCTATAAACTTCCTTCTTAGAACTGCTTTTGCTGCATCCCATAAGTTTTTGGATCATCGTGATTTCATTGTCATTTGTCTCTGGGTATTTTTTGATTTCCTCTTTGATTTCTTTAGTGATATCTTGGTTATTTAGTAACGTATTGTTTAGCCTCCATGTGTTTGTGTTTTTCACTTTTTTTTCCCTGTAATTGATTTCTAATCTCATAGCGTTGTGGTCAGAAAAGATGCCTGATACGGTTTCAATTTTCTTAAATTTATTGAGGCTTGATTTGTGACCCAAGATGTGATCTATCGTGGAGAATGTTCCATGCGCACTTGAGAAGAAAGTGTAATCTGCTGTTTTTGGATGGAATGTCCTCTAAATATCAATTAAATTTATCTGGTCTTTTGTGTCATTTAAAGCTTCTTTTTCCTTATTTATTTTCATGTTGGAGGATCTGTCCACTGGTGTAAGTGAGGCGTTAAAGTCCCCCACTATTATTCTGTTATTGCCGATATCCTCTTTTATAGCTGTTAGCAGTTGCCTTATGTATTGAGGTGCTTCTATGTTGGGTGCATATATATTTATAATTGTTATATCTTCTTCTTGGATTGATCCCTTGATCATTATGTAGTGTCCTTCCTTGTCTCTTGTAACATTCTTTATTTTAAAGTCTGTTTTATCTGATATGAGTATTGCTACTCCATCTTTCTTTTGATTTCCATTTGCATGGAATATCTTTTTCCATCCCCTCACTTTCAGTCTGTATGTGTCCCTAGGTCTGAAGTGGGTCTCTTGTAGACAGTATATATATGGGTCTTGTTTCTGTATCCATTCTGCAAGCCTGTGTCTTTTGGTTGGAGCATTTAATCCATTCACGTTTAAGGTAATTATCAATATGTATGTTGCTATTACCATTTTCTTAATTGTTTTGGGTTTGTTTTTGTAGGTCCTTTTTTTCTCTTGTGTTTCCTACTTAGAGAAGTTACTTTAGCATTTGTTGTAGAGCTGGTTTGGTGGTGCTGAATTCTCTTAGCTTTTGCTTGTCTGTAAAGCTTTTGATTTCTCCATCGAATCTGAATGAGATCCTTGCCAGGTAGAGTAATCTTGGTTGTAGGTTCTTCCCTTTCATCACTTTAAGTATATCATGCCACTCCCTCTGGCTTGTAGAGTTTCTGTGGAGCAATCAGCTGTTAACCTTATGGGAGTTCCCT
>NC_041232.1:15515085-15516729 GCF_002837175.3 Physeter macrocephalus | reverse complement strand
TATCTTGTTCCTTCATCTGGTACATAGCCCTCTGCCTTTTCATCTTGTCTATCTTTCTGTGAATGTGGTTTTTGTTCCACAGGCTGCAGGATTGTAGTTCTTCTTGCTTCTGCTGTCTGCCCTCTGGTGGATGAGGCTATCTAAGAGGCTTGTGCAAGTTTCCTGATGGGAGGGACTGGTGGTGGGTAGAGCTGGGTGTTGCTGTGGTGGGCAGAGCTCAGTAAAACTTTAATCCAGTTGACTGCTGATGGGTGGGGCTGGGTTCCCTCTCTGTTGGTTGTTTGGCCTGAGGCAACCCAACACTGCACCCTACCAGGGGTCTTTGGTGGTGCTAATGGCGGATTCTTGGAGAGTTCATGCCAAGGAGTACTTCTGAGAACTTCTGCTGCCAGTGTCCTTGTCCTCATGGTGAGCCACAGCCCCCCCTCCCCGCCTCTGCAGGAGACCCTCCAACTCTAGCAGTTAGGTCTGGTTCAGTCTCCCCTGGGGTCACTGCTCCTTCCCCTGGGTCCCGATGCGCACACTACTTTGTGTGTGCCCTCCAAGAGTGGAGTCTCTGTTTCCCCCAGTCCTTTCAGACTACTGCAATCAAATCCTGCTAACCTTCAAAGTCTGATTCTCTAGGAATTCCTCCTCCCGTTGCCAGACCCCCAGGTTGGGAAGCCTCACATGGGGCTCAGAACCTTCACTCCAGTGGGTGGACTTATGTGATATAAATGTTCTCCAGTTTGTGAGTCACCCACCCAACAGTTATGGGATTTGATTTTATTGTGATTGCGCCCCTCCTACCGTCTCATTGTGGCTTCTCCTTTGTCTTTGTATGTGGGGTATCTTTTTTGGTGAGTTCAAGTGTCTTCCTGTCGATGATTGTTCAGCAGTTAGTTGTGATTCTGGTGTTCTTGCAAGAGGGAGTGAGAGCACGTCCTTCTACTCCGCCATCTTGGTTCAGGCTCTCCACACTTAGTTTCTTTCCTCACTGAGGGCTTTTAGTACATCAGAAGGGTGTTAAAAGAGTGATTCTGTTGGAACACAAGAACAAATGTTAGCATTATTTATCTGCCATGTAAGAAACAGCATGATAACTGTGCGTTGGAAGGAGAAAGGACCTCAGACTCAGAGAGACCTAGACATCTATTTTGGATTTGTCACTATGCCAGCTGGCTTACCCTTGTTAAGTTACTTAAGTCTTTAAAGCTCTCAATTCTCTCATCTATAAATATATCATGCCACTCCCTTCTGGCTTGTAGAGTTTTTGCTGAGAAATCAGCTGTTAACCTTATGCGAGTTCCCTTGCATGTTATTTGTCGATTTTCCCTTGCTGCTTTCAATAATTTTGCTTTGTCTTTATCTTTTGCCGATTTTATTATTATGTGTCTTGACGTGTTTCTCCTTGGGTTTATCCTTTATGGGACTCTCTGAGCTTCCTGGACTTGGGTAGCTATTTCCTTTCCCATGTTAGGGAAGTTTTCAGCTGTAATCTCTTCCAATATTTTCTCAGGTCCTTTCTCTCTCTTTTCTCCTTCTGGGACCCCTATAATGCAAATGTTGTTGCGTTTAATGTTGTCCCAGAGGTCTCTTAGGCTGTCTTCATTTCTTTTCATTCTTTTTTCTTTATTCTGTTCTGCAGCAGTGAATTCCACCATT
>NC_041232.1:15416225-15515033 GCF_002837175.3 Physeter macrocephalus | reverse complement strand
CTTCTAGTGTAGCTTTCATTTCAGTTATTGTATTGTTCATCTCTGTTTGTTTGTTCTTTAGTTCTTCTAAGTCTTTGTTAAACATTTCTTGCATCTTCTCGATCTTTGCCTCCATTCTTTTTCCAAAGTCCTGGATCATCTTCACTATCATTATTCTGAATTGTTTTTCTGGAAGGTTGCCTATCTCCACTTCATTTAGTTGTTTTTCTGGGGTTTTATCTTGTTCCTTCATCTGGTACATAGCCCTCTGCCTTTTCATCTTGTCTATCTTTCTGTGTATGTAGTTCTTGTTCCACAGGCTGCAGGATTGTAGTTCTTCTTGCTTCTGCTGTCTGCCCTCTGGTGGATGAGGCTATCTAAGAGGCTTGTGCAAGTTTCCTGATGGGAGGGACTGGTGGTGGGTAGAGCTGGGTGTTGCTGTGGTGGGCAGAGCTCAGTAAAACTTTAATCCAGTTGACTGCTGATGGGTGGGGCTGGGTTCCCTCTCTGTTGGTTGTTTGGCCTGAGGCAACCCAACACTGCACCCTACCAGGGGTCTTTGGTGGTGCTAATGGCGGATTCTTGGAGAGTTCATGCCAAGGAGTACTTCTGAGAACTTCTGCTGCCAGTGTCCTTGTCCTCATGGTGAGCCACAGCCCCCCCTCCCCGCCTCTGCAGGAGACCCTCCAACTCTAGCAGTTAGGTCTGGTTCAGTCTCCCCTGGGGTCACTGCTCCTTCCCCTGGGTCCCGATGCGCACACTACTTTGTGTGTGCCCTCCAAGAGTGGAGTCTCTGTTTCCCCCAGTCCTTTCAGACTACTGCAATCAAATCCTGCTAACCTTCAAAGTCTGATTCTCTAGGAATTCCTCCTCCCGTTGCCAGACCCCCAGGTTGGGAAGCCTCACATGGGGCTCAGAACCTTCACTCCAGTGGGTGGACTTATGTGATATAAATGTTCTCCAGTTTGTGAGTCACCCACCCAACAGTTATGGGATTTGATTTTATTGTGATTGCGCCCCTCCTACCGTCTCATTGTGGCTTCTCCTTTGTCTTTGTATGTGGGGTATCTTTTTTGGTGAGTTCAAGTGTCTTCCTGTCGATGATTGTTCAGCAGTTAGTTGTGATTCTGGTGTTCTTGCAAGAGGGAGTGAGAGCACGTCCTTCTACTCCGCCATCTTGGTTCAGGCTCTCCACACTTAGTTTCTTTCCTCACTGAGGGCTTTTAGTACATCAGAAGGGTGTTAAAAGAGTGATTCTGTTGGAACACAAGAACAAATGTTAGCATTATTTATCTGCCATGTAAGAAACAGCATGATAACTGTGCGTTGGAAGGAGAAAGGACCTCAGACTCAGAGAGACCTAGACATCTATTTTGGATTTGTCACTATGCCAGCTGGCTTACCCTTGTTAAGTTACTTAAGTCTTTAAAGCTCTCAATTCTCTCATCTATAAAATAAGAATACAGAACTCACAAGATTCTTATAAGGAATAAATGAAGCAATTTATGTAAAGCACCAAATGCAGTGATAAATGCATAGGAAGTGTTTAATAAGTGGTAGCTGCTTATTATTTTTTAATCACTTGAAACAATTTTTTAGTGCTGTTTTTTGCTCTACCCTCAGTATCTGATCACTTGCTGAATCCTACAGCTCCTGGCTCCAAAAAGAATAATTAAGAGATTCCTACATAGGGAAACAGACTCAGGGTGAGTGACTTCCCGAGGCCATACAGACAGTGACTAACGACCACTATGGCCTAGATCTCTTTTTTCAACTGAAGACACTTTTTACTTTATACCTCTTAAAGGTCCAAGAAAGAGCTAATGAGAGCCCTTACAATGGGCTAGGGAGGGACTGTGACAATTTTCCAGCCTCCTTCTTTTTTTCATCCTTGCTGTATACACTGTTGCTCTCTTATTTCCCCCTAAAGTACAGCTCTGACCTTTAATACCCCTTGGCCTACTAAATTCAGTACAGATTTATCAGCCTGTTTTGGGGCTTTGGGATTCCTATAGCCCCATAATCCATCTATACCTGTATCTATATAGCTATATCTATCTCCTGTGCCCCGGCCAGAATAGCCTGCTTACAGCCAACCACTTACTGATTTGCCACCTTCAGGCGTTTGTTCCCTGCCATTTCCTTTCCCTCGAATGCCTTCTCTGTTCCTCATATTTCAGACCTTTTTTTTTTTTTGGCTGTGCTGCGTGGCTCGCATGATCTTAGTTCCCTAACCAGGGGTGGAACCCAGGCCCCAGCAGTGAGAGCGCCAATTCCTAACCACTGGACTGCCAGGAAATTCCCCAGACCTACTTTTAATGCCATCTTTCCTGGGCCCTTCTCTGATCATCTTTCTTGCTGCTCTCTCTTTTAAATTCCCTAAGTACTTGCTTTGTGCATTTTCTAATTACACTAAATTCTCTGTGATCATACATTGTAGGGTTTGTATTTGTCTGATGCTTCCTAAATGTCCATCTTCTTGATTTTAAAAGGACGGTGTTGGGCTTCCCTGGTGGCACAGTGGTTGAGAGTCCGCCTGCCGATGCAGGGGACGCGGGTTCCTGCCCCGGTCCGGGAAGATCCCACATGCCGCTGAGCGGCTGGGCCCATGAGCCATGGCCACTGAGCCTTCGCATCCGGAGCCTGTGCTCCGCAGCGGGAGAGGCCACAACAGTGAGAGGCCCGCGTACTGCAGAAAAAAAAAAAAAAAAGGACAGTGTCTTACACACCTAACCAAGCGTCTTGTAACTAGTATCTGTTCAATAAATATTTGTCGAATCGCCTTAAATGTAAACACTTGTTTTAGGTTCAAAAATAATATTTAAATGTAATTATTGCTACCAGTGAAGATAACAGATAATTCTTAAGTGAAGAACTTACTTCTGACCCTGACAGTTGGTAAATTGATGCCACTGGTAGAAGTATTTGGAAACCTGTATGTCCACATTCAGCATAATATTCCCCGAAGTGACCTTTGACTCTGAGTGTTGGGGATTTGTTGTTTTGTTTCCTTAAGTGATATTTTTATCTGTAAGGAATGGGTTCCAACTTCAGGTCTTTGGATGTCTGTTTACCTTCCTCTAGGTATTAGGAAAATGAAGTAAGATTTTCTGTCATTTGCAACAGAACGTGGTGTTCAGTTGAGTCAGAGATGGAGGCTGGGAGAGCTCTATTACCCTGGTCTTCCAAAGGGCAGTTCCTTACTTTGTGATACAAGCAACTTGCAACTGTGAACAAATAAGCTTATTGTTATCCTTATCTTTCATATTGTATTCTTCTCCATATTGGGGAGAGGACACCATTCTGACACACTGGATATTTTACTTATGTCTTCATTTGTCTTATATCCCTACACTAGAATTTAGACTCCATGAAATCAGAGATTTTTTTTATTCATTGCTGTCTCCCCAACTCATAAAACAGTGCCTACCTAGCATGTAGTAGTTGCTCAATAGAGATTTATTGACTGTCTAAATAGATGAATTTGGCTCTGGGAATTCCTCCAATTTGTTGGCTAAAAAGAAGGTTTCATTATTTGAAACATAGGAAGTAAAATCCTAAGGAAGTAAAGTATGTCTGGGAAGAGGAGAGTTTATCTGTATATTTTATTCTCTGGGCTTTACTTTTTTTTTTGAGCAGTCTTGAATTTAGTATATTTTTGTATTATTGAATACAAATAAAAGCCATTCTTACCACGACATCATACATCCAAGATGACTGCGTCGCAGTCTGGCTACAGTCTAAGAAAGCTATGTTCATTGTAATAAAATCTAATGGAAGTTGCTAAAATGGCCCTTAGGCAGTAAAGGCTTGTAAGACCAAAATTATAACAGAATTCAGTACAGGGGCATTATCCCATTAAAAGCACTTGTTTTTCTTATATGCTGATATTAACCCTGAAAATTGGTCAAATCAAGCTCCTGATGTTAATTTGAGGTTATCAGTTTTCTGCATGTACAAGTAATTGGGTTTGAAATGTGTTTGGTCTTTTTTTTGGGTTTTTTTTTTTTGCATTATGCGGGCCTCTCACTGTTGTGGCCTCTCGCATTGCGGAGCACAGGCTCCGGACACGCAGGCTCAGCGGCCATGGCTCACGGGCCCAGCCGCTCAGCGGCATGTGGGATCCTCCCGGACCGGGGCACGAACCCGTGTCCCCTGCATTGGCAGGCGGACTCTCAACCACTGTGCCACCAGGGAAGCCCTGAAATGTGTTTTAAACTTGAATTAAAAGAACTTAGTCATTGGTGACTCACGGTGAGAAGTTTTTCCTTTTCCCTGCTGAACTTATGCCACTGCCTCCAACCTGGCCTTTTGCAAACATTGAAACCATAAAGAATTCTGTTTTTATGTACTACGTTCTGGAAAAATTCTTTTAACTTTAAGGTAGCATGGCCTTAATTACAGTGCTTTTTAGTAATAAACACTACAATCGACCTTCCAAATTTCCATACAAATTTCTTTAGTCTCTGCCTTTATGGAAGTTTTCTCATTACATGTGAAATAGTCAAAAGTCTACTACATGGTGTATGAATGACCATAGGGACTTTGTTTTGTTCATTACTGTGTTCCTAGAGCTTAGAACAGAGCTCTGCACAGAGGAAGCAATTAATACATATTTGTTGAGTGAAGTCACATACCTTCCTAATAACAGTGCATCTTAGAAAAATCATGGAAGTATTGAAATAAATTTTCTCCAGCCCTTTTGAATTAGGTAATTACCAATTCACAGTCAACCTAGTTTGGGAGGCTCTTGGTGTTAGCCCAGGGTAGTTCTGCCCTAATAGTTCTCAGCATTGATTGTGCCAACCTGAAATCTCCTTCAGTGGTTCAGTTACCAAAGGAAGGGTGAATCGGCAACACCCATAGGCAGTTGCACCTGTGGGAACTGATGGGCGTCGTAACAGGAAATACTTCAACTTGTAATACCGATAGTAATGAACAGCGCCCAGGTCCCGCTGTTTTTATCTGCAGTTCCCTTTTTTAGGATTGTACAAGGTTTTTTTGGAGTTGTTTTTTTTTTTAATATAAGTTTAGAAGAGAATTAACTTCAAATGTGAAAATTAAAATGTGAAAGGTTACTGGCATTTTCTTCATTATCAAGGAATTGGTAAGGTGTCCTCCTTTAAGTAAGTTCTTTCTTTACCTTCTGTTGTTGTGTCCCCTGAAACCTCACTCTGGCGCACATTAAAGGGGGAGATGCAGGGTACGTAAATGTGCAATAACTAAAACTTAAGCTGATATTATCCATAATAACAGCCAGTTCTGATATTTACATGATACCATAACGGTAGGCATTGATAGAATTTCGTAAATTTAACTGTAAGATTTGTTTAGCTTGAGCCAGTTTTCCTCTGTTGTAGGGACTGGAGGAAAAGAATCAGGAAAAGTTTTTAGAAAGTTCTTTACAAAATGTCCAAATGTAAAGCTGTATAAAATGCTGTTGATGTTAACTGTCTGACGAGGAAGTATTCTCTGTAAGCCTCATTTATAAAACTGTGTCTATAGTAACTTCCTTTCTCAGGATGAAGGTTGCTGATAGTATGGTCTTGTTCTTATGACTTAAGTGTAGTTCAGTTTTATCTTTCCTAAGTGAATAAGAGGCAGCCTTTTAAAGAAAGTCATCTCCGGGGCAATCTTAACTGATGGCTGTAGCTAAATAAAGAATTTTTAAAGTCTTTAGTATGTTGGGTTGGGAATGTAGGACAGGCATTTGAGGAGATCTACTGAGAGTAAGCTTGGTGTTTGTTTTACATTTAATGTGTTATTATAAATATGGTTTCTGTCTAAACATAGCTAATAAACTCTATTGAGTTTCATGTGAATATTTATGGCCTTAGCTCAAAGTCCAGCTGAGAGTAATCAACCTTAAAAGTCACCGGATTCATATGCTCTATTTATTTTAATTTGTAGTTTGATATTCTACAAATAAATATTAGTGGGAATTTTTTTCAAAGTGTTTGATTTTTCCTTACTCCTAGGTAAGTAAGGTAAATACTGAGCCACAAATAAAACATCAAAATCTTGCCAGAAGAGTCTTTTAAACAAAAATTTTAAATATATTTAAGGACATCTTTATTAAATGGATGCAGTTTATGGTAATGAATGATATTGTTACTATAAGAGAGTATTTCAAAATTAAGCTACTCGAAATGGCACACTATTCATCCTGGAGATCTTAAAAAATAACAAGGCCACTTCCTATTTTTCTTCTTTTACAGAAAGGGATAAAAGGAAAGCAGGACAGTTTTTTGGTGTTTTTTTGTTTGTTTTTAATGTGCTACCACATTTAGAGACAGAAAAGTCAGAAGATTTGATCACATTTACTTTGTTTTGTAATTTTTTTCTTTGTTTAGTATGTAAGGGTAGTTACTTATTAAAGTACAAAAATAAAATATCTTAAAATATCTTAGGCATGAGGTAATAATTTGTGGGACTCTAGTCCGTGAAGTGACATCAGATGAAGTAGGCAAGTAGATAAAATTTTTAATGTCATAGTTTGTATGTCAGAAAATTCACAGAAAATATTTTATAAACCAGGAAAGCTACCTTAATAGTTTCTTTCCCAAATTTACTAGGCTCTTGGAACAAGGTTTAAATGAAATGTGTATAACCCTGACTTCTAAACTCCTAGTATTTTATATGTTAGATGTGTAAATTAAAGTCTTACAGTTGTACATAGGATACATTTTCATTCAAGAAGCATTGCAGTGGATATTACTGATTTGGGGGCGCAATTCTATCTTACATATAAAAAAGGAAATTAAAACCTTCAAATAATCTTTGAAATATGATCATATAGCATGGTTTTTTTCCTTAGAATTTATTAATGTTAAAGACCTAAAATTACGAATTAGGTAAATTTCAGTATTCATAGATAAGGAGGACTTTTATGATTGTCTGAGCATTATATTAGCACTCCAGAAGTATCCCAGTCAGAGTTTGCATGGGGGTGGGGCAGAGGAAGTTGCTGCGGCTTCACAGTAGTGACAGGTTATTGCAGATTGTATGGCTGCCTGCCAAAACACCACTAGTTGGAGGGAAAAGTGGTAGTTACTAATTGCATCCTATTAATTTGTACATGTTTATTTAACCAGTTATAACTGTTTGCTGGTTTCATACACAGATGACAAGTTTTAAGCTTCTGAATTACTTGACGTGTGCTAAATCTTCTTGAGTTTACCATGGTCATATCCGTTATCTGCAGTCTGCAGAGATCCCACTGACTCTTTTGTGAAAGACCATGTGTTAGCAGAAAAAAAGCGAGGGGTGAGGGGAAACAGAACTTGAAACTATAACTGCTTTACTCTCTAGTGAAGAGTGTTGCGGAGTTAAAATGTAAAGTGTCCAGTCATATTTAGACAATTTCTATAAAAACTATTAAAAGTAATCATCTCTTGTGAAGGAGTTCGCAGTTCTCAATTGTTCTAGTTCAGCTTGAAATTGAGATTCTTACTGTTGCAACATAAAAGGAAGCTTTGTGGAGGAAATACAACATCTCTGCCCAGATGCATAAGGAGGAATGTTATTTTTAAGAGTGTTTTCTTATGAATATATGTTATTCATAAGAGAAGAGAAGTATTTTAAAAAGCTAGTTTCTATTTCAGGGTCATTGGTAGGAGTTATGTAGGTAGTTCAGGTCACTGGAATTCTATCAAGAAAATACTTTTTTTTTTTTTTGGTTGCACCACACAGCTTGGGGGATCTTAGTTCACTGACCAGGGATTGAACCCACGGCCTTGGCAGGGAAAGCACGGAGTCCTAACCACTGGACCCCCAGGGAATAACCAGAAAACACTTTTTTAAAGCATTCTGATGTCACTAATCAACCTAATTTGTCTTGGCCTGGCTGATCTAAGTAACTTTTTTTGTTTTAATGTGAATCAAATTAAGATATTGAGGTCCTGTCAATACCAGGAAACAGTCATGTAATATGTGTCCTACTACAAGAGGAGACAGTTCCCTCCCGTTTCATAGCAGTGTCCCACTCTCCTTCAGAAATAGAGTGCAGTGTCTTCAGTATAAGGAAAGGTGAGAAACGAGTTAGGGAGTCTGTCCATTTGTGTCACTGATGCTTCCTCCCAAACCCTTTTACACAGTGAACAGCATGCCCTGGTGTCTTATCTCTCACTTTTGGTTTCGCTCACATATATTTAGGGTTGGCAGTATAATCTAACGATTCACAGGAGCGTGTCAGATGCATACATCTGCCACTTACTAGCTCACTAGCTTTGTGACCTTGTACAAATCCCTTAACTCCCAAAGCCTCAGTTTCTTCAACTGTAAAATGGGCATAATCATAGTACCTACCTCACAAGATTGCTGTGAGGGTGAAATGAGATTGTGTACGAAAAGCACAAGTTTGGCCACACATGGTAAAGGAAGAGCTCAGTGAGTGATAGTAAATAGGGTTATTTTTGCTATTCTGGGACATTTCAAGTCTTATTCACAGCTCTACTAGCAAATGATCATAAGAAGAGATATAAAACAATGCATGCAATCATGTACAGATAGTAGGGTCAGCATTGCAATAATAGAATTTGAAAGGACCGTGGGAGCGTGTGAATGAAATCTATAAATCTTTATGCCATTTCTGTGCTTACTACTCATTCTAAGGGGAGAGTGGAAGCGGGGAGGAGATGACTGTAGACTTAAATATTTAGTCAAAAAAATGAGTCTGCTAAATTTAGCATTAGTAACGTTTTTCTCCTTGTTTTTCACTTCAGAGAATTTCTTCCCAATTTGATAGCACAACTCAGGAAAGCAGCATGGCAAAGTTGATTTCTTAATTCACTTTCTCAAGAGTTGGTTTTCTTCTGACTGGATCACTACCAGATGAAGTCAGGATTGTGTTTCAAGATTTTAGATCAGCTAAAAAAAACAAGTTGGGTTTTTTGGGGGTGGGTTGGTTTTTTTTGTTTGTTTTTGGGGGTTTTTTTGGCAGAGGGGGACTAGGACCAGACTCTAAAGAATACACGCTTGAGTATAAAGAAGAATGTTTTTCTCTTTTCACCATGTTAGTCTCTGGGGGCTCATATCCTGTAATGGGTTAATTAACTTTGTATTGAAAAAAGTATTGAAAAAACAACTAATTTTTACCTAAGTGGATTTTCATGGGGCTGTGTTAGCAAAGCAGTTTTGAAATTTGGGGGGCACCTGCAGTAAATTTACTAAACAAAACAATGAAACTACTTAATAGGGTACTTGAAAAACATTTAGGCCTTGTGAATGTATTTCTAGTGTTTGAAATGTCCAGGTCTTAATCTGTGGTATGACCCCTTTACCTGGTAGCCAGTCCCTGGATTAGCCTATGCCTCTATCTTGTTTCTGGTACCCCCTAATTTTACAGTCTCAAGGCCCATCACATTGCCATTAAGATACACTCTATCTGTGTGCACCTATCCCACTCAGACCCCTATCCCCTCATTCCTGGATTACCTGCCATCACTTCCGTCTGTTTTTTCCAACTCTTCCTGATTAACCTTCTTCAAATGCTACTACTTTCAGCACGTCTCTCCCCTTATCGGAAAGATTCATTTGTTCCCTGTTTTCCACCACATTAAATCTAACCTCTTCTGCCGGACTTTTGACGCCCTTTCTAGTCTGTCCCACACTGCTTATCCAACTTCATTTCCTATGTTCCTTGGCCCATTCTTTCTGCTCTGTTGAAGTCAGTCTGTCTCTCAAACACTGTACTGATTCAAGTCTGTGCCGCTGGTACTATTTACTTCACTCAAAAAGCCTTCCTTCCTTCTCTCTGCCTATTTAGATTTTACCTTTTCCTCAAAACCCTGTGTAAAGTTTACTTCCTATTTGCTTTTCCTAACTTTTCCTATTTCAGCTCTTACTGTTTTGCTGCAAACTCCCAGGTGATTTTTTTTTTTAATTGAAGTATAGGTGATTTACAGTGTTGTGTTAGTTTCAGGTGTACAGCAAAGTGATTCAGTTATACATACATATGTATCTATTTTTTTTTAATTTTTTTCCCTCATAGGTTATTGCAAAATATTGAGTATAGTTCCCTTTGCTATATAGTAGGTCCTTGTTGGTTATCTATTTTATATATAGTAGTGTGTATATGTTAATCCCAAACTCGTAATTTATCCCTCTCTGCCCCCTTTCCCCTTTGGTAGCAATAAATTTGTTTTCTACCTCTGTGGGTCTATTTCTGCTTTGTATATAAGTTCATTTGTGTCTTTTTTTTTTTTTTAGGTTCCACATATAAGTGATATCATATGATATTTGTCTTTCCCAGGTGTTTTTTTTTTTTGGCTGCGTTGGGTCTTTGTTGCTGCATGAGGGCTTTCTTCTAGTTGCAGTGAGCGGGGGCTGCCCTTCTTTGAGGTGCGTGCGCTTCTCATTGCGGTGGCTTCTCTTGTTGCGGAGCACGGGCTTTAGGCGCGCCGGCTTCAATAGTTGTGGCATTTGGGCTCAATAGTTCTGGCTCATGGGCTCTAGAGCACAGGCTCAGTAGTTGTGGTGTACGGGCTTAGTTGCTCCGCGGCATGTGGGATCTTCCCAGACCAGGGCTCAAACCCATGTCCCCTGCATTGGCAGGCGGATTCTTAACCATTGTGCCACCCGGGAAGCCCTCCCGGGTGATTTTTAAATTAGCAATCCAGTGAATGAAAATGTGCATAGCATTTTATATCATCCATTGTCTTTTCTTCACTAATGATGTAAACATTTTGAGTACAAGGACCGTATTTTACAGTTAAATCTTTCACTGTTCCTAGCATAATGCTGAGATACTTGACTATGATTTGAAGGAAAAGAAAACAAAGTAGTCAATCTATTTCATCATACCTGCCTAAAAGTAAAGTCAGCATTCCTAGTGATGTTGAAGGGACCTGAATATTTTTCCAGTTTGGGTCAGGTCTGTCACCTCATTTATAGAAATATGCAAGGCAAATGAAGACAGTTTTGTAACTGGTTATAGTTTGACGTGTTTGCATTTCTTTATGAGAAACTATGTATATATATATGTATATATATATATGTGTGTGTGTATCTATCTATCTATATGATTTTGTTTTCTTTCTTAAAATGATACAGCCAGCCTCACATGAAGAGATTTAGTTCTGATATTAACAACCTTCCATCTTTTGCACAATAACAATAGATTAAATGTGAGCAATACATTTTTTATAGACAAGAAGTATTCTTACCCAGTTCTTTAAGTGAACTAAGTATAATTAAGTGCCTATTGTGTATAACTTAGGCTCTGCGAAGGGATACTGAAATAATTACTTATTGATTCCTGCCCTCGGGAAACTATTAGGGAATTCTATTAGGGAAGACAAACCATATACTCAGAAGCTTAAATATAAGAATACTTGTTCCTTCAATTAAATATCTGTTGCTTTAATTCTCAGTCACTCTCCTGTCTTTTGAAATAGTACGTGCCTTCCTTTGTATTGATGCCAAAGAGCATATAGGACGCCCAAATGAAAACTTTTTGTTGTGTTTTCCCCTTTATTTTTTTCCAGTTTTATTGAGGTATAATTGACATATAACAGTATATTAGTCCAAAGTGTACAGTGTAATGGTTTTTTTGATATATGTATATATTGTGAAATGACTACCACAGTAAATTTCGTTAACATCAATCAAGGGATATAATGTACAATATGATAAATATAATTAACACTGCTGTGTGTTATATATGAAAGTTGCTAAGAGAGTAAATCCTAAGAGTTCTCATCACACGCACACAATCTATCCCCTTACATAGTTACACTTTTTTTTCCTTGTGAGAGAGATTTTAAGATTTTAAGATTTACTCTTCTAGCAACTTTCAAATATACAATACAGGATTGTTAACTATAATCACCATGCTGTACATTACCTCTCCAGAACTTACCTGCCTTATAACTGTAAGTTTTAACCTTTTGACCACCTTCACCCATTTTCTCCACCTGCCACCCACCGCCTCTGGCAACCACCAATCTCTTCCCTGTATCTGTGAATTTTTTTTTTTTTAGACTCCACGTATAAGTGAGATCATACTGTATTTATTTTCTCTGTCTGACTTATTTCCCTTAGCATAATGCCCTCAAGGTCCATCCATGTTGCAAATGGCAAGATTTCCTTCTTTTTTACAGCTGAATAAAACTGTATTTTAAACTCAAACACACACACACACATACACACACACTTAACCACATTTTCTTTATCCATTCATCTTTTTTTTTTTTTGCGGTACGCGGGCCTCCCTCTGCCGTGGCCTGTCCCGTTGCGGAGCACAGGCTCCGGACGCGCAGGCCCAGCGGCCATGGCTCACGGGCCCAGCCGCTCCGCGGCATGTGGGATCCTCCCAGACCGGGGCGCGAACCTGGTTCCCCTGCATCGGCAGGCGGACGCGCAACCACTGCGCCACCAGGGAAGCCCCTATCCATTCATCTTTTGATAGACACTTAGACTGTTGCCATGTCTTGGCTATAGTAAATAACGCTGCAGTGAACATGGGATGCAAATATCTTTTCGAGATCGTGATTTCATTTCCTTTGGATATATACGCAGAAGTAGAATTGCGGAGCATTTGGTAGTTCTGTCTTTAAATTTTTGAGGAACTTCCATACCATTTTCCATAGCGGCTGCATCAATTTACATTCCTACTTTATTTATTTATTTATTTGCTGCGTTAGGTCTTCGTTGTTGTGCACGGGCTTTCTCTAGTTGCGGCGAGCGGGGGCTACTCTTAGTCACGAGGGCTTTAGTAGTTGTGGCTCACGGGCTTAGTTGCTCTGCGGCATGTGGGGTATTCCCAGACCAGGGATCGAACTCATGTCCCCTGCATTGGCAGGTGGATTCTTAACCACTGCACCACCAGGGAAGTCCCCCTCCTTTTTAAAAAAAATATGTGCCTTCCTTTGTATTGATGCCAAAGAGCAGATAGGACACCCAAATGAGAACTTTTAAAATGCAAAATGTTTTATATTTGTAAAAGTATGGATATTTGGAAATGTCTAGTTAATGCTTTGGATTTTGTGTTGATGCTTGGTTGTAGATACAGCCAGTAATAACATACTCTCTATTCATTTGTTTATTCAATAAATATTTACTGAGTATCTATTTGTGTCAGACCTTATACTAGTGCTGAATAGGACTATGTCTTTTCTTTAACTAATAAGCAAAAAATTAAACTGTTTGGCTAATGCAATGCTGTAAAGACCCGTGTGATGCTAGAAAAACAAAAGGAAGGGCACTGAATCATCCCCTATCCTGATTACCTGATCTAGTGTCCAAAATATCTATTCTTTATTCCTGGTTATGCTTCAGATTTGTCTCATAAACTTAGACCCATCATTTAAACCTGTTACTCCACAAAATGGAAATAATAATAACTGCTGATTATTGAATGCTTGCTAGGTACCAGATATTGCAATATGTGTCTTATATAACAAGTATCTCAATGAATCTTGTAAATCCTATTATTAGGTAGGTCTCTCACACACACACGCACATGCACATGCACACGCACACTTTACAGTACATTGACAGTCAGAGAAGTTATGTTTTTGCTCAAGGTCAGTGGAAGAACCTAGACTGAAACTCAGTTCTGTGCCTTTGTTTATAACTGTCATTTCATGCTACTTTTCACTGTGAAGATTAGAATTAAATACGTCTGTGACATACTGTACTACTGGTGCCCACAGGATAATTGCTACAAATTCAGGATGCTTTTCATCTACGACAATAAAAGCTGGTTAGATAACGTGCCAGTGATCAAAAGTTGAAATCATGGACTAGTCAATACAGATTAGGATTTTTAAAAATTATTTTAAGTATACAAAATAAGGTTTTTCATTTGTGAAGGACTTTAGAGTTTATTAATGATTTCACCTTATTTCATGAGTCTCACAACTTTGTGAGGCATTAATTGTTCTCACTTTATAGATGAGACTGTTGAGGCTCAGAAAAGTTAAGTAATGCCCTTAAGATCACACAGCTGGTTAGCTCAGAAATAACTTAAACCTAGATTTCCTGATTCAAAGGTGAGACTTCTTTTCCGTTATACCACAAATCCAAATCAAGTTATTCAGGAGACCAAACTCACAACTATTTTTTTCTTTTTTCTAGTTAAGCTAAAATTCACATAACATAAAATCCATCATTTTAAAGTGTACAATTCAGGTTTTTAGTGTATTGACAATGTTGTGCAACCATCACTACTGTCTAATTCCAGAACATTTTTCATCACCCCAAAAAAAGAAACCCTGTACCTGTTAGCAGTTACTCTCAATTACCTCCATCACTTGGCAACCACTAACTTACTTTCTGTCTCTGTGGGTTTGCCAATTCTGGATATTTCATATAAATAGAATCATACAATATACAGCCATTTGTGTCTGGCTTCTCCACTTAGCGTAATGTTTTCAAGGGTCATCCATGTTGTAGCGTATATCAGTATTTATTCCTTTTTATGGCTTAATTCTCCTCCATTGTGTGGGTATTCCACATTTTGTTTATCCGTTCTTCAGTTGATGGACATTTGAGTTGTTTCCACTATTATGAATAATGCTGCTATGAACATTCATGTACAAATTTTTGTGTGAACATATGTTTTCAATTCTCTTGGGTATAGGCCTAGGAGTAGAATTGCTTATTTTTGTAAAATGAAAGTGTTTTGAAAGGATTTCTTTTAAGTCATTTATTAAGCACCCCCCCAACACACACACACAGAGTATTGTTTATTTAGCTTATTTGTTTCCCAGATCTTTTCTTCAGAAATAAGGCAGAGGCAAACTTTATCTCAGATCCTGGAGAAGTAATCTCTATTTTAATCTCTAATTTCAAATGAATATAGTCTGCATTGTCTACTCTATTCAAGATGCTATGGAGTATTTTTTTTGGAATCCATTTTACTAATGTGTTCTGGAACTGATTTGGGGCTTTTTTTTTCATTTCTTGAGTGATGATGATAAGAGTATATAAATTAAAATGTGATTGCTGATGCTTCTCTTGAAATTTATGTATCTTTGGTCAAGGAGAGATGTTCAAAATAAAAGATCTCCAAATTTTCATTAAAAAAAAGACTTTATGCCATAGAGGACAAATAAGTAAATAAGATTCCTACTGCTAGTCATATGCATATTAATGAATTTCATATGAATTTCATATTAATGAAATTAAGAAATGTTCATGTCCTTTAAAAGTGAGGCAGAATGACATTAATGCCACAAAGAAGTTAAGTGCTTTATGAATTTCATATGAATTTCATTAATATTTCATATTAATGAAATTAAGAAATGTTCATGTCCTTTAAAAGTGAGGCAGAATGACATTAATGCCACAAAGAAGTTAAGTGCTTTCTATGCATTAAGAGTGAAGGGAGATGGTGTAACTTGGAGATAGAATTTGAGCTGAGTCTTAAATACTCAGTAGCTTCTTCAGCAGGTGTGGTAGGACATAATCAATGTATTTTTTAGCCCAGTTCAGACATTGTGAATAAAGTATAGAATACTTAGGGATAGTGGCAAATCAAAGGCCCGCGGATCACATAACAAGCGGTTTGAACTTTAAATAGTAGGTGCTGGTTAGAGACTGATGCAATAAGAGCCACTGAAAGATTACTGCTACCAGTAGTTTGCGGAATGCCTTAATGGAAGAAGGAGATTGGGAATGAGAACTTGGATTGGTAATGAGGTTCTAGAACTAGGACAGCCTCAATGGAAAAAAGAAAATCAGCCTGTAAGAGATTCATTGAGGGCATCCAAAGCTTGGGAGAGAGAGCTGAAAGCATATCAGATAAATAAGAGAAAGTGTAGAGAGGAGAGAAGAGGCCCAGCACAGATGCTTTGTTAAGAGGTAAGAGAAGGACAAACCAGAAAAGATGGTTGGAAAGGAACTCCTAGAGCAAAGAGCCACACAAACCAAGAAACAAGAGCCTTGTAGGGAGACGCTACATGAAGGTCATGGAAGGATACGACCTGAGAAGAATCCTGTTGGGTTTGGAGATGAGGAGATTGGGAGCTAGTGAGTTTGTTTCCCCAGGGTGTCTTCCTGTCAGGGCAAGTTCCCTCTCCTCCCCTCAATAAATGATACCTTGAGCGTTTGGTAGGCCAGAAAGTCTGTGAAGAGCAATGAAAGATTTAAGGAAAAGGAGAAAAGTGACTTAATGAAATGAGAAGGTAGTAGGATACAAAATTAAGAGGCCTTTTTTGGGTGGTGTTGGGGAAAGGTGGTTAACCTGAAAAGGGAAGACTGAAGGGGTGAAGAGAAATTTTAAAGTGGGATGGAGGAAAATTGAAGAAGCTTACATTGAATGGCCTCAATGAAGTATTTATAGTATTAATGCTTATTAGTAGTACTAGACTGACTAGTTAGAATTAGAAAATACCTTGAATTACCTCAGGCATATGTAGAAAGATTGAATTCTGTCTTTCATTCCTGTATAAATGTTTTATTCTTTCAGCTGTGTATTGAACATAGCTTTGCCTATGCTTTTAAATAGATTTTTCTCCCCAAAGCATAGCTATGTGATGTAATAGAATATATAGACCATCAGTTAAGCCTGCTGAGCCCATTATCCCGATAGTTATTCAAGCTGTATATTTTAAGTGCTAATAATAGTTGGAACTCAAGTAAGGTGTTTTGTTTAAAAGTTAGTTCATAGGGCTTCCCTGGTGGTACAGTGGTTGGGAGTCTGCCTGCCGATGCAGGGGACGCGGGTTCGTGCCCCGGTCCGGGAGGATCCCACATGCCGCAGAGTGGCTGGGCCCGTGGGCCATGGCCGCTGGGCCTGCACGTCTGGAGCCTGTGCTCTGCGGCGGGAGAGGCCACAGCGGTGAGAGGCCCACATACCACAAAAAAAATAAATAAATTAAATAAATAAATAAATAAAAGTTAGTTCATGATCCTCAGTTTGGATTTTTTTATATAAATGTTTTATTCTCTCTGAAAGATACCTAAAACTAATATTATTGTATGTTCCATAGGCTAGAAATTTGTTAGTTCCATTCTATAGTGTAGCAGGCACTGTGGAGACATTTTAATCTGCAGTTATTTATTTAGTTAAAAGTAATAATGATGAATTTATATCACTCTAAAATTATAAGTTCCCTGTTACAAGATGTTGTAGAATCAGTTCCTTATTAATCCTGAAGTTCGGAATTCCTAGCAAGAAGTCTTGTTAAATGAATAGATATGGAAGCTAAGATCTCCTTTATTCCCTTTAACGTTTTCTCCTTTTCCACACAAAATGGTGGCAAGTCCTTGACCCAATATAACTCTTTTATAAATTTTAACAATTATATAAGTTATACATGCTTTTTATGTTAATAAATAGAAAATACAGATGAGTAATTAGAAGAAAATAAAACTTACCTCCTATACCCAAATATTTTTTGACATATAACCTCCCAGACTTTTTTTCAGTTATTTAAAAATAGTAATTAGGAAGGTTATATTGTATGTATTATTTTATAAACTGCTTTTTAAAAACTTTAACAGTATATCACTATACCATATCAACAAATATTCATCTTTCAATGTCTGAATATACTTCTTCCACATCATTTTCAAGCCAGCCTTATCAAGTGGATATTCAAGGTGGATTTTGATTTTTTTTTTAAGTTTTTTTTTAAAGTTTTTATTCTTACAAATTGTTCTGAATAGTTCCTTAGTTATTCTATCTTCAGTACAACTTTAGGTTTCTTTCCAATTATAGGAGATTCTACGGCAGATAGATGATAAGAACTTGCTTTCCAAAACATGGTTTAATTTTTTTTTTTCAAATAAGAGTGAATAGCATTATTATATTGTATGCCTCAACCAAGCCTCCCATTGTTTAAGAATATGTTCCCCATTTTCTCCATCCACCAGAAACATTAGCTAGTAGTGTTCGGACAGTTCTATCAACCAACAAGGGCTTAAAGGGATGCATACTTATCTCCCTAAACACATGGCTCTTTCCTTGGCCTTCATCTGTTCCAGAGGAACTCTAGCTCCCCTTCTTCCCTTAGACTATCACCAGCCTTCCTTCCTCTTATATTCCTGCCGATTATGGATTTTTTTTTCAAGTTTTACATTTAAACCTCTTGGTTATGAGTCCTTTAAGATCATCATTAAGAGGGGAGAGAATTTGGATTTGTCCAAAGTAACCAATTACTGCAATCATTTGATTAATGAATATTTCTTGTCCATTATTGTAAAGGCTATATTTCAGCCTCCTTAATTTAATCTATTCTATTTTATATTGTTTAAAATTTTTTTCCTGATCTGACCCTAAAAAATAGATGTCTTTATTCTCATCTTACTAAAAATTTTACTTCAGATTTATATCACTATAGTAAGCCTGAATACAAGTTTAGAAGCTGCTTTCAAAAAGTAGATATGATCCAGTAGGCTTCCTTTTTAACATTGTATTTAATGACTAGGTGATTGAGTAGACTAAGCTTACAAAATTTAAGTGATCCTTAACTGGCTAGCATCTTAGAAAAACAAATTGAATTCTAATTATCCCTGACAAGGTGAAGGGGGTGCATCGGTATTAACAAGAGGACATTAAGTAGAGGACATATACTGAGTGATTCATTGAAGTAATAAAAAAATGAAGTATAAATACCGCATATGAGGCTCCAGACTCTGAAAAATCATGACAGAAAGAGAACTAAATAGTGCTAAGTATGGGAAAGTAAACTGTTATTGTCATTTTAAGAACCATAATACTATTAATAATGTTATTAATAGTATTACTAACTGATCATTTTGCAGTTAAGAAAGAGCCTTATTAATTATTTTTGACTAAACTTTCTGTAGTTTCTTTTCTTTTTTTTTTTTTTTTTTTTTTTGTAGTTTCTAATATGCATTAACAGAGCAGGAAAAGAGAAGAGAGATGCACTCAAGTGTTAAAAAAACAGGACTGTGGGATCATAAAGTTGTAATTGCCATATATTTTTCATGTTATTGAACATATTTTAAAGTGATAGTGCTGATATCATATTTCTTAGATGAGATTTCCATCACTGTCAAAATGAATAGGAATTTTTTTAAAATTTTTATTTATTTACTTAAATTTATTTATTTTATTTATTTATTTTTGGCTATGTTGGGTCTTCATTGCTGCGCACAGGCTTTCTCTAGTTGCGGTGAGCCAGGGCTACTCTTCATTGTGGTGTGTGGGCTTCTCTTGTTGTGGAGCATGGGCTCTAGGTGCACAGGCTTCATTAGTTGTGGCACACGGGCTCAGTAGCTGTGGCTCGCGGGCTCTAGAGCGCAGCCTCAGTAGTCGTGGAGCACTGGCTTAGTTGCTCCGTGGCATGTGGGATCTTCCCAGACCAGGGCTCAAACCCGTGTCCCCTGCATTGGCAGGTGGATCCTTAACCACTGCGCCACCAGGGAAGCCCTATGAATAGGTGTTGTTGTTGTGAACACTGCTTCTCCCTTGTGAGGCAGGTAAGATGGATGGTTGGCTTAGAATGTGGTATTCATCTGTCCTGTACATTAACAGAGATTTACACCTGCACTTTTATATAATAACTGAACAAATCAACTCTATAATTGCCTTACATGAATCTAGTGGATTATATTTGCTATGACACCTGCATTTACTTTGTTTTAAAAGAATCAAGAGCTTGAATTTTGCATTTTGTTGAGTCAGAAAAAATTTTTGGAGCATACAGAGGATAAAGTGCAATTAGTACATGAGGGACTCTGCGGGAAAATGAGTGACGTCAGTGTAAACAATAAAAAAAAACAAGATTAGAAGTCAATTCATTGTCAACGTTCTAAATTTTCAAAGTCTATATGAGGTTTTTTTTATGTTTGTAGAACTTAGAACAGTTAAGTTCTTGGGAATTTTTACAAGATGCTCTGAGTTTAAAACATTAAATCTCAAATGTTCCCATGTCTAAATTACTCTCTTTAAGCACTTCTTTTAAACCAGATGTATTAATGGTTGAATTTGGTATCATTCTGACACTTTATTTTACAGTTTGCTAATGCTCCTAATGCAGTTCCCTGCACATATCAAGCACTCACTAAGTACTGTTAATTATTTTACTGGGCATTCTAAGCCCTAGGCTTAATACAAAATGTCACATACATGGAGTGCACTGAGACTCCTGAATTTCAGTAACAAATTTTGCTTTTGATTAATAAATTTACTCCATAGTGAACTGCTGTCCAGAATTTACCAATGAATGTGGAAGGGACCACTGTATACTTTTTTTTTTGAACCTAAGAATTACCATTAGGCAAAAAAAAAAAAAAAAAAAAAAGAATTACCATTAGAACTTTGTATGCAAACTTCAGAAGACCTAGTAATTTCTAATTACAGTATCTCACAACCATCAAATATTTTATATTACATTTTTTATTGATTGACATAAACTTGTATATGTCAATTATTGATTGACATATACAAGTTTATGACTCTTTCTTATATTAATATCTGAGTAAAGAGTCTGACATTCACCATTTTGACTTCCGTAGACTTCTGCTGATGATAAACTGCTAACCTTTATTATTTCAAATCTTGAACTAAATGTGTTTCTTTCTTACTTGTATAACAAGATTTCTTCAATATAGAAAATATTAACTTTACCAAGCTTTATAAAAGGATAAACTCCGAAGTCATTTCATGTTGTGCTAATAAAACTTTTACTGATTATATTTACATAGCACTGTCTGTTAACAAATTAGAACATAGTCTGTAATTGTCAGCAGATTGATTTCTTATGCTAGCTTTCTCACTGGGAAACAGTATTATAATAATATCAAAGCTGCCTACTCTCTGAGATGAGGAAGCCACATGCTCCCTCCAAACTCTGAAGTCCTGTGATTTCAAGCTAATTGCAAATGAAGGAGGAAGTATTTGGCCAAAGTAAAACAGGGCAAATATTAAAACACACAAGTGAAAGATTACAAAAGAGTTTTGTTAGCATGGTTTAATGGACTTCCTTGTTAAAAATCTTATTAAAATCATTATTATGGGCAGTTTTGTACTTAAAAGTGACCGAAAAATGAAGCGTTTTTAAAACAGGCAAAAATGAAATCAACCCTCCCCCGACCCCAGCTTTTTTTTTTTTTCAAGTTTGCTTAGTTTGACCATGTGCCCATGTATTTGTAGCACACACATCAACATTGTCCTGCCTGGGTGACTTAATCTGGTTATTCACTCATTTTATATTAGATTTAGTTATTTAAATTCATTAAAACTTCTAAGTTTAATTTTTTTAAGTTTAATTTTTAAAACATATTGAATTATTGCCATTAAAATAAAATTTTGACAGATCAATTAACCACAATATTTGGACCTAAACTTTGACTTGTATAGAAGACAATAGAACAAAAAAAAAATTATGAGGCAATCTGGGAATTTTGAAAATTTGAACTTATCCTTGATGACATTAAAATTGATTGTTAAATTTTAGGTATACTAATGGTATAGTTGCTATGTTTTTGAAAATAGTTCTTTTAGAGATATAGTCTGAACTGTTTATGGATGAAATGATCTATCTAGGACATGTTTCAAAATAATGTAGCGTGGACAGTGGGTTGATAATTTAAATCTGGGCCTGAGGTGGTTCATTATACTGTTATGTCAACTTTTCTTTATGTGTTACTTTTTCTAGAATTAAAAAAAAATCAAAAAAATAGCATTTAATACCCATCTGTGAGGTTTTATATACAAAGCTATTTAAATGTCTTTATTCCATCTAGAAGAAAGAAAAGCGTTACCTACCTATAAATTCCACAGCTTGCCATTCTCTTATAATCCATGTTCCTCTCTTTGCTGTTAGAAAAGAGCTGTTAAAATTGTCACATGATAGAAAAAGAAAGCAAGGGGGATAAAGTCACTTTATTGTGCCCTGAAGGAAGTATATTTAACCCCTTTGCTCTTCCCTCTCCAACCTGGCAGAGTTTTTTTTGGTGGGGGACATAGGTGGTTCAGCCACATTATCATCACATTAGAGAGATGCCATTCAATTGTATTTACATTTTATCATGAACAAATACATGTATATGTGCACAGAAATGTGTGGAAAGTACTTATAGTTATTTTCCATAATTCAGATTTGTAATTAATTCTCTCCAAAGATCAATATTTTATTTACTGAAGCTGTAACTTGTTGCTAAAATAGTCGTTTTGTGTTTAAGAGAAGGAAGTGTAGTTCCTTAATAGCATGAATACAGCATGTGGAAATGGTCATTTTTGAGGTCAAAATATTAATAAATGGACCACCAATGTGAAATTTTGTGAAGTATAAAAAATAGTTTATTATTTCAAATTTTTAAAAATTGTTGAAAAGGAAATTTCAAATTAAAAACTAAAACAACATGCTTCTATTGGAAGAATCTGCAGAATAGAGCAACTTAAATGTCTCTACTTTGCAGCCCCATGATATGATTCATTACACAGATTTAAAGATAACAATGTTATAAACCATTCAGGCCAGTAGTTATGAACACTCATCTTCCACGAATGCAGAACTTTGGAGGATGGACTTTTCTGGAAAATTGGTTATGAAACATTGAGAATTTTCATTCACTTTAAGCTCTTGTGTTGGTTTCTCACCTTCTCTCTGTCCTCCCTGCTGTGCATCCTCCTCACTGCCATCAGAGTTAACTTTCTAAAAGGCAAATCTGATCATCATTTGCTGGCTTCAAAAACTCTAGTGTCACCACACTGCTCATACAAAAGCCCAACTTGCCTTAGTGTCGAATCCACAGTCAGACTTGTAGCTTCACCCTCTGCCTCCCTCAGTAGAGAGCTATAAACTCAAGCACAACAAACTCTTTGCTGGTCCCAGGGAATCCCATGCTTTTCTTACACCACTGTGCTTTTGAATGCTCCGTTCCCTCTGCTTGGAATGGTTTTTCTCCTCTTCCCCCATCTCATCTTGTAAGACTGGCCTGAAAGATCACGTCTTTGAAGCCTTCCCCCAGGCCCTCTAGACAATGCTAGTTATTCCCTCCTCTGCTTTCATAAGCACTTATCATCATGTCACTATTTTTTGTACTGTATTTTAACTATTTGGTGGTGTTTACCACCTTTTCTATTGATTGTTTCATTTGTTCAATCATTCATTCATTTATCAGGTATCAGTTGAATAGTTATTATATTCCAGACACTGTTTTGGCACTGGAGATGGAGTGGTAATTAACAGTCAGTCTCTGCCCTCTGCTAGTGGAGGACACATACGTAAAAAAAAAAATCACAAAAACATTTATATAATTACAATTGTGACATCAGTGAAGGTGGGATCTCAATACCTCTTCGTAGATTGCCCACCCTCTTTCTCCCCACTTCCACTCCATCAGCACTTAAGCTAATGCCTCACACATGTGAGCAGCTCAGTAACTGCTTTAAAAAGTGAGTGATGAATATACAACTGTACATGAACTACATGGAACATTTAAATTGAACTTTATTTTGCGATTCTGTAGATTCATACACAGTTGTAAGAAATAGTATAGATATCTCACATACCTTGTACTTAGTTTTCCCCAATGATAACGTCTTAAAAAACTATAGTATAATATCACAACTAGGACACTGATATTGTTCAGATTTCCCCCAGTTTTATTGCAACACCTGTGTGTGTGTGTGTGTGTGTGTGTGTTTAGATCTATGCAGTTACTCACATGTGTAGGTCTGTGTATCTACCACCACAATTGAGATAAAAAATAGTTCCATCACCACCCCTGCTCCCATCCCCTTCTCCTCACCCTCTATCCTTAATCCCTGGCAACCACTAATCTGTTCTGCATTTCTATAATTTTGTCACTTCAAGAAAGTTATACAAATGGAATCATACAGTGTGTAACCTTTGGGGATTGGCTTTTTTTAAAAAAAAAAACCTCAATATAGTTCTCTGGGGATTCTTTCAAGTTGTTGCATGTATCAGTAGTTCATTCTTCTTTATTGCTAAGTAGTATACCATGGTGTGGATGTACTACAGCTTGTTTAATCATTTATCCATTGAACGACATCTGAGTTGTTTCCAGTTTTTGGCTATTACAAATAATGGCTGCTATGAACATTTGTGTATAGGTTTTTATATGAACATATTTTTCCATTTCTCTGGGATAAATGCCCAGAAATGCAATTGCTGGTCATGTGATAATTACATGTTTAGTGTTATAAGAAAATGCTACACTGTTTTGCAGAGAGCTGTACCATTTTATATATAGGAAAACAATGTAGGAGAGATCCAGTTTCTCCATATCTTTAAGCAGCCTCTGGTTATGTCACTGTTTTTTATTTTAGCCATCCTGATAGATATATAGTTTATCTCATTGTGGTTTGTTTTGTTTTGTTTTGTTTTGTTTTTTTGCAGTACGCGGGCCTCTCACTGTTGTGGCCTCTCCCGTTGCGGAGCACAGGCTCCGGACGCGCAGGCTCAGCGGCCATGGCTCATGGGCCCAGCCGCTCCGCGGCATGTGGGATCTTCCCAGACCAGGGCACGAACCCATGTCCCCCACATCGGCAGGTGGACTCTTAACCACTGCGCCACCAGGGAAGCCCTCATTGTGGTTTTAATTTGCACTTCCCTAATGGCTAATGAAGTTGAACATCTTTTCATGTACTTATTTGCCATTTGTGTATCTTCTTTAGTGAAATTACTGTTTGTCTTTGCCCATTTTCTAATGAGATTGTTTTGCTCTTTCTTTTTTTTTTTTTTTTTTTTTTACTGTTGAGTTTTGAGAGTTCTTGATATAGTCTACCTACTAGTCAGATATGTGGTTTGCAAGTACTTTCTCTGTCTGCATCTTGTCTTTTCATCCTTTTAATTGAGTCTTTTGCAGAGCAGAGGTTTTAAATTTTGTGTAAGTACAGTTTATCAATTTTTTATTTTATGGATCATGCTTTTGGTGTCAAGTCTAAGAACACTTTGCTTATGACTAGATCCCAAAGATTTTCTCCTGTGCTTTTTTCCTAAACATTTTATGGTTTTATGTTTACATTTAAGTCCGTAATCCATTTTGAGTTAATTTTTGTATAAGGTATGAAGTTTAGGTCAAGGTTTGTTTTTAGCCTGTGGATCTCCAATCACTCCAGCAGCATTTGTTGAAAGGGTATCCTTCCTCTATTGAATTACTCTTGCATTTTGTCAAAAATCAGTTGGGGGGCTTCCCTGGTGGCGCAGTGGTTGAGAGTCCGCCTGCCAGTGCAGGGGACACAGGTTCAATCCCTGGTCCGGGAGGATCACACATGCCACGGAGCAACTAAGCCCCTGCACCACGGCTACTGGGCCTGCGCTCTAGAGCCGGCAAGCTGCAATTACTGAAGCCTGCGCACCAGGACTGCCGAAGCCCGCGCCCCTGGAACTGGTGCTCTGCAACAAGAGAAGCCACCACAGTGAGAAGCCTGTGCACCAAAACGAAGAGTAGACCACGGTCTCTGCAACTGGAGAACGCCTGTGCACAGCAACGAAGACCCAATGCAGCCAAAAATAAATAAATAAATAAAAAACAAAACAAAAAATCAGTTGGGCCTATTTGTGTGTGTCTGTTTCTGGCTATTCTAGTCTGCTCAATTGATCTTTGTGTGTGTCTCTCTCTCCACCAGCACCAAACTGTCTTGATTATTGTAGCTGTTTTCTAAGCCTCAGTATCAGGTAAAGTGATTTGTTCTTTTTCAAGATTGTTTAGCTATTCTAGCTCTTTTGGCTTTCCATATAAATTTAGAAGTTTTGCTATGTCTATAAAAAACCTTGCTGGGATTTTGCATTAAAACTGTTAATCAGTATGGAGAGAATTGACATCTTTTCTGTATTGAGTCTTCTGACCCTTGAACATGGTATGTCTCTTCATTTACTTAAATCTTTGATATTTTTTCATCAGCAGTTTATAATTATCAGCATGTGGATTATGTACATGTTTTTTAAGTTTATACCTAAGTATTTAATTTTCTATGGAGTGATTGTAAATGGTACTGTTTTTAATGTCAGTATCTGCATGCATGTTTATTGTTAGTATATAGAAATGACATTGATTTTTTTTGGACTGCTCTCAAATCTTTGTGACCTTGCTCAACTCACTTATTAGTTCTAGTGTTTTTGTAGATTCCTTGGTATTTTCTATGTAGACAATTAGATTTCTGCAAGTAGTGACCATTTTATTTCTTTCCAATCTGTATGTCTTTTTCTTTTTTTTCGCCTAATTGTCCTGGCTAGAATTTCCATGAAGTGTTGAATAGAAGTGGCAAGAAAGGACATCCTTGTCTTGTTTCTGATCTTATAGAGAAGCCATCACCTTTCACCATTAAGTATGATATTTTCTTTTGTTTGTTTTTTGGTGGATGCTCTTTATCAAGTTGAAGTAGTTCTCTGTTCCTAACTTGCTAAGAATTTTTATCATAAATGAGTGTTGGATTATGTCAGCTTTTGCTGCATCAGTTGATACGATCATATGACTTTTTTCTTTAGCCTGTTGATGAGGTAGATTACATTCAAATGCTGAACCACCCTTTCATACCTTAAATAAATCTTTCTTGGTTATGGTATATAATTATTTTTTACACATTGTTAGACTCAATTTGCTAATATTTTGTTGAGGATTTTTCTGTCTAATTTTTAATTTTACTGATTATTTTTCAAAGAATCAGCTTTAAATTTCATTGATTTTGCTTATTTTTTTCCTTCTTTTCAATTTCTTAGATTGCTGCTCTTTATTATTTCCTCCCTTCTGCTTACTTTGGGTTTATGATGCTGATCTTTTTCTACGTTCTTAAATTCTTTAGAAACTTGGATTATTAATTCGAGACCTTTCCTTTTTCCTAATATAAGCACTTAGTACCATAAATTTCCCTCTCAGCACTGCTTTAGTTGCATCCCACAATTTGATATGCTGTATTTTCATTTTCATTCAGGTCTGTGTAGTTTTTATTTCCTTTGAGACTAGCTTTTTAACCCACGCAGTGTTCAGAAATGTATTGTTTAATTTCCAATTTAAGGATTTCCTTGTTCTATTATTGATTTCTAGTTTGATTCCATGGTGGTCAGAAAACATAGTCTGCATGGTTTTTAGTCTTTTTAGATTTGTTGAAGTTTGTTTTTTGTCCCAGGATATGGCAAATGTTCCATGGGCACTTGAGAAAAATGTGTATTCTGCTATTGTTGGGTTGAGTATTCTATAAATTGTCAATTAGATCATATTGGTTGATGGTATTCTTCAATTCTTTTATATCTTTACTAATTTTCTGTTTAGTAGTTCTGTCAGTTACTGAGAGTGGTGTGTTAAAACCACGAACTATAACTGTAGGCCTGTCTATATCTCCTTTTAGCTCTGTCAGGGTTTTTTTGATTGTTTGTTTTTAATTTTTATTTATTTATTTATTTATTTGGTCACACCAGGTCCTAGTTGCGGCACGTGGGCTCCTTAGTTGCAGCAGGCAGCCTCCTTAGTTGCACTCGCTGGTTCCTTAGTTGTGGCATGAGAACTCTTAGTTGCAGCATGCATGTGGGATCTAGTTCCCTGACCAGGGATCGAACCTGGGCCCCGTGCATTGGGAGCTCGAAGTCTTAACCACTGTGCCACCAGGGAAGTCCCTCTATCGGGGTTTTTTTGGTTGTTGTTGTTGTTTTAATATATATATATTTTTTAAAGCTGTTGTTTGGTGCATGCACAGTTAGGATTGCTATGTCTTCTTGGTAGATTGATCCTTTTATCACTATGTAATGTTCCTCTTTGTCCTTAATAATTTTCTTTTCTCTGAAGTCTACTTTATCTGATAGTAATATAGCTACTGCCCACTTTTTGATGCAAGTTAGCACAATATATCTTTTTCCATGCTTCTACTTTCATCCTACCTATGATAGTACATTTGAACTCAGTTTCTTAAAATCACCATATTGTTTGTTTATGTATTTTTATCCATTCTGTTAGTCTCTGTCTTTTATGATGTCTGCTTTAAAATCTTACTAGTTCCAATTTCTGATTCATCTTAGTATTGACATCAGTTGATTGTCTTTTCTCATTCAGGTTGTGGTGTTCCTGGTTCTTGGTATGACAAAACAACACAAAAGTTCTTGACTCTTTACCACAGATATTATTTTTTCAACTACTGATCCTATTTATTTATTTATTTATTTATTTTAATTTTTATTACTACTGATCCTATTTAATAAATCTTCTGTTTTACCAGGCATTTGCCCTCTTTAGGTTTAGCATGTAGGTTCTGCCCTACTTTTGTGGTTGGTAGTTTCAGTGACAATTGTTGAGTCTTCTTTTCAATGCAACTTTGGTCTACTTCCTTCTTCTGGCTTTGCTTGAGCTCCCCACTGGATCCCTGCTGGTGCCACCTATGAGCATGAATGGCACTTCCCTGGGCCTCCCTGGCTTATCATTGTTATTAGGTAGGGGTGTGAGATGCTGAATTCCAGGATGGAGAGCATTTCCCCTAGTATTTCCACTCTGTCTCTGATGGTGCTCCTGGGAGAACAGAGTACCTAACAGGGTCACTTTCTGCTGCTGATGGAGGGCCAGGAGCCAAAGGTTCTGGGTGGCCTCTGCCACTGGGTGGAAAGCAGGAGACTTTGGGCCTGGTTCCTGTTGTGGGACAAGAATGCTTGGGTTCTGCTGTTGCTGGAGGGATGTAGACCTCTCCCATGCACAGTCTGGGATATAAGGGAGTAAAACAAAGCCCCAGGGAACTCATCAACATGTTCTTCAGATTCTGAGGTCACTGCCTCCTTCTTTCTACCCTTCTGAGCCCTTTAGGGTTATCTATCGAATCATTGACAGGTTGTGTAGTTGTACTGAGTGGGGAGGAACAGGGAGAACTGAGCCATCTCATCCCAAACCAGAAACCTACATGGATTTTTTTTTTTTTTTTTAATTTTGAAATCCTGAGGTTTTTTTGTGGTTTTTTGTTTTATTTCTTTATTTTTGTCGGTGTTGGGTCTTTGTTGCTGTGCACGGGCTTTCTCTAGTTGTGGCAAGTGGGGGCTACTCTTTGTTGTGGTGCATGGGCTTCTCATTGCAGTGGCTTCTCTTGTTGCAGAGCACGGGCTCTAGGTGCACGGGCTTCAGTAGTTGTGGCTTGCGGGCTCTAGATCACAGGCTCAGTAGTTGTGGCGCCCAGGCTTAGTTGCCCCGCAGCATGTGGGATCTTCCCAGACCAGGGCTTGAACCCGTGTCTCCTGCATTGGCAGGAGAATTCTTAACCACTGCGCCACCAGGGAAGTCCCCCTACGTGGATTTTTAAAGAGAAATGTTATACAACTGACACTAAAGCAATACTGAACATACTGAATTTCTTTTTCTTTTTTAAAAACATTTATTTATTTATTTATTTGGCTGTGCCTGGTCTGAGTGTGGCGCGCGAGATCTTCATTACGGCATGCGGGATCTTTAGCTGTGGTGTGTGAACTCTTAGTTGTGGTATGTGGGATTTAGTTGCCTGACCACGTATCAAACCCAGGCCCCCTGCATTGGGAGCGCAGTCTTAGCCACTGGACCACCAGGGAAGTCCCCATACTGAATTTCTGATAATGTATCTGTTACTTCAGGATTTTGTGTGCTTCTGGGTCACCATTATGAAAATCTGTTAACCAAAAGAACTTTATTAAAATAAACCAATCCAATGGAAAATTTAAAGCATAGATTTTTATTTTTTCCAAACAGTGTAGAAAATGGTATGTTTACCAAACCCATTTTTTCTTATCCTAAGGTAACCACGATTTCCCAGTTTTTGTTACAACAAACCTGAGGTTCTTCAAGCCTCTAAATTCTTTCTCTTTAAGCTGAGCTGGAGCAGGCTGACCAGCATTGTGAATGTGAAGGATATCTGAGATGCTCCCAGGTCCTTCACAGGCATGGACCCCCTGAACATCATTTTTAATACATAGTATAGAGTAGGAGCTTTGGTTGAATTTGTGATGGTTAAGTGACATAAATCTGTAAGTCTATAATATGGTTACTTATTATTTGCCTCCATTCTATAAAAGTAGAATTAATTTTTTTTTAATTTGGTTTTGGGTTTTCTAGTCATGGATTAGGACAAATGAGAATTTAGACTACTTTTAAATAATTTCAAAAGTTCAATTTAAATAAAGAAACTGATCTAATTCTACCACCTACCCACAGCATTGTGTAATAGACTATGCATGCAGTTCTCTTTATGGAAAATTATATCATCAAGCAGTGGGGAATGACTAACTGTCTTAATGACAGGACAAGAGCATAGTTTCTTTCTGTGTATCCTAAGGAAGAAATGCAGCAAAAAAAGTGTTTAATCAAGACAGTTGATTATTATTATTATTATTACACAGTTATTCTTATCTAACTGTAGCGTTATACTAAAAGAGAAGTATAAAATATGTAGGTGCTACTGAGATGTCAGTTGGCCTACAAATAGAGGAGAAAATTTTCTGTATTGGTACTTTTAAGAGGTGATTATTTTATTTAAAAAAAAAAAGGAAGGAAAAGAGAGAATTCTAAAAGACAGGTATATTAATGATTAAAAAAAAAAAAGTGGACCAGAGAAGAGTATCTTAGAAAGATAGCTTTGTTTATAACCAAAGTATGAGAAAATAAAGTCATATAATAGAAACTGAAGGCTGGTTAGTGGGGGAGTTGGGGGACAGCTGGGTAACAAGAAAATCCATAAGGAAAGATTATCTTTAGTTTTAAAAAAACAAACAACTAGTATAAACACTAGAAATTCCTCCTCATTTTCTATCCTATTCATAGGTATCATAGGTGTTAAAAATAAATTTATTTGTAATGTGATAATAATCATACTTTACCTTTATAGGTTTCAAAATGCTTTTACTTACCAATCGTAGATTATATTTTATAGCAGTTTCTAAAGTACCTTTACATACATTATTTTATTTGATCCATGAGACCATCATAAGGTCACATATTATTATCCTCATTTTAATTAGACAACTGGCCCAAAGTCACAGGGCTAGCAAATGGTGCACCAGGGACAGAACCTATCTTTCAGGTTCCTAATTTAGGATGGTAGAATCATTTTCTGGGACCCCATCCTCTCTACCTCTTACATCAGTCCCCTCTCTACATCAATTCAATAATCAAAGGTTAAACAGTATAGACTTCCTTCTAAAAGAAATGGACTTGAATTCCAAGTTAACATTTCTATTCTCTAGTCAATACTCCCTCTTAAAAAATACTAATCATACATACGTATGTTTGAAGAAATTCCCCCCAACATAAAATGAGACCATAGACTTGTGTGTGCCATATCTAGAGTTTTGTACTGCTGCTTTGTCTGTTGATTTTTTTTAGTAGGTGGCAGTTAGGCGTAGACGTGAGAAACTCCATAGTCTTGTTCTTCACACCAAAGGAAACAGATGTCCAACATTTTCACAAGGTCTAGGGCAGTTTCAAACTGAAGGATCGTTGTTCACCAAGATTGCCCTCTGCACCTTTCTACCCATTTCTGGCTTTCTTCTTCCCTTTTTCCCTTCTTTTCCTTTTTCCTTTTTCTTCTTTTTTTCCCTCTTTCCCTCTTTTCCTTTTTGGCCTCTTTTCTCTCTTGGTTTCTTTTTCATGTCTTTTTATCATCAGCCAACACACTTCAAGTTTAATTGGCAACTGCCTTCTTTTGTAATCCAAAGGGGCTTCTGTGCAGTATACTTCCTCTTTTTGAGAGTTTCCTCTTTGCCCTACTATCAACTGGAGCCAGATATACACAGACATGGTAATCTTAACTATCTGGAGAATGCCTAGGGCCTGAGTTATGATAATGGAGTTTCGGTCAAGAATTTGAACACTACCTAAAAATACACAAAGCTGCTTTGCCATTTTTAAAAATTCATTTAGAAGTGGGATTGCTTTTTCGGCCACCAATAGATAGATTTATACTGGCATGTATAAATATACATCTAGCTATTCTTCGCAGACAAGAGAAGTGGATAAAGACTTATCAGACTTCACTATGCTAATATAACTTGAAACAATTTCATTTTTAGGCTTGAATATATCTTTACATTTATTTTCGCAACTGTCACTTTGACTTTTTATAGTGAGGGTTTTGTTTTGTCTTGTTTCTCATTCTAACTTCTCTAGATATAAATAATTTTTCTGTGGAAAAAAGACAGGAAATGAGAGTTCGGATTTTAAGACTTTTGTCATTTTATAGAAAGTACACATCATTGAACCCCTAGTATATTCCCCCCTAAATATTGAAGATATCCAAATATTTTTCAGTGTCTTGTTAACAGAGTTCTAATTTAATGGCAAAGGTTGATAGTGTATTGTCATGCTTCAGTCATTATTTTATACGAATTAAAAGGCAAATAACCTATGCTTTGCTTTATGTTTCTGGTCAGTCACATACCAGAGTTCCATGTTTAAGTCATGGCAGAAGTGGCTTTACATAACCATTTAATACAAATGCTGATTAAGTTTTTACCAGTATCATGTCAGACAAGTCAGCTGGTATCCATATACAAAATATCAGAATAGAGGGGATATTTGTTTTCCATGTCCTTTGGTTTTTATTTAGCTCTGCTACTCCCATTTTAAAAATGCAGGGGACTTCCCTGGCAGTCCAGTGGTTAAGACTCTGAGCTTCCACTGCAGGGGGCACAGGTTTGATCCCTGGTTGGGGAACCAAGAACCCACATGCCGTGCGGTGCAGTCAAAAATTAAATTAAATTCAATTTTAAAAAATAAATCAGAAGGGCAGAGAAAATGACCTTCCTAGTGTAGGCCAAAGTCATAGACTATAGCTTAGCTTTGTATCTTGATAGAAAAATCTTTTGTATCTTGATAGAAAAATCTTGCTCCTCCAAAGCTATGAGTATGAGACATATAGAAAATGACAAATAGCCTTTGCTATTTGTGGTTCTGGCAAATATTTAACATTAATCTTAGTACATTATCTTCCTTTTCCCCATTTTACTTTCCCTAAATGTACTCTGAAATAAATGAAATAATATTTATGATACTTTGTTTTAAAAGGTTAATAATCAATTTGAATTACTTTGGAATTCAAGTCTTTCAGGACACAATCCTAGTGTGTTCCCATGTTAATTCTGGAGAAAATGATCCTAATTTCAAGAACTAAATCACCATTCCTAGTAGAAAGGGCTAGCATACCATTTCCTTCAGGAAACATCACAAACGTAGTGTTTTTAAGTAAGGTCCAAGGTCCAAACATCTATATTCTGTTATCCAGTCTGTTGACTGTGTTTATTAGTAGTGAACTCTGTCATGCCCTCTTGCCTCCAGGCCTTTGTGTTAACTACCCCCTGCCTTGAATACTTTTTGGTTTCTCTGGGACTGCCTTACCCTCTTTCCTCAAGAGACTAGGGTAGATAACCTTTATGTGTGCTATACTCTCCTGTTATTGCCTGTACTTCCGGATTGCTTTCTCACTAAATATAAACTCCTTGAGGACAGAAATCTTAACATATTCACAACTGTGTCTTTATTTGGCATGAAGCCTGGCACACAATAGATATTAAATAAGGATTTGCTGAATATATGAATACAATTTACAGGAAAAATAATTTTACTTAATTTCATATTTCTTTCAAATTTAAATGCCATTATAAATCGTTTATACCAAGAAATTTGTTATCTTGATTAACACTACACTTCTTCATACAACTGGAAAGTTTCAGTAATTCAGTTGCATTTTTAATTTGGGACTGGCAAAATGGATTCTTTAGTAAGAGACCTCCAGTTTCCCTTGAAGAAAAAAATTTGTAGCTCATCTACCCAGAGGAGATAATTCGTGTAACATGTTACCCACTAATGTGAATTTCTGAAATAGCTGGGTTGTTTGGTTTTTTTTAATAGTAAGCTACAGTCTGCTGTACCCTAGTGTAGAGCTTTGAGCTTGAGTGGGGAGTAGAGTCTGGTTCTCCATCCCCATGTAAGTGGGGGGTAGAGCATTAAATTAATTGTTTCTTCTATAGACTACAAGCTTCCTGGAAGTATGGTTTGGGGCTACCACATATCTGTCTAGTACCTAGCACAAACTGGTCATTTTAGGAACTCAATTAGAATTTGGTGAATAAATTAATGAAAGAAAGGGAACATTACAGTGGAAATCTTAGTTCTTCATGTGAACTCTGTGGTGGAATGCATATATGGCCAATTTCAAAAGTAGAATTTACTTTGTATAATATGCTTTCTGAAAATAAGCAAAAAGGTCCTATTGGGATTAGGAAAAACATAAGTTTGGGATTGGTTTTATACAATATCGTCACTCTTTCAGGCCAAGTGGATCTAAAATTAATCCATAAAGAGCAAATGGACTTTTCAAATTTTATCTACCAATAAAAGTTGAGAAGGATAGTGTTTGTGGCCTCTAAGTAGATCTTTATTCAGGAAGACATAAAATGGAAACTCTAAATGCCAATAATCCTGAGGCTTACTGTGAACATTATATTTTAGGATTTTTATAAAAGTTCGTCTTCTGCCAGAAAGGAAATGAGTTTGAGAACCAGTCTCCAAGGACTTGATATTGAATGAACTTAACTCTTTGTCTAACATTGGTTGGTTTCATTAATTTTGACCCAAGATCAAAATAGCTTAGACATGGCATTTATAGGAATGTTTTGAGAATTTTCCTTCACTATTATTATTTTTCAACATATGTAAGTACATTTCTTTCAAAGTGATATATGTTTACATTATATAAACAAGTGGTTCAAACTTGTTTAGACTTTAGCTTTCATGCTATGATTAGAAAGTTAACAAAATGAACTTCAACTAGTTCTGGTTCTTAACCTTTTCAGAACCTCAGCTTCTTCCTCTGTACAATTGGTATAATAGTGCCTACCTCTTAGGATTTTTGTGGGAATTAATTGACATACATTAAATCTCCAGCACAAAATAAACATTTCATAGATAGTGATAGAGTGGAGTCAATAGTCATTTTTATTATTAAAACCATATGCAGGAATTGAGTTAGGTATTTTGCTTGCTTGTTTGTTTTTGATCATGTGGTCCCAAATTAGCCCAAATGTGTCTTTTTTTTTTTTTTTTTTTTTTTTTTTTTTTTGAGGTACACGGGCTTCTCACTGTTGTGGACTCTCCCGTTGCGGAGCACAGGCTCCAGACGCGCAGGCCCAGGGGGCCGTGGCTCACGGTCCCAGCCGCTCCGCGGCATGTGGGATCTTCCCGGACCGGGGCACGAACCCGTGTCCCCTGCATCGGCAGGCAGACTCTCAACCACTGCGCCACCAGGGAAGCCCCCAAATGTGTCTTTTAAATAAGAAATACTATTAAGGAATACTTTGCAGTAATGATGTAGTGATTGATCTCTTTAGGCTGGCATGTGAAGATGTTTGTCAGCAAGTTGCAGATTAGTATTATAGTATGACTTCATTAGTGTAATAAAAAGGGGTTAATCATTATACATATTCATAGAAAAGTTTTTGAAGAATACACAATAGTTTCTTAGAAATTACCTTCAAGGAGTGAGAATGGAGATACCAAGGGGAGAGGGAAACCTTTTCTCTGTATCCTTTTATACAGTTAGAATGTTGTTGAACATGTATTACTTTTACTTAAAAAAAAAAAAAATGAATGTTTTAGCAGCAATTGGTAGAGTGTAGATTGTAAATGAGAATAAACTGCCGAATGTGCTGGTGAAATCTAAAAGTAAGTTATCTTTTATCATAACCAATAACATCAGTAGAATTAAACCCATGATTATAAAAATGAAAATATAGAAATGCATTATACAGAGAGGTTGCTGTTAAAATTACAGTGAATTAATCCCAAATACCTGACATGATGCGGGGTACCTTAAAGATGCCGTGCCTTGTGGTTTGTGGGATCCTAGTTCCCCAACCAGGGATTGAACCCAGACCCTCGGTGGTGAAAGCACAGTGTTCTAACCACTGGACTGCCAGGGAATTCCCTGTGATAGTTTTTAATTCGGAGTAAAGTTGAAAGTGAAATTCCTCTACAGTAACACTATCACTGAAGTTTATTTAGTATTAGGTATTTGATGTATGTTTTTCTGAAATTTTTCCTATGGGCATACATAAACCCGCATACAATTATATACATATATTTCTTAATAAAAATGAGATTTTATTGTATGTATTGTTCTACAGCATGCTTTTTTCACTTAACGTATTTATATAAGATCAGTACATATATACTTATCTCTTTCTTTTTAACCTCTAGCCTGTTGTACCATAATTTATCTAATCAGTGTTATTGGTGAAAGTTATAGCTGTTTGCATTGCCTTGCTATGTTGAACACTCCTACCCCATTGTGCATTTCAATAGAACAAATGCCCAGAAGTAGAATTGCCGGATGACAAGGTATCTCTATTTTAAAATTTGATAGACAGTGCCAGATTGCCCACCAATGACATTCTATTATTATACGACTTGCTCACCCACCCACCCACCCACAGGGCCGATATTACTCGTTCCAACACTTGAATATTTTGGCAGCAATTGGTAGAGCAAAGATTGTAAATAGAATAAACTGCCTAATGTGCTGGTAAAAATCTAAAAATAAGTTATTTTTTGATGCTCTGGTATAAGAAATCAATATCATTTAATTTACATTTCTTTGATTGTTACTGTGGTTGAAAGTCTCTTCACATGTTCATTAGCCATTTATAGTTCTATAAGTTGGCTATTCACCTTTTGCCCATTCTGATACCTTTTTTCACTTTCTCATCTTCAGTTGTTAGTGCTCTTTATATATTTAGGATAATGACTATCTTTATAGGATATGAGACATATTTTCCTCATCTGTTGTCTTTCTGTCTTTTAATAGTGTTTTATGCCAAAGAAGCATTGATTTTTTTAATGTAATTATATTTTTATCAAGATTGTGCATTTATGTAGTTTAAAAAGTCAAAATTTTCTTCAAAGCTTATAATAATAAACTGTTGTCTCCTGCCTCACATTTCTACTTCCACTCCCAAACCCTGCTTCCCAGAAGCAACTACTTTAAAGTTTTATAGAGGTTTTCTCTGATTTTTTTTTCTCTCTTTCTAAAGAACATATTTATACTGCCATCTCAGTATTTCAGATTTAGATAAAAGATGAGAATTTAGCTTTTTTACACACACACACACACACGTTTGACCTCCATCTTCCAGATACAGTTATATCATAATTTTTGGTTAGCTCAGTAGACAATGCTTCTATTATCCTGATTCTGTGTATTATTCACAGCTGTGATTTTTAGTGTACAGTGATTAAATTTGCTTTCTCTGTGTAACAGTTCATTTTCCTTAGAGTAAAGCATTGCTTCATTTTTCTTTTATTATTTTTATTTATTTATTTATTTAGTTTTGGCTGCGTTGGGTCTTCCTTGCTGCGTGCGTGCTTTCTCTAGTTGCGGTGAGCGGGGACTACTCTTTGTTGCGGTGCGTGGGCTTCTCATTGCGGTGACTTTTCTTGCTGCGGAGCACGGGCTCTAGGCGCGTGGGCTTCCGTAGTTGTGGCACGCGGGCCCTAGAGCGCAGGCTCAGTAGTTGTGGCGCACGGGCTTCGTTGCTCCGCAGCATGTGGGAACTTCCCGGACCAGGGCTTGAACCCTTGTCCCCTGCATTGGCAGGCGGATTCTTAACCACTGTGCCACCAGGGAAGCCCCATTTTTCTTTTATTAATGTGTGTTAATTGCCATATCCTACACCGGAATTATAAATATCCTCTTCATATAACCATTCATTATATTCAGATATATCAGGTAATCTATCAATTTCATCATCTTCTTGAAGACTTCCCTATAGGATCCCTATGTCCTTATGCTCTAATCTGGACTGGTTTTCTCTCTAACACTGCTGCACAGTTACTGTCCTGAGATTTCCCTTCACCATCATCCTGGAGGCTTATATTTTTATTCAGCAAAATTAATGTCTTTAAGTTTCTATATTTTGTATCATACTTAAAATCTGAGATTATAAAAATATTTATCCATGTTCGTAGTGGTTTAATGTTAATTTTTCTATGTAAATATCTATTTTGCTGTAAAGAATGAGGTAGAAGTTTACTATTTTTTTTTTTACTTTGAATGACTAGGCACTTATCCTTATATCATTTTATTGAATAAATAATTCATCTTCTCACACTGATTGGCAGTGCCACCTATATCATATATTAAACATCCATATGTTTGGTTCTGTTTTTGAGACCACCATTCTGCTTCATTGATCCTTTTGTCCTATTCTAGCGCTAGATCCCAATATTTGATATGCTATAGTTTTACAATTTGTTTTAGTATCTGATGGAACAAGTCCTTCTTTGTTACTTTTTTTCTCCCTGAATTTCCCTGGCTATTTATTAGGTGTTTATTCTTCTAGATTAGAAGTTGGCAAACTATAGCCCACAAACCGAATCTGTCCTGTGGCCAGTTTTTGTATAACCTGCAAACTAAAAATGGTTTTTAAATTTTTTAATGATTGGGGGAAAAAAATCAAAAGAAGAATAATATTTCTTGACATGTGTAAATTATATGAAATTCAAATCTCAGTGTCCATAAATTTTTATTAGAATACACACTCATTTATTAAGTATTATCTATGGCTGCTTTCACACCACAAGATAGAATTGATTAGTTACATTGTAGACCATAGGACCCACAAAACCGAAAATATTACAGATACTTTACAGAAAAAGTTCATTGACCCCTGTTTTAGATCAAATTTTTAATAGTAAAAAAGGGAAATCTGTTGGAATTTCATGTAATATATAGACTAAGGAAAAATAATATCTTTTCAATATTGAACCTTATCAAAGGACAAAAGATCTGTCATTTATTTAGGTTTTCTAGTATATCTCTTGGGAGCATTTTATAATATTTTTCCATCTAGTTCCTGTACACTACTTCTATTACATTTATCCCTGGATTTTGGGGGGTGGTTGCTGTAAATACAGTTGTTAATGGGATCTTTTCGTATACGCTGTTTTCTTTTTTCTTTATCTGTGTCTGTGTGTGTATACACTTTCTTTCTAAAAAAAATTAAAAGTATATATACTCATTGTAAAAATAGTGAGGACATATCATAAGGACCTCACTGATTAAAAACAAGATTTCTGTCTCAAGCAGATAAGTGAAACAAGAAAGAATGTAGAAATTATTTACTTAGGGCTTCCCTGGTGGCGCAGTGGTTAAGAATCCGCCTGCGAGTGCAGGGGACAAGGGTTCAAGCCCTGGTCCAGGAAGATCCCACATGCCACGGAGCAACTAAGCCCATGCGGCACAACTACTGAGCCTGCGCTCTAAAGCCCACGTGCCACAACTACTGAGCCTGCACCTAGAGCCCATGCTCTGAAACAAAGAGAGGCCACCGCAATGAGAAGCCCGGGCACTGCAACGAAGAGTAGCCCCTGCTCGCCGCAACTAGAGAAAGCCCGTGTGCAGCAACAAAGACCCAACGCAGCCAAAAAATAAATTAACTAACTAAATAAATTTTTAAAAAAGAAAGAAATTATTTACTTAGTAAAAATATAAGTGATGGTAGGAAATTATTTTCCTGGAATTTTACATTATGATTTCTTTCTTGAAATATTTTGTAATCTAACTTATTGCTGTAGCACACATTTTAATTATGCGTCAAAGGCAGAATTACTAATTTTGTTGTTTAAAATTATTTTTAATTAAAGATATTTGCTTGTATTTTAAATGATACAGCAATACACATTATAGAAAGTAGATGCTCCCAATCAAAGTTACCAGTTATACCAACCTTTCCTCCACCAGGTATAGTCACTAAACAATTTGAAGCATATTGTTCTAAATTTTATTTTATCTTTAACATTGTTCATATTATTAATGTTATTTTATTATCATTATTTTATTTATTGTTGGCTGTATTGGGTCTTTGTTGCTGCGCGCGGCCTTTCTCTGGTTGCGGCGAGCGGGGGCTACTCTTTGTTGTGGTGCGCGGGTTTCTTATTGTGGTGGCTTCTCTTGTTGCAGAGCACGGGCTCTAGGCGCGTGGGCTTCAGTAGTTGTGGCACGTGGGCTCAGTAGTTGAGGCTCATAGCTCTAGAGCGCCGGCTCAGTAGTTGTGGCGCACGGGCTTAGTTGCTCCACGGCATGTGGGATCTTCCCGGACCAGGGCTCGAACGTGTGTCCCCTGCATTGGCAGGCAGATTCCCAACCACTGCGCCACCAGGGAAGTCCCAATTAATGTTATTTTAAAATGTAATCATATCATGCCTATTACTATTTACTTAACAATACATTGTAGGACATCTTTGCTATAGATCTGTCTCTGGTTCTATTAGCTACACAGTAGTCAAGTGTAATTGTACCAATTTCTTTTCGATGGACATTTGGGTTGTTTCCAAATGTTTTCTACTGTAAACCATGCTGTAATTATCATTATAAATAGCAGTGTGATTCATTTTAAATTCCTCTACTCTGACTTTGAAATATTACAGCTTGGGGACTCTATTTTTTCATCAACTCCCATCAGCGAAAGGGCCCCTTTACTTCAAAGCAGTGTGCTAATGGAAAGTCCGTTTTGCTTTTTCTTTTTTGTTTCCTTCACAGTAAAACAGCCCTTGTATCAATGAGCTTACAGTCCGGTGTGGTTGGCCAGCATGTAACTAATCAATCATAATTATTACAAATTATGTTATTTGTAAAATGCTAGTCATGACTATGAGCTGATAAACTTATTTGCTCTGGGCTTCCAACAGATTGCAGGGAGATGGGTTGATAATCAAGAATGTGAAACAAAGTGTATATGAAATGGTAGCAAGAAGCTGTTTATTAGTGGGCTTGTGCCAAAACAAATATCTCATCCCCTAGGCAAAAATACATGTTTTAACAAGGGGAACAGAAAGAAAAAAAAAAAAGGATGTAATATCCTATTGGGTATCCTGGCATTCTCAATATGCTGTCTTGTTTCATTATTCATGTGCTGGCAGCATCAGCTTCAAGAAGTGATGATTTTTAAAACTTCTGTAAACCTAACTTTCAAAACATGAAGAGGTCATACATAAGCCTTTACAAGATCACTGAATTTCACTAGACCTGTTCTCCTATATTTGACTAGACATGTGATTAAAAGAGATTACATATAGTTCATCATTAATTGGGAAAATGTTAAGCTTTATTAATAATCTAAAAATGTAAATTAGAGTAAGGCTAAGTATTATAGTTATTACAAATACCTTTTGACACATCAATTCCACTTGTAGAAATTTATCCCAAGCAAATAATTTTGGGTACATCACCACTGTTTCTTAAACTTTTTCATCCCAAACAGAAACTCTGTACCCATTAAGCACTAACTCTCCATTCCCCACTCTTTGCCCAGCCCCTGGTAACCGCTTATCTACTTTTGTGTCCATGAATTTGCCTGTTCAAGATATTTCATGCAAATGGAATCATATAGTATCCAGCCTTTTGTGTCTGTCTTATTTCAGTTAGCATAATATTTTCAAGGCTCATCCATGGGATGTCATGTACCAAAACTTCATTTCTTTTTATGGCTGAATAATATTCCTTTTTATGTATAAACCATATTTTGTTCATCTCTTCATCTGTTGATGGACACAAGCTGTTTCCACGTTTTGCCTATGAATAATACTGCTGTGAACATTGGTGCACAAGTATCTGAGTCCTTGTTTTCAGTTCTTTTGGATGTATGCATATGGTAATACTATGTTTAACTGTTTTTTTGTTTGGCCACACCGTGTGGCATGTGGGATCTTAGTTCCCGGACCGGAGATTGAACCCGTTCCCCCGGCAGTGGAAGCATGGAGTCTTAACCACTGGACCTCCAGGGAAGTCCCTATGTTTAACTTTTTGAGGGCCCAGCAAAGTGTCTTCCATAGCAGCTGCACTATTTTATATTTCTACTGCCAATGTAAGGGGGTTCAAATGTCTTCACATCTTTGCCAACACTTATTTTCCATTAAAAAAAAATTATAGCCATTCTGGTTTTGGTTTACATTTACCTAATGACTAATAGTGTTGAGCATTTTTTCAAGTGCATTTTGGCCATTTGTATGTCTTTTCTGGGCAAATATCTATTCAAATCTTTCTATATTTTAGACATTAGCATTAGGAATAAATTGAGGGGAGATCTAAGAAATTAAATAATTAGAAACAGCCTTTAGGTCACATATATGTGATGTCCCATCCCATCCACCTTGTGATCTTTGCCAGTGCCCTTATTGGCATTAATACCTCATAATAACCTTCCTTTTCTTGCCACCCTAAAAATATCCCAGGAGCAACCAAACTGTCCTACATCAATACCAACCAGCTCATGGTGAACTTGGAGAATTATCCAATCCAAAATTCACAGTCTCCTTTATTTACTATTTTTCCATCAATTTTGTTTGTCATTTACACTCACAATTTAGTTAATTTTACCCCCCAAAACTTTTCTCTCTTGTGTACATATACATAATTCACTCTTTCCCAAGACTCTCATAAACACCTCAAGTAACTGTTCAATCTAGTCTCGTCCATTTTTAGATCCTCCTCTTTTTGGGGAGGAGGATTTTTGTTTTTAATGTTAAAGTATTTCAAACATGTAGACTATAACTAACATCTATGAACCTATCTCTCAGAATTAATTTTTTAAAGAAATACAACATTATATAATTGAAGTCTTCTTTGTACCCCTTCCCAGTCCCATTCCTTTCCAAGATCCATCTACTCTTCTGAAGTTGGTGTGTATCCCTTCCCTTCCAATTTGTACTCTTATTATATGTGTTCTTCTACAAGTAATATATATGTACTTGTGTTGAAATTTGCATAAATTTCAATATACCATACATACAATTCTTCAACTTGATTTTTCTTTCATTATGTTTTTGAGACTTCTACATGAAAAATTTAAATCAAATGGTATGGCAGTTGATTTAAACTGTGGTGTGGCAGGGACTTCCCTGACGGTCCAGTGTTTCAGACTGTGCTTCCAGGGCAGGGGGCACAGTTTCGATCCCTGGTCGGGGAACTAAGATCCCATGTGCCGTGCAGCACGGTCAAAATATAAAAAATAAAATAAAATAATGAAATTTTAAAAATAAACTGTGGTATGGCATTTATATCGGATGATTATTCCATAGTTATTTTTTTCTCTGTTGATGGATATTTAAGTTGTTTCTCATTTTTTACCATAACAAACAATGCCTTAATGAATATTCATGTGGCCATGTGGGAGTCATGCAGTATGCCCATCCCCAACTTCACTAGATAATGCTAAATTATGCTGATAAAATGGTTATAGTAATTTTTCCTTCTTACTTTATTTCTGAGCAAAAATATGGCATTGATAGTGACTGCTAAGCATTGTTATAATGGAAAAGATACTGGATGAAAATTAGGATGGAGTTTCAGCTCCAGAACTAATTGGTTGGGTAACTTATATTAAGTTATTCCATCTGAGTCTGTTTCTCCACCTCCAAAGTAAGGTCAAACTGAATGTGATCTCTGAAGTCTTTTCTAACCTTGATGTTCTGTGATTTTAGTGCTAACGATAAATTGTGTGTTGTGAGATAAAAGAGCTATAAACTTTTTAATGAAATTAGATCTAATACAGGACTAATGTCAGTAGTCCCTAAAGTCTTTAAGTAATCCAAAAGTTCAGTTCAAAATAGTCTCGTCTCCATTTACTATATCATTTTTATGCACTCTATCTTAGTTCAAGATATAGTTTTAAAATTATTACTCAAGTGAATGTTTTCTGATTTGCATAATTAGTTGTATTTCAACAGTACTTTTAAAGATATTTTGAAATGCAAAGTAAGGTATTAGATTTGCATTGTGGTTAATAAACTCTGTGAACTAACCTAAATTTCTTATGAAGCATTGATTTGTGGATAAAAACAGATTCTTAACTTGGAAGTGAACATTTGGAACCCAACACTTTTGCAAGCTGGAGACGTCCTGTAATGTTAATTTCAGGAAATCCTAGACAAATATACAGTTATAACTCTAGAAGATATATGGATGGTGTGTTCTGTGATGGAAATTAAAATGTCACTGCTAAAAGATTTGCATTTTGTGGTCTTGGAAGGGCCTAGAAATTCCATCTTAGGCTTCGTTTTCTCCACTAGCAGTACCATTCATTTTACTACTTCTGGAGACAAGATTAAAGTCATGGTGTGGAGAAAACTTTAACAAATAACTTTGCGAAAGAGCAAAGAGAACTTCAAGGACAATGATGGTAAATAACTTCTTGGACTGAGTCACCAAATTAGATGAGCCGTAATTATTTATTCCAGTTTGAATTGTTCATAAGAAGTTGTCTTTGTTTTCCTTTAATGTAAAATGGTGGGTTTTCATTTCTCTAAATATTTGGCCTCAGATTACTGACAAATGACAGTTTAGTCATTTCTCTTGTGTAAAAAATTACCATTAAAGTATCTAATACAACCTTGTAAATGGGTTGCTATTGACAATGATCTTAGATGTCCCAGTTATGAAATGGCCTTTCTTTCTTTGTAATACAGCTGAAAACACCTTCCTTCTGTAATGCCTTGCCCGACCTTTCTACTGGGATCCAGCATTTCCCGTAGGTGGTTGGCTATCTATTATATATGAGTTTTAAACTGTCACTTTTAAAAGATGTCATTTTGTTTGCTTTTAACTCTTTAATTAATAGCTGTTTAGCACCTTTTCTTCATTTTCACCCTCTTTAATGATAAGGATTTTTTTTTTTTTGGTCAGTTTTATTTTCACTATGGTTTTTAATACAAGACTCAGCAGAATAGAGCCTCAGCAGGTAAGTGCTTTTGATTGATGGAATTCACATCTGTTGTGTTTCCCAAATGTATTTTCCCCCCAATCTTTCAGCACTCTTATCGTGATTTTTTTGTGCTAGATCATGATATTACAGGCCTCTGTTTCAGATCGGTGTTATTCAGTAGCCAAAAATAATGTAAGAGTGCAAGGCTGTGACTAAAGAAACGAACAAAAAAATTCATAGTAGAAGTGATACTCTTCTGTTTCTGTTGATTGAATATGCAACTTTGGGCAGTTAGTTTCCTTTAGCTTTGTTTTCATTCCTTCATTTGTAAAATGAAGCTAACAGAAGCTGTCTTTCGGATTTTGTAAATAATTCAATTATAAAACATTTGTAAGTTGTGATGTCTATTGAATTGGATGTTAGTAATAAACCTATAATAAATAAATAATTTTAAGAAGCTATTCTCTGACAACTATCCACTTCCCTACCCCAAGAAAAATATCTCACTTTATTGCAATTGTTCAAGACATGACTGGTTAACAGCAGAAACTTAACACAACATTGTAAATCAACTATATACTCCAGTATAAATTTATTTATTTATTTATTTATTTTTTAACATCTTTATTGGAGTATAATTGCTTTACAGTGGTGTGTTAGTTTATGCTTTATAACAAAGTGAATCAGCTATACATATAAATATATCCCCATATCTCCTCCCTCTTGCATCTCCCTCCCACCCTCCCTATCCCACCCCTCTAGGTGGTCACAAAGCACTGAGCTGATCTCCCTGTGCTATGTGGCTGCTTCCCTAGTATAAATTTTAAAAAGAAAAAGAAAAAATATACATGACTGGTTATAGATTATAGAAACATGGGTAACTAATATAATCGAAAATTATGGCATTGTTGCTTATTTTAAAAATCACAATTGCTTATGTAATTTAACCATATTTCTTCTATGAACTTTTAACTAGTCTTAATAAATGTTAAATTATAAATTAAGGTACTAGATTTTCTTAAAAATTTTATTCCTTAATGCTAAGGAATCACTTAGGTTTTATAGTTTTATTCAACTCTTAAGTAAATAAGTATTACTTATTTAACTTAATTTTCTATAGCTATAATTTTTGTCTAAGGTTTCTTTTATGAAATAAGTAATACACACATGAAAAACTATTTTGATGTTGAATGTTAATTCTTAAACCAGTAATTCAAGTGGAAGAATATTGGATTTATGGTAGTCTTTAGGTTGCAAATATTCTTAGACTTATTCTTGGGGCTTTTTGCCTGAATGCCTGAAGAATTTTTTTCTTTTAATCTTTGGAATTTAGTAGCTTAATTAAGACATGTTTCAGTGTTTAATTATTCTATGGTCATTTTCTCTGGGATACTGTGGACCCTTTCAATCTGTATGTAGCTTTAAGTCTTATTCCTAGAAAGTTTCTTTTTAATTATCTCAATTTAAAATTTTTATTATATTTCCATTCTCTTCCAGGATGCTGATTATGAATATGTTCATCTTTAAAATCTCTAATTTTTTAAACTTTTTTCAGGCCCCTTTGGTTAGTTTTCTCAGTTCTATACCATGCTTTCTTCAGCATTACAAGTTCTTAGTCCTGCTTCCAGTGCAGGCTGCATTTCGGTAGTGGTTTTATTTTATTCCCATGTCTCTCTTGACTTCTGTCAATTCATTTTTCACTCCCTTTTTGGCTTAACTCTTATATCCCTGCTATGAGCTCCTGTTTTATACAGCAGTTATTTCATTGAGTTCCTTTTTTTTTTTTAATTCATTGGTGGTATGTTCTAACGCAGCTTCCATCTTATCTATGACATTTTTTGAAGAGGGTTCTTCACCTGCCACTTCTTTTTCCTATTTCTTTATGTTTTGTTTTTATAATATCTTTACAGAGATTTGATGCTGTTTCCTTCTTATTATTATTCATCTCTAAATGAGATGAATTCTCCTTAGTCTTGTGACATTTCTACAGGGGATGGCCCAAGACCATGTTTTTAATCTAGCACTAGTAAGAGTTTTCCCTACTTAATGATGAAGATCCTTTTAACAAACTTATTTATGAATTATTTTAGGCTTTACTTTTACTGAGACAGATATCATTATAACAAACTTATTTGTGAGTTCTTTTAGTTCCTACTTTTACTGAGACAACAGATTTGCAATTTTATTGCTTTAATTTTGAAGGAAAGGCCAATACAGACCTTTTCTGGACAGAGTTCATTAATTGTACATTGAAAGAAAAAAAGCCTGGGGAATTCCCTGGCAGTCCAGTGGTTAGGACTCTGCACTTTTACTGCCGAGGGCCCAGGTTCGATCCCTGGTTGGGGAACTAAGATCCCACAAGCTGCGTGGTGTGGCCACGAAATAAAAAAAATAAAAAATTTTTAAAACTTGCATGAATATCCACGAAACAGTTATAAGAAAAAGTAGCACTATAGGCAATCTGAATATCTACACAAATTCTGTAGATATAGCCAGTAGCTATTATTTACAGATTTACTGAGGAAATAATGTAGTTGTAAAATGTCTTATGAATGTGATTAGTTTTCCAACTGCCCTAAAACTCTAAAATTCAGAACATATTAAGGTTATCTTCACTAAATGGCTTACATATTCTTGACTTCTTTCTGTCCTATACTTTAAATCCTTTCTCCATGCTCTCTCCTAAACTAGGAGAAAAGAGCTACCAACATCACCAAGCATATGTGGTAAACCTATTTATATGACTAGTAACAGTATAATAGAAGGATGATTATAAACATTTAACGGATTATATCAAATAGATATTATATATTAAATAGACAAATAATAGAAATCTTCCCAAGCAAAATATGGATAATTTTTATATTTCCCTTTAAAACATTTTAAAACCATGTAATATACAAAGAAGGGAATGAAAATGATTCAGGGACTAAATTTGAGAGCTCAGTTAATTACCCACAAATATCATAAAGAAGTGGATCATAGACTTTTTCTACAGTGTCCACTTTTTCCCAGAGCCATTGTTGGGTAGCACTCTTGCCATGTAGAAATAAATACTGGTATACCAGAAAATGTGAGAAACTGGGAATCAAATGCCACTCATAAAAAAGTCAGAGTAATCATTACATCTTCCCATCTTACCAGGATGTTAAAATAATTGAATGTGATTAGGTATGTGAAAGAAAGCACTCTATCCATATGTAAGCTTTAATGTTCTTATTAAATGTAAAAAGAGACCAAACTTAATTCTAGCAGCCTTTTTCAAGCAGCTATTGAGAACAAGTACCAGTATCTACCTTGCAGTGCCAAACTCTTTTTTACTATGACCAGTGAAGATGGTAACAAGTCTTAAAACTACTCATTGGAGCAGTATGCAGCCTAACATTTATAGTGTTTGAGTAATAACATACCATTTCCTTGCATGGAGTTAAGCATTTAGAAATCTTTTAGGAAAGACTCCCTGAACTTCACTAAGAATTCAGGGAGGAAACCATTACTTCTAGCTAGTTGTGGGACTCTTCTATCGAGTGCTTGGAAATTTGTCTAACAGGATGAGGAAGGAAGGGGTAGGTATAATTGCTCTCCTAGACCCTGTGAAAACACACATATACATATACACTCTCACTGCTACGTGATAACTAAATGTAACAGTTCCTGTTTCCTATTGTGGTTCTGTTTCATTCCTGTTTAAAGCAAAGACAGCATGGTCAAGAGCTAACTAAATGTGACTAGTCTGAGGAGAAGGTATATGACAGAGATGGCATTGGTGGCAATACCTCCATCCGTCAGAGGTTAAGCCAATAAAAACAGTTGAATTACCGTAGGAGCCTAGGGTCAGAGTTAGACTCCTGGTTAGATTTTTAGATCTTAACTTTTTGTTTCTCAAGTGATTTCAAAGAGAGAGTATGAGGCTACCAGTGCTGGTGGGGAGGGAGGGGCTAGTGGAAGGTTGATTTATAAAGTGGTAGAACAGTGCTGAAACCTCAGTACTTCTTGCACAGTTAGTCAAGAGATGTGTCAACAGTGCCTGAGGCAGCAGTGATACAAGCTTTATAGTTTAGTTATGAGAATCATTATTATTCATTTTCAACATAATTACCAGTGTTTTTTGAACTGTCTAGAACTGTGCTGTCCAACTGGTTGCTGCTAGGCAGGTAGCTATTTAAATTACAATTTAATTAAAATTTAACAGAATTGCAGATTCAGTTCCCTGGTCACACTAGCCGCAATTCAGGTGCTCAATGGCCACGTGTGGTTAGTGGCTGCTATATTGGACAGTGCAAATGTAGACTGTTTCCATCATCATGAAACATTCTAATTGAAAGTGCTGATCTAGAACAGACTCTCAGAGCAAAAGTTTAATGTTAAATATATATAGTTTACAATCAAATGATTGAGGCCCAAAGTATGGTGTGTAAAATAATTGCCTTTTAAAGATGGAACCTACCATTGTGGCTTAATTATTCTAGGAATAAATAATATTTCTAAAACGAACATTAGTGTCCACTAAATAAAAGGACAGATCCATGTTAATTTTAGACTCAAGGACTTTAGGGAAACATGTATGGATTTAAAAAAGGAGAAGAATACAAAAAAATTTCATTCCATTCACAATACTTAAAATAAGTCAAGATGAAAATTTTAGGCACAGTATTGATATAATGAAAGTCATTGGTAAATAAAGGATAGAACATGAAAAATCTGATTCAAACAATGACATAGGATCCTTTACACATTCTTTTTTATTTTATGAAAATATGATGTCCTCTTTATAGAGGACAAAATCACTTAAAAGTGATTTCTATGACAAAATTTAAATATCAGTCAAAGAAGACTGATCAAATCCTTAGTTCTAATATAATATTGAATGTTATTACTATATCCAGAGCAGCAGGGGGGAATAATTGAATTACGGGCAACTGAGCCCCTTTTTTGACATATAGGATAGTAAAAATTTAACACTTAAGTACTTCATACTTTATATATATGCTCCACACAGACTATCACATTGAATTATTTCATTTATTAGTAGTAATGGATGGAGTTTATTGAATGCTTATTCTGTGCCAGCCACCTTGTTGAACACTTTACATGCACTGTCTTATTTAATCTTCACAATATACAGTCCTATGGGTTAGATATGTTTATTATGTCCATTTTACAGATGAGGAAACTGAACCTTGGAGAGTTTTGAAACTTGCCCATGATCATATGGCTAGTTAGGGATAGATCTGGGACTTGAATGCAGTTCTGTTTTAATCAAAACCCCATGCCCTTAATTGTGGTTGCCTTTCCAAGTAGCAGGCTGAAGACCATATTAATAAATAGCAGAGTAGGATTTAAATATATCCCTTTCTAACTCTAGGTGTCATGTTCTTTCTAGTTTGCCATATGCCTCTTTTTTTTTTTTTTTTTTTTGCGGTACGCAGGCCTCTTCACTGTTGTGGCCTCTCCCATTGCGGAGCACAGGCTCCAGACGCGCAGGCTCAGTGGCCATGGCTCACGGGCCTAGCCACTCCATGGCATGTGGGATCTTCCCGGACCGGGCCATGAACCCGTGTCCCCTGCATCGGCAGGCGGACTCTCAACCACTGCACCACCAGGGAAGCCCCCATATGCCTCTTATATCAACTGTAAATGAGGAAGAAATGGCCATAATTTTATAATATTGAATGGAAATTCTTGAAGTCCTTAGGCCCGATCAGTTTTCCCAAATTTGTTACACATCAAGATTTGAGAATGCTGTCTGAACAAATTGCTAAAAATGCCACAGATTAAAACAAACTGAAATACAGGTTGTACTCGTGTGACTTTCAAAAATCAAAAGCCTTAAAGCAATAGAAATGATATTTATCAGAGGCTAATTTTCACATTGTCTTAATTTCCAGTTACATTCATTTTTTTTAGAGAACATTGCAACCTTACAAACTTGTTAAAGAATACTTAGGGAATTCCTTATTTGTAACCATAAATTATGGTAGTTTTTCTAAACGGGGTTATGAAGAAATAATCAAATATCATACCAAGAAGTCTAGGAACAGGCAATCAGTAATTGAAGACCAAGTAGTGAAAGCCTCTTTTTGGTTAAAATACTCTGTAGTTAGCCTAGTCCAAATAGTCCCTGTCTATTCTGAGACCTTTGAGGGTTCAAGTACTCAATCTGAGAAATCTCACCAAATGTGAAGTATCTGGAGAATAAAAATAAGAGAGAAGTAAGTTCTCTTCAGTTGTCTATAGTGAATGAAATGTAATTCAGCCTGTTGAATCACTGAACTGTTTTATTGCATTGGAACTCATAAAAGAATTCTGTTTGAAAAACACTGCTTGCCATTTCAACAACTTAAAACCATAGTCTGTTCAGTCACTTGATAACAAAGTAGTGTGGAGAATGACTTGGCTGAAATGGTGCCAAACTCTCTCCAGCAAAGTGGCTTTGGCGTGAGGCAGCAAAAGGAAAGGGAAGGACCAGGAATGTAAAGAAGAGTTAACTAGACTTTATTTATTAGCTAGCATTTAAAATATGAGAGCAGTAAGGAAATAATTAAAAATAATATGTGGAGCCATCTTCCAGAAAGTTACAGTCTAATTGAGAAAACCCAATTAATATGAAATAATATGAGATTTGCAAAGTAACATTAACTCAGGAAAAATGGAACATAGTCCCTGCAAAAGAAACTTTTTACAACATTGTTTTTGTTATGATGGAATTGATTGATTTATTCAGTTTTTCATCAACTATATTTTGCATGAGTACTATCTGTCCAACATTGTTTCAGCCATTGAAGATGCAGTAGTAAACAAAACAGACTAAAAAACCTGCCCTAAGAAGTTTACATTCTAGAAGGGGGAGACAGAACACATACAAATTAAGCACATAGTGTATTAGAAGGTGATGAATGCTATGGAGTATAAAAGCAAGAGAAGATGGACAATGGGGGAGGTTACAATTTTAAGAAGAGTGGTTAGGGTTTATAATATATCTTTTATTAAAATCATATTAGTCTGAAGGAGCCAAAGTTGAAACAGGGCCAAGCTCTTCTCTCTAGTGAAGGAATAAGTGGAAGGAAGTCAATGAAGGAATGGAAATGGCATCAGGTACTTCACTTATCCCTTTTCTGGTCCTGGATCTGTCCTTCTGTTTGGGTAAGTGTTTAGAAGTACATTTGGTGTTTTGGTAGGGTCCACTGGCCCTTGAGATAAAATGGGGTGAGGTGTGTGGTGCTGAAGATATTCTCACTGATAGTAGAGCACAGTTCCACTCACCTACCCCTGAGATCTCGGCACACACTGTATGTGGTTATGAAGAATACTTTTACTGCATAGTATTTGGGATAATGAGATTTTCACTTGTAGAAAATTTTTTTTCTCTATCCTCTGAAGTCTCAAGAAGTCGTCATAGTTAAGAAAAGTCTCTGTCTCTTCCATGTCTCTTTATCAAACCAAGTCTACCAAAGTATTGAATAGTTGTTCATTCATTGAGTGACTAATTTGTGCAGAAAATGTTTTCTTTTTCAAGTGTATCTGAGTATTTCCTTGTCACAGTTAAAAAAATGCCTAAGAGATATGGGAACATGTGTATATGCATAACTGATTCACTTTGTTATAAAGCAGAAACTAACACACCATTGTAAAGCAATTATACTCCAATAAAGATGTTTAAAAAAAAAAAGGCTAAGTATTAGCTGTCCTTGTCTCTTCCTTTCCACTGACCTCTTCTCTCTTTTTTTCAGGCAAGCACAAGTCTCTATTCATCCACAAAAACCATTACTACTCTCTTGTTTTACCCTAGTGTGTCTGTAAACCACCTGACCCCACCCCTGCCCCCCACACCCCACCCCAGCCTACATTTCCTTCCCTTTTTTTCTTCCCATCCCAACCCCATTCTGGCAAACCGAAACAATTTTCTCAAAGATCACCAATAATTTTCATTTTGCCAATGTTAATCGTCTTTTCTAAGTCTTTATTTAACTTGTCCACCTGATCTCTTTGGAAAATCTCCCACCTTGCATTATATCCCTTAAGTGAGGTAAATGAAAGCATATCATAATGTCCGACACAAGAAAGTACTCAACAAATGTTGGTTGAATTTGAACTGAATATGACTTTATCCTCTCTGGGTTCTATTCCAGCTCAATGCCTTAAATATTGTAGATACTTGATACACTTTGGTTTGTTTTATGTACGAATGAATGCATGAACCTATCACTTCTTCTCTGCCTCCTTTCATGGTTCTTCCTCTTTCTGACCTCAAACGTATGCTTAAGAACGTATATATTAGTCATCGTGCTAATTCATTATGCTATTTATTTCTCACAAACACTTGATATGGTAGTTATTCTTATTTTTCTTTTACAGGTGAGGAAAATGAGACTTAGAACTCTTCAGTGACTTAGCAGTTTCACATATTTAGCTAGTACATGGTAGAACCACCAGTTAAAGTAATTGAGCTTGTTCTAGAGGACTCAGATATTAGTTCTGCGTGCATTCTTTACACTCTTCTCTCCCTTGTAGAGTCCATCCATGATTTCAGTTGGCAGTTCTATGCTAGTGACTAAGAATTGACATTGTGGGGAGGGATAAATTAGGAGTTTGGGATTAACAGATACATACTACTATATATAAAATAAACAACAAGGACCTACTGTATAGCACAGGGAATTATGTTCAATGTCTTGTAATAACCTATAATGGAAAAGAATCTGGAAAAGAATATATATGTGTGTGTGTGTTTTATATATATAAAACAATCACTTTGTTGTATACCTGAAACATTGTAAATCAACTATACTTCAATAAAAAAAAAAAAGAAAAAAAAAAAAAGAATTGACATTGTATCCCATTTCTCCAACTGCCTCCCCTGAGCTATCTTGCTCTCATGTTGAACTCAACCTATTTTAAACAAACCTCATCAGTATTACCTCAGGATGTACTCCCTATTAGTGATTTAGTTGTGACAGTTTCATCATCCTAATCACTCAGACTTGAAACCATCTTTAACTTTTTTCTTTTCCATTTCCTTGTCTTAACTCACATCAGCTGATACAGTATTATTCCCAAGGGATACACAAATACATGCCTAATCCTACACAAGTCTACCACAGGTAGAAAAGTCAATCTGAGATGTGTCTTTATTACTTCCCTTTAGTTAATAACTTATTGTCCCCTGTCATTTTAGAAACATACTGTGAAAAAATTAATGAGAGCTGTTGGAAATTTTATATTTATTTGAAACTATTTTACCAGAATTGTACACACTGGATACATGACAAATACTGCTAATTTACTACTTCTTCCTGCAGATGGGGGAGATTCCGTTTTTATTAGGTACTAGTATTCAGAGCCTCCAGCAGACATCCCCTCAGGTTGCACTGGGCAAAACTGGGGCACATGTTTACCCCTAGGTCAATCACTGGCAATGACAATTAAAAGATTACTACAACTAGCTTATACCTATTAAGGCTTATCCTGTATCGTCACAGGGCAGAAAATTGTTCTGTCAGCAGAATAATGGGAAGAAATGGCTGTTAGGCAGGTAGCCAACAGCATTCTTTCTTCATTTTGGATTTATCCAGTACAGAGCACCGCATCTTAAGCACACCATCTCTCTGGAAATAAATAATATGATTATCTTCTTTAAGAATGGACCACAACATACAGAATATTTAATGTAAGAGATATTTTGAGGAGTTAGAAAGGTGTCCCCTGTTTCTTTAAGAACATACTGTTTATAGGACTATCAATATACATAGAAAACAAGAACTGCCGTTTATTTATTTATTTTTTTTTTAATTTTATTTATTTTTGGCTACTTTGGGTCTTCGTTGCTGTGCACGGGCTTTCTCTAGTTGCGGCAAGCGGCTGCTACTCTTTGTTGCAGTGCGTGGGCTTCTTATTGCGATGGCTTCCCTTGTTGCGGAGCACGGGCTCTCTAGGCACGTGGGCATCAGTAGTTGTGGCACGTGGGCTTCAGTAGTTATGGCGCGCAGGCTCAGTAGTTGTGGTGTACGGGCTTAGTTGCTCCGCGGCATGTGGGATCTTCCCGGACCAGGGCTCGAACCCATGTCCCCTGCATTGGCAGGCAGATTCTTAACCACTGCGTCACCAGGGAAGCCCCTGCCATTTATTTTTATTAGCAGTAATAGCGAATAAATTTATTACATGGGATTTGATGTGTGACAGTCAGCCTTCTACCTGAAATATCTCATGTAATCCTTATAACATTGTATAAGTTTCAGATATTTTTATTACCCCTATTAACCCACGAGAAATGAGGCTTAGAGAAGTTCAGTTTACTTGACTGTACTGTAAGTCAGAGGCGGAAGCACGATTCAAACACAGGTAATCTTGCATCTGAGTTAATATTCTCAACTAGCATTTAAACTGCCTTCAGTAACTGGCAGTAGTGATGAGACTGAGCCAAAACCTGCACTATCGCTCATTCTGAAACCTAGGGCTTGACCTAGTTTTTCCTCTTACTAACCTTTTTGCTCTGCCTCCTGACAGGATAGCACAGGTCACTCTAATTTCCTTCCTTGATCTGTGCAGAAAGTCATGCTTTGTTTTGTTTTGTTTTCCCCCCTTAAAGATGAGTGAATAGGGACAGAGAATGACAAAAGACATCTACTAGAAAATTATCTGAAAGCATACAAATATCCTAAAAGAGAAATTTTGAATTTAAATTTTGTTCATAAGTAATGTAATTCTGTGAAAGTTAAAGGGGGATAGTCTGAGAAGAAAAAATATATATCATAATATCATCTCCAACTTTTCTTATTTTTAATGCACTCTTTCTTGTCATGCTTTGAACTCTGACTTATCCTTACCACAACTTCAGGCTTTAATAACTGCAAATTTAACTGAAAAAAAAAAAATCTTTGCTGAATCACCATTCATGAATTCTTCTAGCTTTGGGGAAGAGTCTAGCTTCAAAGTACAAAGTTGCCTGTGGTGAGAAAGGTCCTTAAAATTTCAACAAAAACACTGAAGCAAACTTCTTTTATTATTGAGTTCCCTCTGTGTACTTCTTAGGCATTCAGCTAAGTGCTAGGATTTTTTTTTTTTAAGCTTCCATTAGCTATTTTGCTTTGATGTTTTCACCTCTTAGTCACTGTAATCAAGGCTTCCTGATGGTGACATTTGCAGCTACTTGTGGCATCATACTGTCTAACATTTATCAAGCACCAAGGAAACCCAGGCAGATATGAATGAGTAGTAGTGGAGGGGGCACAAAAATATAAAACTGAGTAAAACACAAATACTGAAGGAGAACTGGATTTGGTCATTTCCGGCTATATGAGGGAGGTAAAAAAGAGGTTCCTAAGAAAGGTGAGAGATGAGCAGAGAATGAGGAAATAATTAGACCACGGACACATATAATTGTTGACGAACAGAAAGAATAGCAGAATTCAGGAATAAAAGAGCACTTTGCAAAATATCCTGAAATGTGCTGAAGCTTTTTCAGTGTGTGTGTATTTAATGTGGTGAGATGATTTAGAAAACTTGCTCTGAGTTCATCTTTACTCAGGGTGAGTTTTAGCTTTGTGATCTTTCTTCACTGTGCTTAATTGCTCACCTCTTTGGTACTCAGCCCCCACCGTCCACACACAAACACTCAGTTGCTCAGAATTATCTCTTTTATCGCTTGATATTCAGCTCACATTTACTTTCTCAGACTTTTGGAAGTTACCACTCAGAAAGATGCAAATGTGGTATTATGCCTGCCAAAGTGCTGAGCAGAAAAGAGACTTCTTTTACACCTTCCATCTTTTGAGCTTTTAGTCCTGCTCTTTCAAATCTTTGCTAAATAGTAAATGGGGAGATTGTTATTGTTCAGATGAACACAAGGGTATTCGCATTACTGAGCTGACTGTTTCTAGTCCTAAAGAGATTCATTACAATTTCCTTATCAGCAAAGGAATCGCCTTGATTTCCTTTTGATGATGCTTCCCAGCTGATATTCTAGAACTAGCACAGAAGCAATTCATACCTTCCTGAAATAGCTCTTGCCCAGTAATCCTGCTTGATTTGTACATATTAGGGTTTAATTACAGGGTTAAGGGGATGGATGGAGAAGAAAGCAAAAAATACCCAGTGCCCCCAAATTGAGCTGTATCAAATCAGCTTGACTCCCTCAACAGAGACTTGCAGGAATACATTTATATTGCAACTATTTTTCCCCCTAGTTGTCAGCCACAAAGAATAAAACAATTAAAAAAACAAAAAACAAGAAACAACCTTTAGTAATTTAAACTGAACACAAATAGAACTCTGTTAATAATAGTCCACAAAATTGTGGGAAACCTTAAGTACCATAGATGTATAAAAAGCATATCAAAACACATTTTGTGCCTTTTTTGATTTGCCATTATGAGCTGTTATCTTTTTTTTTTTAATGGGTACTGTGTTCTGAACCCAAGATAGCTATAAAGGGTTATATGAGTCTGTTAAGTGTTAAGTGTGTTAAATTAAAAGAAGTTTACCTATATGAAGGGAGGAAAAACAATGCTGAAACAAGTGAATATTCTTCAAAGGTTTTGGAAGATCATTGTTGCCAAACTTGGGTTCACTTGCCCATCATGCAGCAAAGCCAATCTACTCACAACGGGTTGTGGTGAAGGAAAGTACAGCATTTATTGCAGGGTGTCAAGCAAGGAGAAGGAGCAGCTCATGCTCAAAAGACCCAAACTCCCTGATGGATTTCAGGGAAGGGTTTTTTAAGACAGCCTTATAGATGAGGGCTGCAGGGTGCCTGAGCAGCTCGTGCTCAACCAATCATTATTCTGATTGGTTGGTGGTGAAGTAACCGGGTAATGTTTCAGGAATCTCAATCATCAACCCTCTAGTTCAAACCAGTCTGGCCTCAGTCTGTAGTCACCATCCTCCACTGGGTGGGGGTCTTAGTTTCTGCAGAACAACTCAAAGATACACAGCAGCTTGTTATCTATATCCCTTCAGGAGGAACTAGGAGTCCTGTGATTCTAATGTTCCAATCATTAACTGCTTGAGTCTGTTATTTGGAACTCAGGGAAGGTCTCCAAGACTAAAGACTTTTTATTTTTTTTTTTAAAGACTTTTTTTAATAAAAAAGAAACAGGGGACTTGGAGGGGCTTTTGTATCCAGGAAGGTCCCACAGGGTCCTGCTCAGTTTCATTTTCATGTTTATATATTTGAAGGATTCTATTTTTGGTTTAACTTTTTTGGTATAGTTATCCTTTCAGTTGAATCTTATATAGTCTTTAGCTACTTGGTCTTTTAAAAAATCTAGGACATAAGTTATGTATTTAAAAATTATAGTATTGGTTAATGACCTCCTGAGAGATGGCAAGAATTTAGAAGGGGGGAAAATTTTTTTGACTAGTAAAATCCTCGAGATTTTACTACCAAATTAGGGCTCCCTTTCTAACTTTAACACTTCCACGTATACCAATTAAAATGAAATTGGCGCATTGGAAAGTAGAGAACAACAGAGTTTTAAATAAATGTGGTTTTCCTTTTTTTTTTTATTTTGCGGTATGCGGGCCTCTCACTGTTGTGGCCTCTCCCGTTGTGGAGCACAGGCTCCAGACACGCAGGCTCAGCGGCCATGGCCCACGGGCCTAGCCGCTCCGCGGCATGTGGGAGCCTACCGGACTGGGGCACAAACCCGTGTCCCCTGCATCAGTAGGCGGACTCTCAACCACTGCGCCACCAGGGAAGCTCTGGTTTTCCTTTTTTATTTAATTAAGTTTAAATAGTTAATTCTGGTTAAAGGCATTGCCTTGAAAAAAAAATCTGGTTTATAAACATGAACTTGAATTTATGGGGGGGACAAGGGTAAATTAGTAGTAAAGGCTTTATGAAAAGCTCCCATCCCCTTTCAGCTGTCTAGCCTGTTCTTTTCCTTTCCAGTGAACGTCAGTACGCTTTTTTTTTTTTTTTGCCCTGCCATGCAGCTTGCTGGATCTTAGTTCCCCAACCAGGGATCCAACCCCGGCCCCCGGCAGTGAAAGCGCTGAGTCCTAACCACTGGACTGCCAGGGAATTCCCTCAATACACATTTTTAAATTATAAAAATATAGTGAAAGAAGAGCCTTGTTTACAGTTTCATCTTGTGCCTTGCAATTCAAAATGTAGTCCATAAACCAGCAGCAGTGCCTGGGAGTTTGTTATAAATACAGAATCCCTGGCCCCAGGCCTACTGACATTCAGAATCTGCATTTTAACAAGATACCAAGGTAATGGGTACACATCAGAGTTTGAGAATTACTGATCTAGTGCTTACAATTAGAAGGTGACACCCTCAAGAATAGTTGCTAAACTTCCTTTTTATATTCAATGACCTCTGTAAGCATCCAAAAGTAGCATTAATTGGGTTGTTTCAAACTAATATGTCCTCCCCAATTAGTAATTTATTGTTCATAAAAAAAGAACAAAATACTAATAAGAACCTGCTGTATAAAAATAAAATTAAATTAAAAAATTAAAAAACAACTAATACTAAACTTTCTTTGGGTTATTTGTATGGAAATATGTTAATATAAATGATTCAGACATTACATGAAATTCCTAAAAATCTTATATGTTCTGGTATAATGTTATGTCATAATTCTAGTTATTATTTTAAAATGTATATCCCAGAAATAACTAAATTTCCTTGTCAATTGCATTATTATGGACTTTCATCAAATCTTTAACTGTGGTCATTTTTAAGTCTTTTGTCATTTACAGACAGTTCTGGGTGTACTGATGCTTTTGCAAAAATGTTCCCGTAAAAGGGTTTCATCTTCAAGAAATTCATGGAAAAGACTCTGACAAGCACAGGTTTCTGGTAACTGACTATACTGCTGAACTGCATAAATAAGCATTTTCAGAACTCTAATGGGAAACTGATGAATTCATAAAAGTGCTAACAAAAGATCAAGAGGAAAAAAAATTAATTACATGGGACTGAGTGAACTGATGAGGATGATTATAATTTTTATGACTTTCTGTTTGAATAAAATAAATAAAAATAAAATTTTCATATTCACTTTTAATTTTAAAATACCTATTTAGGTAAAATGTGAAAGGAAAATTTACTTTGCATATATCAGTCAAAAAAAAAAGAACAAAATAATGCCATTTGCAGCAACGTGGATGAAACTAGAGATTATCATACTAAGTGAAGTAAGTCAGAAAGAGAAAGACAAATACCATATGATATCACTTATATGTGGAATCTAAAATATGGCACAGGGCTTCCCTGGTGGCACAGTGGTTCAGAATCCAACTGCCAGTGCAGGGGACACGGGTTTGAACCCTGGTCCGGGAAGATCCCACATGCCGCGGAGCAACTAAGCCCTTGCACCACAACTGCTGAGCCCATGAGCCACAACCACTGAAGCGCACCTGCCTAGAGCCTGTGCTCCGCAACAAGAAAAGCCACTGCGATGAGCAGCCTGTGCACCGCAGCGAAGAGTAGCCCCCGCTCGCCACAACCAGAGAAAGCCCACACGCAGCAACGAAGACCCAACGCAGCCAAAAATAAATAAATAACTACATTTAAAAATACATATGGCACAAAGGAACCTATCTACAAAACAGAAATTGACTCATAGACATAGAAAACAGACTTGTGGTTGCCAAGGGGGAGGGAGGAGGGAGAGGGATGGACTGAGAGTTTGGGGTTAGCAGATGCAAGCTATTACATTCAGAATGGAAAAACAACAAGGTCCTACTGTATAGCACAGGGAGCTACATTCAATATCCTGTGATAAGCCATAATGGGAAAGAATATGAAAAATGAATGTCTCTGTGTATAAGTGAGTCACTTTGCTGTACAGCAGAGATTGGCACAGCATTGTAAATCAACTACACTTCAATTTTTTTAAAATTGAAGGAAAAAAATTGTAATTTATTGTTCTAAAGGAATTGTGAGAATGCCTTGGAATTTGAGAGACTTTGTAAGGAAGGGTTGAAATATGGAATGACTCCCTGTTAGTGAGAAATACAGTAGTTTGGATTAAAATTAAAAGCACCTTATATTGGGGCATATAACCTGGCATTACCAATTGGTTATCCACATTCCTGAATATTATTACATTTTTTATTATACTTTAAACAGTGTGCTTTATCTGAATAGACAGTAGTTCTTTTGGGTTCTTAGTAGGATTTTGCAGATAACTTTTTACCATGTAATTGATCCCAGTATAAGAACATAATTTGGGTACCTCCTTTATTCTTTTAACAAATACTTGTCAAATGCCTGTTATGTAAGAGAGAATAACAGCAGTGAATAGGACAGACAGGAGAATAACAATAAAAATATAAACAAACATATATAAAATAATTTCAGATATATTCAAGTGGTATGATGTAAAGAAAACAGTGATGATAGTCACTGAGAAGGAGTAAACATACTTTAGATAAGGGGGGTCTGGGAGGGCCTCTCTGAAGTGGTAACATTTGAGCAGAGATCTTCAAGTCAAGAAGGAACCAGCTTGGTCAAGCTGTGAGGTATGAAAAAAAGCCAGTGGGGCTGAAATGTGGCAAAAAGGAGCAGAGAATGATGCGGAATGTAGTAGGGAAATTAAGGAAGGGCAGATCACATAAAGTTTAACATTATGACATTTGACTAATAGTTGTCGTAGTGTGACATCTCTTTATTTAACCAATGACTGGTATCTGAGGTTTTTAAAACTTACGCTTTAAGCCCTTCACCTTCCATTCTAGTTCTTAGGGCAACTTTTTACCCAGTTCAGTTCTGCTATGACTGAGGCCAATATTGATTATTTAAAAAATTCTTATTAATCACGGGAAAGAAGAAATCTTTCCAGGGGTAGCAAACTCAGGACTGGAGAGATAAGGAAATGTATAAATCTTTGGAGTGTAAGACCATAGAAGTAATAGAAACTGTGGCATAGGAAACAGTGCCTATCCTACCCAAAGGCAGTCTATTAAATAGGCAGTGTAGTACTACCTAAACAAATCAGTGGCTTTATTCATTAGTCAGTTTTGCTTCCTATATCACAGTTGTTTAAAAATCCATATTCATATATAATGACACAGTTTTGCCTATCTATATTAAATTCATTATAGGTGCTCAATAGCTAGATGTAGTAAACTAAATGTGGTTTGAAATATTCATTATTTTTAAAATTTTAGGTGTAAATACTTGGGCGTTTTTTAAAGTTTTAGAATGTATATATAATAATTAAATGTCACATACCTTAAACATGAAGGCAGTAAAAATGTCACCCATTCTATGGAAAAATAAACTGAGGTACAGAGGTTAAATGGCTGGCCTAAGATGTTATATTGTCAAAGTCAAAATTAAAATGCTGTTTAATTAAAGAGAGGTGATTGCCAGTCTCCCCATCCCATTCCGATTTTTTTTCTTTTTCAAATGCACAGAAGTTATAATTCAGAAAAGACACATATACCTTTCACCTAGATTCACCAGATTTTAAGCTTTTGCCATGTTTTCTTTTTATTGTTTTCTCTTCCCTGTTCCCCTGCAGCATCTAACACACACACATTCTCTCAAGCACACGTATATGATCTGGTCATTTGCCAGTATGTCATACCAAGGCATTCTACGCGACCGTGAGAGGCCCGCGTACAGAAAAATATATATATATATATATATATTTATTTATTTATTTATTACCTATTTCAGTCAAGACCCTTGTGCTAGGGGGAATAAAGCCAAAAGACCATTCCTGCCTTCAAGAAGTTTATAATTGAGAAAAGAAGAAAACATGTATTTTTAAAACTTAGAGAAAATGTGGTTAGTTTTTTGTTTTTTTTGCGGTACGCGGGCCTCTCACCGTTGGGGCCTCTCCCGTTGCGGAGCACGGGCTCTGGACGCACAGGCTCAGTGGCCATGGCTCACGGGCCTAGCCGCTCCGGGGCATGTGGGATCTTCGCAGACCGGGGCACGAACCCGTGTCCCCTGCATCGGCAGGCGGACTCTCAACCACTGCGCCACCAGCGAAGCCCTGGTTAGTTTTATTTTAGAAGTTGTAAATAAGGAGAGGAAAAAAGAAGACTAACATATAATGAGTATATCTACAAATGGTCAGACACATCGGTTTTCTGGTTTAATCTTCAGGACAGCTCTCTAAAGCAGATTTTTTCATCTTTATTGTCAGATAAGGAAACTGAGGTTTAAAAGGGTTAAGCAACTTGTTGAAAGTTACAAAGCAAGTACGTTACAATAGATTTCTCTCCTTGCTCCTAATCTAAAGCTACTTTCTTTACTGGTTCACTAGTTCCCTTCTTCTCTGGTCTACCCAGGGACATCACTTCAGCAACTCTCCCTTCTCTCCTACAACACCAATTATTCCTCCTCCTGGATCATTCCCATGAGCCTGTGTATCTATTCTTATCTCTTCCATCTTTAAAAAAAAACAAAACAAAAAACTTCTTTTAAACCCACTTTCCCTCCCAGCTACCTCTTCATTTCTTTACTGTCCTTCTTGGATACATTCGTCAAGAGTTGTCTGTACTTCCTGCATCCAATTCCTTTCCTCCCAGTTGCTCCTAAACCTATCCAGTAAATCTTGTGTCCCTACCAGTCCACCAAATTTGCTCTTGTCAGGGTCACCAGTGAGCTCCATGTTGCTACAGGTAAAGGTCCATTTTTATCCCTTATTTGACCACTCAGCTGCATTTGACACAGTTGTGTTTTTGGGTTTTTTTAAAGTTTATTTTTGGCTGCATTGGGTCTGCATTGCTGCACGTGGGCTTTCTCTAGTTGCAGCGAGCAGGGGCTACTCTTCGTTGTGGTGCGCTGACTTCTCACTGCGGTGGCTTCTCGTTGTGCAGCACGGGCTCTAGACACATGGGCTTCATTAGCTGTGGCACAAGGGCTCAGTAGTTATGGCTCACAGGCTCTAGAGTGCAGGCTCAGTAGTTGCGGTGCACGGGCTTAGTTGCTCCGTGGCATGTGGGATCTTCCCGGACCAGGGCTCGAACCTGTGTCTCCTGCATTGGCAGGCGAATTCTTAACCACTGCGCCACCAGGAAGTCCCTTGACGCAGTTTTGACTCCTGCCTTTTTGAAACTTTGCACTTGACTTTCAGGATACCACATTCTTCTTTTTATCTCACTGGATGTTCCTTCTCAGTCTCCTTTGTTGGTGTCCTCTTCTCCCCACTCTCCTAAAGTTGGAGTGTCCCAGAACTTGGACCTTGGTCAGCTTCTTTACTGTATCCATCTTATGTCTTTGGGGATCTCATCCAGTACCATGGGTTTAATACCACTTACAATATGCTGACAATTCCCAAATTTAAATCTCTAGTCCATACCTCACTTCTGAGCTCCAGATTTATATCCAGCCTAAGCATATGACTCAGTATCCCCATTTGCATGATCAAGATATCAAAAGTCTAATTCCTGATCATCTTCCCCTAGCCTTTTCCTCCTGACCATTCTTCTCAGTTGATAGCAGCTCCATTTTTCCAGTTTGCTCTGACCAAAAACCTTGGATTTATCCTAAATTACTCTTTTTCTCTTACACTCTCAATCCAGTCCATCAGCAAATCCTTTATCTGTCATACAACAACATGGGTGAATCTCCAAGTCATAATATGACTGAGTGGCAAAAAGCCAGATACAAGAGAATATATACAGTATATACTGTATAATTAAATTTATATGAAATCCTAGAAAATGTAAACTAATCTATAGTGCCGGAGAGCAGATCCATTGTTTGCTTGGGTGGCTAGAGTTGGAGGGAGAGACCTTACTGAAAGGAGCAAAAGGAAATTCTTGAAGATTGGAAATGTTTCCTTGATTGTGGTAATAGTTTCACAAGCATATACATCTGACAAAACTTATCAGATTGTACATTTTCTGTGGCTACAGTTTATTATGTAAATTATACCTCAACAAAATGTGCACATGCGCACACACACACATAAAATCAATTCTCACCACCTCCATTGCTGTCTCTCTGATTCAAGCCACCATCATATCTTACCTGGATTATAACTCACCCTTTGCTCACTCTGTTCCAGCCACATAGTCCTCCCTCACACTTCTCCCTTAGGGGCTTTGCACTAGCTGTTCCCTCTGACTAGAAAACTCTTCCCCCAGGTATTGGCACCTCCCTTACTTCCTTCCAGATTTGAGAAGGGTCAACTGTCATCACCTTCTCAATGAGGTATATCTTCATCACCCTGTTTAAAACTGTGGCTTTGACCCCATACCCCTGGCATTCTTGATCCCCATCCTGCTCTATTTTCTTGTTCCGAAGTTCTCATCATTCTTTTAATATACTAATTTACTTAATCATGTTTATTGTTAAATGTCTGTTTCTCGCCACTAAAATTTAAGCTCCGCGGAATAGGAAGCTTTGTTGTGTTTCCCCAGGTGCTTAGACTGACACATAGTAGGCACTAAATGAATATTTGTTAAATGAATTATGAATTAAGTTGAAACTGCAACTCAAGTCAGCCTGTCTAAATTCACATATTTAAAAATCACACCATGCTGCTAAAGAGCAGAAGAAGAGAAAGATCACTTCTGTATGGATGAAAAGATCAAGGAACAACTTACTTTCCACTCAAAGAAACAAATATGTTCACAAGAAACTGTTAATATAATATCAGATATAGATGATATATGTTATAATAAGACTACAAATAAAGTGCCATAGTAACTTTGAACTTTAATTGTCAGAGTAAAGGAAAGAGGTGAAATTTAACTGGGTCTTAAAGGAGCAGTAAGATTTGGACTTCTAAAGAAGTGAAAAGATTTTCCAAGCTAAGTAAAAGACGCAAGCAGTGTTGAGACTGTGAAAGTATCCTGAACATTTAAAGAATAACTAGGAATCTACTAAACCTGGATTGGGCCCATATCTTAGCAGCCTTGAGTACCTTTCTGTGGAGTTTGGATGACTCTATCAAAGATATTTGAATAGTAAAGTGATGCTATTATAGCTCTCTATGTTAGGAAAATGATATTTTGGGCCATGTATGGGAGAGGTTAGAAGCAAGAAGATTTATTTAGGAGGTGATTGAATTTACTATAGGTATAATTATTTGCCTATGTGGCTCTTCTCTCCCTCTACATTTTGAACACCTAAAGGATAAAACTTTGCTATGTATTGCTGACATTCTTATGGATATTAAGTTCAGTTCCTTTTATTCTTTTTCTACCCCTCAAAGTTAATTTAAGAACTTGGAGAGGGGCTTCCCTGGTGGCTTAGTGGTTGCAAGTCCACCTGCCGATGCAGGGGAACCGGGTTTGCGCCCCGGTCTGGGAGGATCCCACGTGCCGCGGAGCGGCTGGGCCCGTGAGCCACGGCCGCTGAGCCTGCGCGTCCGGAGCCTGTGCTCCGCAACGGGAGAAGCCACAACAGAGGGAGGCCCGCATACCACAAAAAAAAAAAAACAAAAAAAAAAAACTTGGAGATATCCCAGGTCAGTTGTTATTAAGACTGTTTACTTTTTAAAAGCATTTAAATATTGATATTCTGTGTTTACGTATATATTATCTAGAATAGATGTAGATTCATATATTTTTGAAAACAGCAGTTCCTGTGAGAGAGAATTGCTGAAACAGTGTAAGGCAACTTTCCACAGGAGTAAACTGCTCTAACATGTATTCTGTCAGCATTCATGCATGCTTGCCCTTCTGCCAGTGGCAAAGCAAAATTAAAAGTGACTAAGAATGCTGAGTTATTCTTTCAACATTAGAAATTAGGCAAAAATTTCAAGGTTTAAATACTAATTTTCTAGGTTATTAAGGCATCTCTGAAAGTCCCAGGACAGGATTACCTCCTGCACAGAAGATTTTGGAATACGTAGGCTTCCCTTGTGTTGAATTGGCACACTCCTTTTCACTGAACAGAAATTTTCAATAATGACGGGTTTTTGTGGTTTTTTTGACATTGCCTTTTTTTTTTTAAAGCACAAAGTAAAAAGAAAGTTTTAGACAGAAGGACTTAATCTTCTGGTTTGGCCTTGGGTGGAGCAAATCAAAATGATTAAACAGTTAGTATTCAGGAATATTGTAGGCTGGATGGAATCCTTTATAATTTATCGGGTCATTAATTTCTGAAAACTTTTCGTACAGTGATTTAACTGAAAAGTGTACCATAGTGGTTAAGAAAATGGGCTTGAGGTTGGACAGTCTAGATTTGAATCCCAGCTCTACCATACAATAGCGCTGTGAAGTTGGGTCTCAGATTTTTAATCTGTAAAATGAGATCTATAATAGTAAGTCTGTCATAGTAGTGTGTTAAGGTTTAAATGAGGTGATGTACAGTGCCCGGCACATAGTGAGCATTTAATAAATGTTGTATGGTCAGGACAATGTTGATTACATTAAACTAGGCCCTGCTAATGAAAGTAACTCTTACTTTCTGTCTTATAATAATCTAAAATAAATTCTTGTTGATTTTCTCTTTTCTATTATATTTGTGCTAAGATTAGTTCATTTATCAAAAGCAATAATGAATGGTCTAAAAAAACTCAAAGACTGAATGAAGTCCTATAAACCAATATAAGTGAAATTTTAGTCTGTTGACTGAAGGCAGGCCTAAGTAACTAGTTCTAAACTACTTAATGCAAAGATGCCGTGTATTATGCCTGTCCATGTGGAAGAAGTATTGTATAACAGGATTAAAGTTTTGTTTAATATGTAATATAGATTTTATTTCACTTTTTAAAAAATAATACATGTAGACCAACTCCCAGGGGGTTTCTTGATGTTTAAGTAGTGTGATATCAAATGCCAGTTCTTTAAGACACCCATTAAAAATAGATAGGTTCTTGGACAAATAAGTTGAGAGTGCTGATGATTCTGAAATTATTGACATTTGGGTACCAGGTAGTTCAGTAAAATACATAGTAAATTTTCAGGGACTTCCCTGGCTGTCGAGGGCTTAAGACTTCACCTTCCAATGCTGGGGTACCAGTTTGATCCCTGGTCAGGGAGCTAAGATCCCACATACTTTGCAGCCAAAAAACCAAGACATAAAACAGAAGCAATATTGTAACAAATTCAGTAAAGACTTTAAAAAAAATGATATCACTTTAAAAAAATACATAGTAAATTTTCAAAATAAAGGTCAAGTTCATTTTTAAGTAAAACAACCTGTAGAAATAGTAATTCAAAACACATGAAGGAGTGATGGTTACCATTTGTTTAACAAAAATATTTGCCATAATATTCCTTAAAATCATAAATGCCTTAGTGTATTTGGTATGTGAATTAGTATAATTCAACAACATATACCAGCCATATGCAGTGTACCAACCAGTTTGTTAGGCCCTGGTGGTAGAAATATGATCCTGTTCCCCTAGCAGTGTATGGTCCTAATAGAGAAATATTTACCTAAGACAACCTAAATCCGTGTTTATACCAAGTATATGAGAAATGTTTACAGCACCCTTCTGTGGGAACATAAAGGAAAAAACCCACCCCAGCTTGGGGGAGAGTCAGGAAAGTTTCCCTGAAGAGGTACTGTCTAAGCAGATTCTTGAACAAATTTTAGTTATCTAGGCAGAAGGAGAAGAAAGAGGTTGCCAATAGATGCTTGTCCATATCCCAGGGAAGTAGTTTGAGATAGCTGGGTGTCTAGTGTGAGGTCCTGGAGTTACTAAGGACAGGGTTCAAGAGCAGAAAAGGAGGACTTCCCTGGTGGCACAGTGGTTAAGAATTCACCTGCCAATGCAGGGGACATGGGCTCGAGCTCTGGTCCGGGAAGATCCTACATGCTGCAGAGCAACTAAGCCCGTGCACCACAACTACTGAGCCTGCATGCCACAACTACTGAAGCCCACACACCTAGAGCCCGTGATCTGCAACAAGAGAAGCCACCATAATGATAAGCCCACGCATGGCACCGAAGAGTAGCCCCTGCTCGCCGCAACTAGAGAAAGCCCGTGCACAGCAGTGAAGACCCAATGCAGCCAAAAATAAATAAAAAAAAAAAAAAAAAAAAAAAGAGCAGACAGGGAACAGATCACAGAGGATTTTATTTGCCCTCTATCTACAAGGAGCTTGGATTTTATATCCTATACGTGATGGGATTAAAGGGTTTTAAGCTGGAGAGTGGCATGGTCAGATTTTACTTTCAGGTTGATGATGCTGGCAGTAGGGTCGGCAATGGATTCCATTCATAAACAGCTTTGAAGAGTTTTTTAAATCTAGTGGTATATAGAGAACTGATAGGGTTCATTCAGTTTCTAAATTTCAAGTACATCACTCAAGTATGAAGAAATTGCTTTAAATACCTGAACAAGAAGGTACTTGTAATCATATCTTGTGGAATTTATACATTTGAGGTTCATATTCAGAGCAGTATTGTTGAAAGATCAAATAAATGCAGAGAGCTTTTGGAAACAGATTTTAAGTCAAGATTTTACACTTAAGTGTATGTACTCTACCATATTTATTTATGTTTTTTAAGTTATTGGGTAGAAACTAATGAAGTAATTGTAAACTTCTTCTTATAGCTCAGAAAATAATATTTCTATCCAATTCTTTGAATTATCAAGATATATTTTTGAAAGGAAAAGGATTATCGAAGGATTAGTTTCTCTAGCTACCTGAAAACCATTTGAATATTGTCCGAATCTCAGTCCAAAAATTAAGTAAGGGGGCTACCTTAGTCTGCTCAGGCTGCTATAACAAACTACCACAGACTGGGTGCCTAAACAATAGAAATTTATTTTCTTAACAGTTCTGGAGTCTGAGAAGTCCAAGATCAAGGTGGCAACCACTTAAGTTTTCTGGTGAGGTCTCTCTTCCTGTTCACCTTCTGGAGTTGTGCTCACATTGCCTTTCCTCCTTACCTGGTGTGAGGTGTATGTTGGGGAGAGAGATCTTTTTCTCCTCCTCTTCTTATAAGACCATCAATCCTAGCTAATGTTCCCCATCCTTACTTCATTTAACCTTAATTACCTCCCAAAGGGCCTATCTTCAAATATAGTCACAGGAGACATTAGAGTTTCAAAATACGAATTTTGGGGGGACACAATTCAGTTTATAGAAGAGGCCAAGTAGGCCTTTTTCCGAAGAAGTAAATATAAATTTAAGAATACACAATTTAGGGCTTCCCTGGTGGCGCAGTGGTTGAGAGTCTGCCTGCTGATGCAGGGGATACGGGTTCGTGCCCCGGTCCGGGAAGATCCCACATGCCGCAGAGCAGCTGGGCCCGTGAGCCATGGCTGCTGAGCCTGCGCGTCCGGAGCCTGTGCTCCGCAACGGGAGAGGCCACAACAGTGAGAGGCCCGCGTACCGCAAAAAAAAAAAAAAAAAAAAAAATACACAATTTAATTTTGACGTTTTAGGGTCCCTAAATCTGGGGTTTTAGGGTCCCTAAAGCTTAAGGAAAACTTTTATTTTCAGGGCAACAAAGTGGAGACGGAGAGAAATAGTCCCAAACAAACAAAGAACTTGCTTATAGCTCTGGCATTTTAGAAAAATTGCATGCCAGATAATCCTTCATTAGCTGTAAGAAGGTTTATTTTCAAAGCTCTTATTTCTGCATATTCTTTTATCTCCAGTGCCTGGCATTGTAATCCTGTAGTAGGGAGTCAAAAGTTATAAATATAGGACTCTCACAGTACCTTCATAAGGGGCAGGTAGAATTTGCAGAGGCTAAAGGTGTTTATATCTTGGGTTTTTCTTTTATTTGAATTTGGAACAATTAAAGTGAAGATTACTGGGAATTTCGGTTATATTGAACTCAGAGCAGTGTGTGTGTGTGTGTGTGTGTGTGTGTGTGTGTGTGTGTGTGTGTGTGTTCTGTTTGTTTCGTAGATAAGTTCATTTGTGTCATATTTTAGATTCCACATATAAGTGATATCATACATAATCATAGACTTTCAGAGTTGAATGGAACTTAGAGATTGTCTCAGCTAGCCCCAAGACCAGGAAACTGAGGCTTTGAGAAATTAAATAACTTGTTTAGGGACTTCTCTGGCAGTCCAGTGGTTAAGATTCTGCACTTCCACTGCAGGGGGCACGAGTTCCTTCCCTGGTCAGGATCGAACCCGTGCCTTGTGGCACAGCCTAAATATACGTGTGTGTGTGTGTGTGTGTGTGTGTGTGTGTGTGTGTGTGTGTGTATATATATCTTGATTAAAGCTGAAAAGCTATTTAGGGACCAATATGGGATTAGCACCTAAGACTTCTGTCTTCCATTTAGAGTTCTTTCCACTATATGTATCATGATGCTTGCTACCCACATGGCAAGTTTCTTTGATCAGGAATTCAATCTAGACTGTAATGATACCAAGTCATTACTACTAAACTACTTAGAAACTATCTGAGCCCATCTTAGATCCATTCCAAATCTAAAATTCTGATTATAAAGAGAATGTAAAAAATATATAAAATATATAGGTTAACTTAGCAATTAAAAGTCAGTTGGGGGCTTCCCTGGTGGCGCATTGGTTGAGAATACGCCTGCTGATGCAGGGGACATGGTTCGTGCCCCGGTCCGGGAAGATCCCACATGCCGCGAAGCGGCTGGGCCTGAGAGCCATGGCCGCTGAGCCTGTTCGTCCAGAGCCTGTGCTCCGCAACGGGAGAGGCCACAACAGTGAGAGGCCCACGTACCACAAAAAATAAATAAATAAATAAATAATTTTTTTTTAAAAAGTCAGTTGGTTCATTTTATTGCTGTAGTACACATATTTTCTTTTCTCAAAATACATTTCCAAGGATAGAAAGACAAGGGACTATATATATATATACATATATATATGTATATATATATATTTGACATGAAGCAAAAGCCAGTTTATATAAAAATTTGATTTTTTGTTTGTTTGTTTGTTTTTACTACACTGCACATCTTGTAGTATCTTAGTTCCCCGACCAGGGATTGAACCCAGGCCCTCAGCAGTGAAAGCACAGAATCCTGACCACTGGACCGCCAGGGAATTCCCTGAATTTTATCTCTGATAGTATTCTTTTCACTATTCATCTCAATTTGTTAGACTCCGGGAAGTCATTTTAACCTTTTGATTATATATATATAAAATGGAGTGAATGCCTAATTATAGAAATATAATACTGTACTTAGTACTTATCTAGCATTCACTAAGAATTCAACTTTAAAATATTTCCCCCAAATTTTATTCTCAGCCTTTTCCCTCTGCATATTTTGCCTAAGTTACCATAGTTCCTTCTTGAGTTCTTATCTACCTTATACAAATAATTCCAGATCTGAATCTTTGGCTCCGTTGTTGCCCCTGAACTTCAACCTCTGTCTCTTTCTACATGCTGTGTATTTGTACCTAGATGCCCATCTAGCACTTAAAAGTCATTTTGGCTGGAATACACTCACCATCTTTCTAATATTAAACTTGTTCCTTCTGCTGAATTCCCTATTTTTGTTTCTAGAACAATTATCTTCTCTGTCACTTGATCTTAGAGCCTCAGAGCTAACTTTGACTCCCATGTCTTTTTCAGGCTATATAGCCCATCAGTTGCTGGTTCTACGCCATGTTATTACTGTGTTATTCTTGCATCCAGAGGCATGGTACCTGCCTTCTGCTTTCAATTTTATTGCCAACATTCTAGAATAAGATTATCATGCTTTCTTGTTTGGTAGCCCTAACTTGACCTTCTTGCTCTAGTCTCCTATTCCAATTCATTCTTTTAAAAATATTTTTAGGGGCTTCCGTGGTGGCGCAGTGGTTGAGAGTCCGCCTGCCGATGCGGGGGACGCGGGTTCGTGCCCCGGTCCGGGGAGGATCCCGCGTGCCGCGGAGCGGCTGGGCCCCTGAGCCTGCGCGTCCGGAGCCTGTGCTCCTGCAACGGGAGAAGCCACAGCGGTGAGAGGCCCGCGTACCGCAAAAAAAAAAAAAAAAAATTTAGCTTACTTTTTCTGTTACAAAGTAATATGTATTCAAAGGAGAAAATATATAAAATACAGACAGGTAAAAAGAAAACAAAATGCCTATATTCCCAATACCCAAAGATAATCACTATTAACATTTTGGTCTATATTCTTCCAATTCTTTTTTTCTATGATGTGTGCATAATGTTTTTAAATAAAATGTTTCCATTCTAACCTGTATATTACTGCCAAACAACTAGAGTATTATTCTTGAAGCCTGATTCTAATATTAAATGATTTCATCATTTACAGTTTAAAAGCTTAAAATCCTTTGCATGGTATTCAAACTCCTGGATAATCTAGACCCATTAGACTCTTCCAGCTTTGTTTCCAAAGGATCCCATCCCAGATCTGCAGAACAACCACTTAAGTTACTTGCCATTACATGCTGCAAACTCCAATCATTTGCTCACACCATTTCCTAGAAAATTTCTCCCTGTTCTTTACAGAGCAATCCAAATGCTGTTTCTACCATGAAGCCATCAGTCACCTGCCCATTCCCACCCCCCAACTCCTTAGAGAGTTAGAAGTTCTCTCTCCCTCTTTTGAACTTCTGTAGTACTTGCAACATGCACTGGTTCTAGATCATTAGTTTTTGGTGAACACATATCAGTATTATATATTTTTCAACACCTAGCATGATGTCTTAAGCACAGCAGGTATCCAGTAAGTGTTGAATGAGTAAATGAATGAATGAATAGTTGAACACTGCTTCAGGGTCATTATACCTTTTATTAAACTCATGAGAAGAGTAAGATTTTGTAGATGTAGAAAAAGCTTAAACAAATAGAACTTACTCAGGTTAGAGGGTATTGAGTAAGGAGACAGAATTAGAAACTGGAATGCTGCAGTTTGTCTCTTATCCTCTGAGCTATGATGTGGCTCTTAATCATTAATGAGTAACTATATATAGTATATAGTATGGGTTGCCCATCACTTGAACATTATCCTGTTTTGGATACTGGAGGGAGGCAGTGGTCCTCCTTCTTCTGTGGATATGGAAGAAGCACAAGTAGATATTCGTTTCTTGGTTGCCTGGCAGCTGGCCTATGGACATGTGATTTTGGTCAATCAGTTGCTCCCACCCAGGACTTTGAATCTTGAGAGCTTAGGGCACAACAGAGACAATTTGTGGCAGTCTAGGAGAACAGAAACAAGTGGCAGTGGCATCAGCAGACAATTACTGTGGCATGATCTTGATTATGGCTTTGCCCTTCTAGAATCCTGGCCATTTTCTGAGCTTTCTGGTTTGTTCTGTGAGACAGCCTATTCTGATGGGTGTTTTCTAACTGCATCAAGGTTTTAACTCAATTCTGACACTGTCTGCCTGGAGATAGCATCAGATCCCACAGGGCAAGGGCACAGTCTCACAAGGCTGCCCGCAGCCGCTCCCCCACCCCAAACTTCAGATGCTTGTTGAAAGTCCAAGTTGTTACCTGTGCTTCTGACCAACCAGCTGTAGATCAGAGGTTCCTACAAGCCTTACTCGAATTTGTGCAGGGGGTTTTGCTAGAGTGGCTCACAGAGCTCAGAGACACATTTACTTACATTTACCCGTTTATTATAAAGGATATTATAAAGGATACAGATAAACAGCCAGATGAAGAGGTACATAGGGTGAGGTCTGGAAGGGTCCCAAGCACAGGAGCTTCTGTCCCCATGAAGACAGAACTAGGGTGTGCCACCCTCAGGGCATGTGGATGGTTCACCAACCCACAAGCTCTCCAGACCCCATCCTTTTAGGGTTTTATGGAAGCTTCATTATGTAGGCATGACTGATTAAATCTTTGGTCCCTGGTGATTGAACTCTATGTCCTGAGGTCAGGGGTTGGGGCTGAAAATTCCAACTCTTTAATCAGGTGTGGTTCCTCTGGTTACCAACACCTATCCTCAGGGGCTTTCTAAAAGTCACCTTATTAGCGTAAACTCAGGTGTGGTTGGTAGAGAGTTGTCATGAATAACAAAAGACACTCCTTTCACCTTTATTGCTCTTAGAAAATTCTAAGGGTTTTAGGACGTCTGTATACGTCCAGATGACGTCTTTCCAGATGAAGACCAAATATATATTTCTTACTATAAGTCACAGTATCACACCTATAAATAAATTTCTTTTCTAAGTTAGCCAGAGTTGGTTTCTGTCATTTGCAACCAAAAACCCTGACCGAGTCTGTTATCTTTAGTACTTACAGTAGAGCAGCAGCGTACATGCATTTCAACTAACTCCCACAAGGCTAGATGCAATGCTTTAGTAATGGGGCTGCCAATGCCAAAAGGCAAAGGAGTGATAGCTGTTCAGTGGAATCACTGTGGGAGAGCCAAGTTATTCTCTGCAACTTTTCAAATAACTGCATGTTAATATGGATTTTTTTTCAAGTAAGAATTACATTCATATCTAGCAAACCTTTTTTCCGTACCTACTACATACCTGGCATATGTTATCTCATTAAATGCTCACAGCATTCTATTACTTTCTATTAAGAGAAATTATAGAGGCTTGATAGAAAACAGAATGGAGTAAACTCTGCAGATAAAAAGGCTCTCTTTAGAATTCTTCAGAATTCCTCATTTATACTCGTTATCTTGAAGAGAGAATGATTTGGACATCCAGATTTCTGCAGATCAAGGAATCTATCAGAAAACTTGAAGTTTTTGTTTTTACTAACCTCTAACTGAAATTTAGCATTTCCAGTAATTTACAAATGTTGGCAACAAACCACACAAGTATTAGCAATATCTGAGATTTTTGTCACCAATCACCAAAAGAAATCCCAGATATTTTATAACACATTACAGTTAACAGAAATCTGAAAATATTAAGTTCACCACTCTTTGAAACTTTTGTGGTTATTAGACTTCCTGCTAACTCTCATTACTAAATGAATTAATAAAGAAGCACATAGGGAATTCCCTGGAGGTCCAGTGGTTAGGGCTTAGTGCTTTCACTACCCAGCGTCCGGATTGGATCCCTCGTCAGGGAACTAGGATCCCACAAGACACGCGGCACAGCAAAGAAAAAAAAAGGCACATATATATCACAAATCTGTTTTTTAATATTTTGGTAACTATTTCAGTATGATTGGTTTCCTTTCCTTTGTAATTCTAAGTGGTTAATTTTTTTCATTTAAATCATTATTCTGAGGGACTTCCCTGGTGGTCCAGTAGTTAAGACTCCACACTTCCACTGCAGAGGGCAGGGGTTCAATCCGTGGTCAGGGAGCTAAGATCCCGCATGCCGCGTGGTGCAGCCAGAAATAAACAAATAAATAAAACATTATTCTGAGAAGGTGTCATAGTCTGTGGACTGCCTGTGATCAATGTCACAAAAAAGGTTAAGAATTCCTTTTATAGGTAGACTTTCTTCCTTTAGACCAACTCAGTGGTGCGTGAGAATTACTTTAAAGGCTTGTATAAACAAAACCATGCATATTGGGATTTTCAAGGATAATTTGAACTGTATGCAGTTTTGGCCTTAAGTGTCCACCTTTGTACCCAACCACCTTAGGTAAGATATGACGCCATTCTAGAGGGTTTTCAAGTAAATTCACAGACTCCTAGGAATTTGAAGACATGAAAATAGGTCAAAAATTCTCCATGAGATTTTTTAAATTTATTTATTTAATTTGTTTATTTTTGGCTGCACTGTGTCTTCGTGGCTGTGCGTGGGCTTTTTCTAGTTACGGCGAGCGGGGACTACTCTTGGTTGCAGTGCGTGGGCTTCTCATTGTGGTGGCTTCTCTTGTTGTGGAGCATGGGCTTTAGGCGTGTGGGCTTCAGTAGTTGTGGCACGTGGGCTCAATAGTTGTGGCTCGCGGGCCCTAGAGCACAGGCTCAGTAGTTGTGGCGCACGGGCTTAGTTGCTCCACGGCATGTGGGATCTTTGGCACGTGGGCTCAATAGTTGTGGCTCGCGGGCCCTAGAGCACAGGCTTAGTAGTTGTGGCGCACGGGCTTAGTTGCTCCACGGCATGTGGGATCTTCCCGGACCAGGGCTCGAACCCGTGTCTCCTACATTGGCAGGCGGATTCTTAACCACTGCGCCACCAGGGAAGCCCTCCATGAGATTTTTAAATGTTATATTTTCATTTTGATGATTGTCTCCTAAATAATAAGCTATAGTGGATCATCTGGATGACTGCCTTATGACCAAAGAGTTCTGTGGCTTATCCCGACCACTGACTCTACTTTATCTTATTTTTCTTTATGATATTTATTAGTACCTGACATATCAATATTTATGTGTCTCTCTCCACTAGAATGTAAGTTCTATGAGAATAGGAAAGAACTTAAAGCCTTGTTCAGTACTGGACACATATTAAGCACTTAATAAGTATTTGCTGAATGAATGAACACATGAATAAATGAATGACTAAAAATAATTTAAGAAAATGTTAGAGATCTGTGAGAATTTTTCTGTAAGGGATCTGAATATTAATCAAGTTTGAGGAACCCTGTATTAAAGAGTAAATTATTATTGTATATTACAAATATTACAATTTTCATACCACACATATGATTAAGTTGTGCAAAATGAAGACTTCAAAAGACCGGTTAAATCTATTAGAATAGTTCAGAATTTATGTAGACATAGACACCATATTTGTACTGGTCTTAATTTTAAGACCCGTGTAAAGTACCATTTTCCCCAGAATGAATGCATAATTGATTTCAAGTTGCTAACCACATACAAAGCTATCAGCGAGAACAAAAACTTTCAGTGTTAAATTTAAGAAATCCAAAGGATCTCTTCCTGTCCCATTTGTCTCTCTAGCCTAAACATCTTTTTTTAAGGGAGGGAGAAACTAATACTCTTTAAGAAACCAAAAGAATTGATATTTTTACTTTTTAAGCACACATAGTCTTAAATGGTGACCCAGAAGTAGTCTACAAGTTATCATTATTAGGATAATCAATGTCCCAGATACTTCTGCATTATTTGCTTAAGTAGAAATTAGATGATCACAAAGGTCCCTTTCCAGTTCCCAGATTCTGTCGTGATGGGCTGTGTTATCATTTGGCATAAAAAACACCTGTCATCTAGTTTTACTTTCACAGTGAAAGTACCATAAAAACGGTTTCTTACCTCAGAATAATAGTTAGGTATTAGTGTCAGACAGTGGTAACAACTGTCCAAAATAAGTTTTCTGTTGATTTCTTTAAAGATAGTTTTCTTTAAATCTGTATTGGGAGGTTGTATTATATGAACAGGGGAGGGAAAACACCAGACTGGTCCTGACTTTGAAAAAGTCCAGTCACCTATTTCTACTCTATTTTTCACTGCTGTAAAATGAAGATTTTGCCTGCCTCTGTATACCTTCTTGGAGCAAGATAATGGATGCAATAATAGGAATTTACACAGGCAAATTTACTGTGAATTTTACATTTCAGAGCCCCTTATTTACACCAGCCCTTTCTAAGGCCCTATACCTATTCTTGTGTGGAAATTTTGTAAAATTTTTTTTCTTAAAGAGATCCCCAAATTTGTCGATGCTTCAGTCTCCATAAGAACTGAACCCACCACTATATATTCAAGTATTATTTGGAGAAATAAAGACAGAGAAGTTCAATCTTATTAAATTACACTTTTCTTATTAACCTCCAAAATATAGCAAAATAGGAAACTTTTTGGTGTTCTGAAGTCTGACTTAGGCAGCTTGCTTCAGAAAAAAGTTTTCTGAAGTGAGAAATCAGAAGGAATTTTAATTTGGGATAACAGTACTGCATAAGTATGGTTTGACACTTAACTTTTATGAGATTGAGTTAAAAAAAAGAATTGATATGTCTGATCTTTATAATTCTTTCCAATGTGAAACATCCTTTTTTAAATTTTTTTAATTTAAGTATAGTTAATTTACAATGTTGTGTTAATTTCTGCTGTACAGAAAAGTGATTCAGTTATACATATATATACATTCTTTTTCATATTCTTTTCCATTATGGCTTATCACAGGTTATTGAATGTAGTTCCCTGTGCTATACAGTAGGATTTTGTTGTTTATCCATTCTCAGTATAATAGTTTGCATCTGCTAATCCCAAACTCCCAGTCCATCCCTTCCCTACTCCCCATCCCACTTGGCAACCACAAGTCTGTTCTCTATGTTTGTGAGTCTGTTTCTGTTTCGTAGATAAGTTCATTTGTGTCATATTTTAGATTCCACATATAAGTGATAACCTATATGAAACATTCTTAATCTTACTCCCTTTCTTAATGCTAAAATATTGTGGATTTTCAATCTAGTTGGCTCCAAGTTTACTGTTGCAGAAGTGTGACCAACATTGAAAGGCAAATAAGATCTTCACTGAATCATCTTTCTTGAAAGTTTCTGAGAAAAGGAAAAATATGAAAAAATATTTATACTTCTACCCTCTATCAAGTGTATATTAAGTTAGAATGTCTGTGAAAAATAATTTACTTGACTATCATTCTTGGAGGATTTCCATTCCTTAGAATAAAGTATGAAGAAAATTATTTCAGTTTCACATCTCTGATGCAATCTTTGCCTCTAAGCTAGCTGGATTGTTCAGTTGGCCCAAGAGCCTAAGATCTGAAATTCTACATTCTTGGCACAGTTCTGAGTTCTCACTATAAATGTAATACGTAAGGTTGCAGGAGGTCAAGGAAGAGGAAAAAGATAATTTCATGCATATCACTTCATCTTGAGTTAATTCTTAAAATGCTGTCCTCTTGGAAGGAAAAACGTCCTTGTTCAGCTTTTGAGGGAAGGATGAATTTAAAGATCATTTTTAGTGTTAAGATTTGGGTAGAAAAGGGAAGGAGATTTCGGCAGATTTTTATGGACTATCTATTATATAAAGATGCCACAGGACCCAGCAATTTCACTCCTAGGAATATAATTAAGAGAAACTAAATGTATTTGTACACAAGTGATTATAAGAGCATTATTCATAATAGCCAAAAAGTGGAAACAACCCAAATATACATCAGCTTATAAGTGGATAAACAAAGTGTGGTATATCTATACAGTGGATTTCTATTTGTCAATAGAAAGAAATATTGATTCATGCTACAACATGGGTGAACCTTAAAAACATTATGCTAGGGAAAGAAGCCAGTCACAGAAAACCTCATATCATATGATTCCATTCAAATGAAATGTTCAGAACAGGGAAATCTATAGAGACAGACTAGTGGTTGCTAAGGAGTGAAGGGATCGGGGTGGGAGGAGTTGATAGCTAAAGGAAATGGGACTTCTTTTTGTGATGATGAAAATGTTCTAAAATTGACTGTGGTGATGCTTGCACATACTTGTTAATATACTGAAAACCATTGTACACTTTAAATGGGTGAATTGTACATGAATTGTATCTCAAAAATAATTTTTTTAAAGATGCCATGGAAATATAATGATTAATCAAAACTTAGATTTAGACATGTATCCTCCTCTGAAGAAGCACTTGTCATCCAGTTAGAGTACTAATATATATGAGTATTTAAAACTGATGCGAAGGGAGAAAATGGTCAGTCTTATAGAAGAGGTGACATTTAGCTGGACTGTGAGAGTAGTTGGGATATGGATATTCTGGGTAGAGGCAGTAGCATAAGCAAAGACAAAGGTATCAAAATGCAACTGTAGTCATTCATTTTTTCCTGATTATAGAGTTTTAAGAATTTAGGTTGGGGTAGTGGTTTGAGGCCAACTTTGAATGTTAGTTAGGTAAAGTTAACCTTAATCCTGTAGGCAGTATGGGAACATGGAAGGATTTTGCGCAGAGCTGTGATATTGTCTCAACTGTGCTTCAGGAAGGTGATTGTGATAATAATGTTTTAAAGATGAATTCCAGAAAATTTAGATGAGAGGCTGAAAGAGCAGAAACAGAGGAAAGAGATAACAAATGCTAACAGAACAGAAAAGTGAAGAACAGATAAAAAGAAATATTTGAAGCACACTTGTGATTTAGTTGAATGTTAAGGACAAGGAGAAGGGAAGAGTCAAAGTTATTGTGAGGTACATGTGAGACATTTAGGGGAGAAGCCAAACAGATAGTTGAAAGAATGGGACTGGGATTTAGACTGGAGGGCAGAACTGTCTAGTGACAAAGTGTTACTTGAAACCATTAAAGTGAATGGAAATTAGGATAGCAGCTTGCATCACACAGAGGGCTTTGGGCAAATACCTGGAGGAACACACTGATTTAGAGCTCAGAGAGAAGAGCTATAGGAGGAATACTGTGGAAAAACAAGGGAAGACAGTTTCATGGAATCCAAGAGACATTTATAAAGAAAGAAGGAAGATGGTTAAATGGGACAAAACTGTGAACATCTTTTAGGTGTAATAGATAAACTTTAGGAATATGGTTTTCAGCTTCAATACCATGTGCAGTATTCTAGCAGGGGGGAAAATGATAAAATCAAGAAAGTTTAATTCCTAGGTGTCTTAGAGAGTTTATTTTAAAACATTTATAGAGCCATGCAACTGCAGATGGAGAGAGTACCCATTTTAAGAAAAATTATGTAAAAATGAATAAGTATTTAGAGAGAAGAAAAATACTAGGCATGTGTGTCCGTAGCATTAGAAAAATATTTTCTAGGAGTGAGCACCTCCTGCATTTCGAGCTAGTCAGGACATGAAGATGTTAGTAAATGAGTTATTTAAAACTACTTTCTCAGAAATTTCGCAACTAGTGTTCATATAATAAGGAATGTTTTAGTTCCTTGAAGCTATAGTCAGACTAGATTAGCAGGACATACATGCAGACATGGTAGTTATTGATTGGTTGATGGTTAGGTCAAATGTGATGCTGAATTCAGGCAAGTTTTAGCTACCAGTTAATCTAAAGCATTCCACAGCCATAGAATCAGAGGGAATAACAAAATAATGAAAAATATTAGTTTGTAAGTATAGACGTGAGAAGAGATTGGGATATCCTCTACAGGAAAAATGTGAAAATGGAGGTCGGTGCCATTTTTTTTATGTATAGTTTTTTCCCTCCTGTAAGGATTTCATCTCCAAAGCTTGTCAAGCATCCAAAGATTATTTCAATATACATGTTTAAATTGTTATATTCTTTGACCCAGTAGTTCTACTTCTAGAAATCCATTCCAAAAAAGCCCTAAATGTTAAGTGCATAGATAATAAGCACAAAGGTCTTCAAAACAATAATTTTTAGTAGTTCAACAGAGGGTTGAATTGGTTTCAAATTGTGGAGAAACTGTTGTGAATGAATTGTGGCTCTTCCATACGATAAACATTGAGCAGCCCTTAAATGATCTTTGTGAATAATGTTTGATAACATGGCAAAATATGTATAATCTAGAGTTAGATAAAACAGGTTGACTGTGGAGTTATATGTACAATGTGATTTCAGCTGTATAACAAAATAAATATGTGTTTGAAGAAGTAAGTATGTTCATGGAGAAAATTATCCCAATTGCTAACGAAGTTTGTCCTAGGTAGGATTAAGGATTTTTTTTTCATAGTGATGTATATTTCTTATATTTTCTACATTGAGCATGTACTTCTTTGATAGATAATAAAGAATTATCACTACCCCCAAATCTGAAAGACTGGTTATAGAGAGACCAGGAAAGGGAAGATAGATGAGTCAATATAAATCATCACGCCTATTGGAAAAGCAATTCAAAATATAAGCCTTAATGACAGAGAATCAGTAGCATCACCACATGCTGTCAGATTAGTCCTGTCTACCCGTAGCCTCTGTTGAGTTTCCTTGGACTCAAACAGACCAGTGGAAGCCTCAGTATAGATTCTGAAATCTAACGACACATTTGTTTCCCTGATATTGTTTGTGAGACAGTAGCTTGTGTCTTTGTTGTGAAAATCCTACCTTTTACATTTGTCATCCACAAATTGATGAAGATAAAATTTTAACTTTGTAATGTTACATTTGTAAATATTTAAAACTATCATGCTATCGATTATTGCTTCTTGAATTTTGCCCCTATAATTATGTATTTTATTCTTCTTTTTTCATAGGTGCACCATAAATGCAAAAGACTGAAGTTATAAAAGAGAAAAAAAAAGATTGCTGCTAAAATGAGTCTGAGCAATACAGTATATTTTGTGCCATACACGAAAAGGTATTGTCCATAAATCCATGACTTAGCTTTCTCCCATAAAATGGGAACAAATTGTGTTTTCTGGTTTTTCTATGAGGAATTTTTATTATATTTGTGAGAAAAATTAAAAGGAATTAATAAAATTAGGATAAAATATTCTTTTATAAAAATTTTTTAGTTTCAAATTATTTCCTTATAGATTTTCTTTATTTTCAGTTATAGTTTAAAATATGGAGAATTACCTGGCTAAAGTTATTTTATTCCTATTATCAACTTATTTTCTGGAAATATATATTACCATTTTCTGTTGTAGTGATTTATAATTAGACTTTGAGATAAAATTTTTTCATATCACTTTTCCTCTAATTACAGAAGTAATAGGCTTTGCAGAACATTTAGAAAATAGAAATAAACAAAAAGAAGGAAATAAAAAATAACCTGAAATCCCAACACCTCCTTCAGGTAAAACACAAGTCTGCAAAGAAATCCAAATTTGTAGGTGAAAGAAACCTTGTTTCCCATCTTCACTGTTGGATCCCTCCTATGCTCTACTTTACACCCTGCCTCTTTTCCTAAAATAAAACAAAACAAGTAGAAACTGCCTTGTAGAAACTCCCTGCAGAAGGATAATACTTGGTCAGAGAATGTTCCCATTCTATTCTTCCAGGAGTGTATAAAGATGACTGTTTCCTTATGCCCTCACCAAAAAAATACATCTTTTCTCTATTACTTTATCAATTTGGTGGGTGAAATGAGGTGTCTTGCTATTTTACTTTTTATTTCTCTGATTATTAGTGAAATTATATACGTTTCATATCATTAATAGACACTGCTTTTTTCTTTTTTAATTTCCTATTTGTGTCCTTTGAGTGTGTGGGTTGGTGTATGTATATGTATATGTTCACCTCTCTGATATTAAGAATAACTTCACTGGCGCATATTTTGCAAGAACCATCCCTAACTTACTTGCCTTTCAATTTTGTTTATTGCAACTTTTTAAAGCAATAATTATTAATTGACATACAGTAATCTGAACATATTAAGTAACATAACGTTTTAACGTGTGTGTGTGTGTGTGTGTGTGTGTGTGTATCCATCACATGGTGAAGTTAGTAAACATATCGGTCACTCCCAAAAGCTTCTTCATATCCTTTTTCAATACCTCCCTAACCTCTTCTCACCCCAGCCCTTTCCCTAGGCAACCACTGATGTGCTATCACTCTAGGTTAGTTTGCATTTTCCAGAACTTTATATAAATGAAATCATAAAGTATTGATATGTTCTCTTTTTTTGTTCTGGCTTATTTCACTCAGCATAATTATTTTGAGATTCATCCATGTTGTAGCATGTATCAATAGTTCATTTTATTTCTGAGTTGCATTCCATTGTCTGCAAGTACCACAGATTGTTTATCCATTCATCTGTTGATGGATGTTTGAATTATTTCCAGTTATGACTATTAAAAATAAAGCTGCCATTAACTTTTGTGTACAGTGCTTTGTATGGACATTTGCTTTGTATGGACATTTGCTTTCATTTTTCTTGGGTGAATACCTAGGAGTGGAATGGCTATGTCATATGGTAGATGTATGTTTCACTTTTTAGGAAACTGCCAAATAGTTTTCCAAAGTGTTTGTACCATTTTTACATCCCGCTAGCAGTGTCTGAGAGATCCAGTTACTTCAAATCCTTGCCAACACCTGGTATGGTCTGTCTTTTTAATGTCAGCCATTCTAATAGGTTTGTAGTAGTATCTCATTGGGATTTTAATTTGTATCTCCCTAATGAATAGTGATGTTAAGCATCTTTTTTTTTTTTTTTTTTTCGCTTAGTTGCCATCCATTTATCTTCCTTGGTGAAGCGTGTGTTCTGATGTTTTTCTCATTTTTAAAATTGGGTTGTTCATGTTCTTTTAATTGAGTTTTGAGGATTCTTTATATTTTATGAATGCAAATCCATTGTGAGATATATGTTTTGCAGCGATCTTCTACTGTGGCTTATCTTATTTTCTTAACGGGGTCTTTCAAAAAGAGTATGTTTTGGGCTTCCCTGGTGGCGCAGTGGTTGCGCGTCCGCCTGCCGATGCAGGGGAACCGAGTTCGCGCCCCGGTCTGGGAGGATCCCACGTGCCGCGGAGCGGCTGGGCCCGTGAGCCATGGCCGCTGAGCCTGCGCGTCTGGAGCCTGTGCCCCGCAACGGGAGAGGCCACAACAGAGGGAGGCCCACATACCACAAAAAGAGTGTGTTTTTATTCTAATTTAACCCTTTTTTCCTTTGTGGAGTGTGCTTTTGTTTTTATATCTAAGAAATTCTTGCCTAACCCAAGGTCACAAAGATTTTCTCTTGTGTTTTCTTCACAATTTTTTTAGTTGTATGTTTTACATTTAGTTCTATAATCCATTTGGAGTTAATTTTTCTTTTTTTTTTTTTTTTTTTTGCGGTACATGGGCCTCTCACTGTTGTGGCCTCTCCCGTTGCGGAGCACAGGCTCCGGACGCGCAGGCTCAGCGGCCATGACTCATGGGTCTAGCCACTCCGCGGCATGTGGGATCTTCCCGGACTGGGGCACAAACCCGTGTCCCCTGCATCGGCAGGCGGACTCTCAACCACTACGCCACCAGGGAAGCCCTGGAGTTAATTTTTGTATATGGTGTCAATATGAATCAAAGGTAGACATATGCAGTTGTTATGGCACCGTTAGTGGAAGATGTTCTCCACTGAATTGCCTTTGCGCCTTTATCAAAATTCAGTTGTCCATAAATGTGTGGGTCTGTTTCTGTACTTCCTGTTTTGTTGCATTGATTTATTTGTGTGTATATATATATACACACAAATATATATATACACATACACACACATACACACTAGTATCACAGTGTCTTGATAACTGTAATCTTAATGATAAATCTTGCAATCAGGTTATGTTAGCCCTCCCCTTTTGTCTTCCTTTTTCAAAGTCGTTTTGGTTGTTTTAGGTCCATTGCATTTTCATATGAATTTGAGAATCAGCTTCTCAATTTCTCTTTCTAAAAAATACTCAGTATTGAGTCTTCTGACCTGTAACCACAGTATAACTTTTCATTATGTCTTTACTTCCTTTCATTATTATTTTGTAGTTTTCAGTATACAAGTCTTACAGATCCTTTGTCAGATTTATCCCTAAGTATTTCATTTTTTTGATGCTATTATAAATGATATTTAAAAGTTTAGATGTCCATTTGTTCATGTATAGAAATATAATTGAGCTTTATATATTGATCTTGTATTCTGCAACTTTGATAAACTCACGTATTAGTCCCATTGAATTTTCTACACAGGTGATTATGTTGTTTGTCAGTAAAAGTCCAACTTCTTCCTTTCCAGTGTTGGTACTTTTTACTTCTTTTTTCTTCCCTTGTTGCACTTATAGAACATCCAGCACAATGCTGAATAGAAGTGTTGAGAGCAGACATCCTTGCCTTGTTCTTGATCATAGGAGGAAAGCAGTTGGTCTTTCACCATTATATTTGACATTAGCTGTAAATGTTTCATAGATTTCCTTTATTAGGTTGGGGATGTTACCCTATATTCCTAGTTGGCTCAGAGTTTTTATCAGAAATGAATTTTGGATTTTGTCATATGCTTTTTCTGCATCTTTAGAGATGATCATTTGGCTTTTTATCAGTTTATTGATACGGTGAATTACATTGATTTTTGAGGGTTAAACCAACCTTGCATTCCTGTAATAAATTCCACCTAGTCATGATGTATTATCTATTTTATATATTACTGAACTATATTTGCTATAATTTTGTTGTGAATATTTGTATCTATAGTCTTCAATAATTTTACTCTGTTGCCTTCTTTCTTGTAATGTTTTTGTCTGGCTTTGGTGTCAGGGTAATACAAGCCTCATAGAATTAATCCTAGAAAGTATGTCTCCTTTTCCATTTTCTGAAAGAGATGTGTAAAATTAATATTGGTATCTTTCTTAGATGTTTGATTGAATTCACCAATTAAGCCATTTGATTCTGGAGTTTTCTTTGTGGGAAGATTTTAAATTACAAATTCAATTACTTTAATAGATGCAGAGGTATTGAGGTTATCTGTTTCTCTGGGGTAAACTTTGTTGATTTGTGTCTTTCAGAGAATTTATCCACTTCATCTAAGTTGTTGAATAATAATTGCATAATGTTGTACAATTTGCATAATATAATACTCCCTGATTATCCTTCTGATAGCTATAGAATCTGTAGTGATGTTATCCCTCTCATTTGTGATACTGGTAATTATGTCTTCTGATTTTTTTTTTCCTGATCAGTCTGGCAAGGTTTATAAATTTGATTACTTTTATCAAAGAACCAGCTTTGCTTTCACTGATTTTTGTTTTTGTTTTTTTCCATTTCATTGATTTCTGCTTTAATCTTTATTATTTCCTTTCTCTCCTTACTTTGGGTTTAATTTGCTCTTTTTTTCCTAGTTTTTAAAAAAATAGTGGAAGCTGAGGTCATTGATTTGAGACCTTCTTTTCCAAAACAGGAGTTTATTGCTATAGATTTCCACATGAGTACTGCTTTAGTGGTATCCCACAAATTTTGGTGTCTTCTGCTTTCATTTTAATTAAGATAAAAGTATTTTCTAGTTTATCTTTTGGTTTATTTTTTGACCCATGGATTACTTTTTATTGTGTTATTTAGTTTCCAGTATTTGGGGATTTTTTTCATATTATCTGTCTGCTGTTGATTTTCTAATTTAACTCCATTGTGTTCAGAGAATATACCTAGTATAACTTAAGTCCTTTTAATTTATTGAGTCTTGTTTTATGGCCCAGAATATGGTCTATCTTGGTAAACGTTCTGTGTGCACTTGAAAAGAATATGTATTATGATGTTTCTGGGTTGAAACATCAATGTTAATAGTCATATTTCAATGTCAGTAATCAAATTGGTTGATAGTGTTGTTCACGTCTTGATTTTCTGTCTATTTGTTCTATCAGTTATTGAGGAAAGGATATTGAAATCTCCAACTACAATTGTGGATTTGTCTATTTCTCCTTGCAGGTAAATCAGTTTTTAATCATGTATTTTGAAACTTTTTTTATTAGGTGTATAAACATTTAGGATTGTTATATTCTCTTGATAAATTGATCCAATCTTTTTATCATTATGAAATAATCTTTGTAATATCTTTGCATTGAAATCCACATTATCTGATATTAATATAGCTAGCCCAGCTTTCTTTTGATTAGTGTTGTGTCTTTCCATCCTTTTAGCCTACTTGTGTCTTTTTATTTAAAGTGTGTATATAGACACGTGTACACATGCTTGCATATATGTATTTATATTTGGATACACATTTATGTATTAATCTGCTGTCCATACTCAAGTGATAGTATACCTTTTTGTGTATAGTATGATAACTTTACAGCACTGTGCTTCAATTTCTATCCTTCCCAACTTCATGTTCTCATACGTTTTACTTCTACATGTTATAAACTCACACTATATTGTTATTTTTGTTTAAACAGTGAATTATACTTTAAAGAAGTTTAAATAATGGGGGGAAATCTTACATATTTAACCAAATAGTTAACCATTTCCAGTGCTTCTTCAATGTTTTGTAAAGCTCTGTTTCCATCTGGTATGATTTTTGCTTATGTCTAAAGGATTTCCCTTAGCATTTCCTATAGTGCTGGTGGTCAGGTCATGAATTCTTTCAGCTTTTGATGTCTAAAACCCTGTATTCTGCCTTCATTTTTCAAAGATCTTTTTACGGGACACAGAATTTTAGTTTGAGCTTAGCACTTTAAAAATGTTGCTCTATTGCCTTCTCACTGGTATTATCTCCAGTGAAGAATCTGCTGTCATTGTTGTCCTTACATAATGTCTATACATAATGTGTCTTTTGTCTCTGGCTGCTTTTGTGATTTTTACTTTATCACGTTTTGAGCAATTTATTATGATATGTTTGGTGTAATTTTCCCCATTTTTCTTATTCTCATTCTTGTTCTTGAGCCCCATTGACCTTCTTGGATCTGTGGTTTATAATATTCATCAGAATTGTAAGTTTTTTTCACTATTATTTCTTCAGATATTTTCTCTGCCTCAACATCTCTCTCTTCTCTTCAGGGACTCCAATTAGATATATACTGGTCCATTTGAAATTGTTCCACAGCTCACTGATGCTCTTTTTTTTGGTTGTTTATTATTTTGTTATTTTTTTTCTCTGTATGTTTCATTTTGGATAATTTCTACTGTCATATCTTCAAGTTCATAAGCCTTTTTTTCTGAAATCTAATCTGCTATTCATCCCATGCAGTGTATTTTTCATCTCAGACATTGTAGCTTTCACTTCTAGAGGTTCAGTTTGTGTCTCTTTATATCTTGACTATCTCTATGTGTTTGATATTTCCTCAATATTTCCTAACTTTTTAAATATATGGAATACAGTTATAATAAATGTTTTAATGCTCTTGTCTGCTAATCTAGCAACTATCATCTATATCAGTCCTGGATTAGTTTCAATTGATTTTTCTCATCATTATGTGTCATATTTTCCTGTCTCTTGGGATGCTTGGTGATTTTTTTTTTTTTTTTAGACATTGTGAATTTTACCTTTTTGGATATTAGATTTTTTTTTAATTCCTTTAAATATTTGTGAGCTTTGTTCTGGGACACAGTTAAGCTACTTGGAATAATTTAATCCATAAAGATCCTGCTTTTTTTTTTTTTAAATAAGCAGATATTCAGATATTAATTTTTAATTATTTATTTATTTATTTATTTTCGGCTGTGTTGGGTCCTCGTTTCTGTGCGAGGGCTTTCTCCAGTTGCGGCAAGTGGGGGGCCACTCTTCATCACGGTGCGCGGGCCTCTCACTATTGTGGCCTCTCTTGTTGCGGAGCACAGGCTCCAGATGCACAGGCTCAGTAGTTGTGGCTCACGGGCTAGTTGCTCCGTGGCATGTGGGATCTTCCCAGACCAGGGCTCAAACCCGTGTCCCCTTCATCTGCAGGCAGATTCTCAACCACTGCGCCACTAGGGAAGCCCCAAGATCCTGCTTTTAAATTTTGTTAGGCATCCAGAACAGCACTTAGTCTATGGTAATTTCCTGCTACTAAGATTAGACTTTTGTGAGTACTCTAAACAATTCCCCATGAACTATGAGATTTCCCATTCAGGCTAGTGGTAACAGGCACTATTTACAGCTCTTCATGAGCCCTAGGTACTGTTTTCTTTAGTTCTTTCATATAGGTTTTTTTTCCACCCTGCCTGGCCTGGCATAGTTTTCTCACTTGCATGCGTAGATCAGTAGTCAGCTGAAGACTTGATGGGAACTCTCTGCTGATCTCCATATCTTCTTTCTGTGCTGTTCTCTTCTATTTAGTACTGTGCCCTGAGAACTCTAGCCATTTTGGTCACGCTGTACCCTCATCTCTGGAGTGCCCCAGGCTCTAATTGGGTTTCCCCACCCCCTACTCTCTGTGCCATGGCCTGGAAACTCTCCCAGGACATTAAATTGGGATAGTTTTAGCTCTCCTTGTTTGCTGGTCCTCTGTCTGGGATCACTGTCCTTCTCTGCCTGATATCCATTGTGTTAAAATACCATAATTTCATGTTTTTCCAGTGTTTTAGTTGTTTCTGGTGGAAGATAATAAATCCAGTCCTGTTACTCCATCTTGGCTGGAAGCAAAAATCCATTCATTATATTTTTTAAGATAAAGAAGTTGTGTATTGTCAAGCTTACTGATTTTAGTTTATGATTTTTGCCTCTGATATCTTGCTCAGTAACTAAATACTCATCTGCAAATTATTTTAGAAGTTTTTATGATCTCATTTTGTTTTTTACATTTTAATATTTATTTCTTTTGAAAAATCACTTTAGTCTATAGTATGACTTAGTAGTCTGTGTGTGTCCTCCAAATGGTTATTCATAGTACTTAGCTTTAATCACATTGAAGCCAAAATATTCAAGTTTAAAATACATCTTGGTGATTGAAAAGATTTTAGTTCTCATAAATTTGGTTCATAGATCTTTTTGTTTTTCCTAATGGAAATTTTGTAATTTGCTTTTTTTTTTTTTGGCATGGTCTCAAAAGGCATGTCTTTGATTTAATCCATTGTTTGTCTTTTCTATTCTCTAAGCAATGAAGGCAATAGCACTTTTGAACTTTATGTACTTTGTTGCCTAACAAGTAACTAAATTTAAGTTACTTTTTCGATAGTATTGATATGTTGACTTTATGCTTGATTATTGGCATTCATGGCTTGGCAGGATGACTACTCATGAATACAGATGCAGTGTTGTGGGGGAATCCTTTTTCCTGTTTAAAACCTTCAGTGGCTACCCATTACCCTCAAGATAAACTCCAGATTTCTTAGTATGGTTTAAAAGAATTATTGTGATTTTCCTTGGCTTATAAAGGAATTTAGTCTTGCCTGACACATAGTAGTGCTTAATAAATGTTAGCTGTTACTATTTCAATATTAATCAGACCAAACTGCTTTTTGAAACAGATTTATTGAGATATAATTTTCTTGGTTTTTTAAAATTACATTTTATTCTACGTGTCTCCAAGGAAGTCAAAAAGAAATGCAATTAATTTGTGATGTTGGGGGGAAAAATCTTTGGTTTTACTTGTTCAACAAAAATATCTGAATCAATTATACTTTTATCAACTTTCCCTTCACATCCTAGCATTCTGTTTTGCCATCCACTGTGTATTTCTCACACATATCTATCTCAAAGTTACCTTGAGAGGGAGAGTGAAAACAAAAATCCAAATTCTAAAAGATAACACTTAATCAATGTTAAATCTATCCACAGTTATGTATATGAACAGAATCATGTCTATTGCATCCTTATAAGCTTCTGAAAATAAGCATATTTATGCTAAGAAATGTCATTGTAATATACAAATAAATAAATTTTTCCAAACTTTAGATTATTGTAAACTAAAATTAAGCTAATTTGTGATTTAAATGACTATTTATTAGCTCCTTAGAAATCAGTGCTCGTTGTTCTTTGCATTTGTCTAAGTAAACTGTCAGGTGTAGAAACTTTTAAATACCACTAATGATGCTATAGGTACAACAGATCACACCTAAAGGAATATACTTCAAAAGCAGAATTATTTTTTCATGAAAAAGATAGCAGCTGAATCGTAAAATATTTTAACACCAATGTTTTTCTCACCAAACCGTTCTCTCCAAATCTACATAGTACCAACCAAAAAAAAAAAGAAAAATTAGTTAGGAAGCTACATACTCCAAAGCACGTTGCATGTCTTACCTCTATTGTCAGTCAGGTATCTGGGATAAAATATGTAGTCTCTACATAGACAAAGCTTTCACCCTGAAAGTAAAGGAAGATCCAGCTGGGCATGCTGGCTAAGTGACATTTTCCAGTTGCCTGTTGCAGTTGTCATTAACTAGAGAAAGTGTCTATGTAACTCTTGGTCAGGAAGAATATATACTTCATCTTGCAGTCTTGTAGACTGTTTGATTAACCCATTAATGGGTGGATCAATTCAGAATAATCACCTTTATGTTTCTTTAGTCCCCTTTTGGAAATTTCTTCTTTTGAGGTTTTTTCCCCCTGCGTAACTGATAATTTACCTGTTCTTTTTCTTTTCTTCTCCTCAGAAATCTGTTATTGATATTTTAATTTTCTTATCTTTAATTCCCATTTGTTTTCAATTAGCTAGGACAAAAGTCATGGTTATTACCCCTCTCCATTTTATTTTTTTTAATTTTTTTTAAACTTTTAATTTTATATTGGAGTATAGTTGATTAACAATGCTGTGATAGTTTCAGGTGTACAGCAAAGTGATTCAGTTATACATATACTTGTTTCTATTCTTTTTCAAATTCTTTTCCCTTTTAGGTTGTTACATAATATTGAGCAGAGTTCCCTGTGCTATACAGTAGGTCCTTGCTGGTTATCCGTTTTAAGTATAGCAGTGTGTACATGTCAATCCCAAACTCCCTAACTGTCCCTTCCCCCAACCATTCCCCCCTGGTAACCATAAGTTCATTCTCTAAGTCTGTGAGTCTGTTTGTGTTTTGTAAGTAAGTTCGTTTGTATCATTTATTTTTAGATTCCACTTTCTCTTTCTCTGACTTACTTCACTCAGTATGACAATCTCTAGGTCCATCCATGTTGCTGCAAATGGCATTGTTTCATTCTTTTTAATGGCTGAGTAATATTCCATTGTATATATGTGCCAACATCTTCTTTATCCATTCTTCTGTCAATGGACATTTAAGTTGCTTCCATGCCTTGACTGTTGTAAACAGTGCTGCAGTGAACATTGGGGTGCATGTATCCTTTTGGACCATGTTTTTCTCTGGATATATGCCCAGGAGTGGGATTACAGGATCATATGGTAGCTCTATTTTTAGTTTTTTAAGGAACCTCCATACTCTTCTCTGTAGTGGCTGTACCAGTTTACATTCCCACCAATGGTGTAGGAGGGTTCCCTTCTCTCCACACCTTCTCCAGCATTTATTGTTTGTGGATTTTTTGATGATAGCTATTTTGACTGGCTTGAGGTGATATCTCATTGTAGTTTTGATTTGTGTTTCAGATATAATTTTCATACCATACAATTCATCCATTTAAAGAGTACAACTAAAGAGTTTTTGGTATATGAACAATTGTACAACCATCACCACAATGAATTCTAGGACATTTCACCACACTAAAAAGAAAGCCCATACCCTTTAGCTATCACGCCCAACTCTCCTTCATCTGCTAGCCCTAGGCAACCAAAAGTCTATTCAATACTTTCTGTCTCTATAAATTTACTTATGCTGGATGTATTATATAAATGGAATCATACAGTATGTAGTCTTTTGTGACTGGCTTCTTTCACTTAGCGTAATGTTTCACCTGTGTTGAGGTGTGTATCAGTAGTTCATTCCTTTTTATCCCTGAATAATATTCCATGGTATGGATATACCATATTTTGTTTATTCATTCACCAAATGGACATTTGGGTTGTTGCTGAATAATGCGGCTACCAATATCCCAAGTTTTTGTGTGGACGTGTGTTTTTATTTCTCTTGGGTATATACGAAGGAGTGGGAATTTCTGGGTCAACTTGTAACTGTGTGTTTAAGTTTTTGATTAACTCCCAATCTGTTTCCCAAAATGTCTGTACCATTTTACATTTCCACCAGCAGTGTTGGAGGGTCTGAATTTCCCCACATCCTTACCAATACTTTTTTTTTTTTTTTTTTTTTTTTTTTTTTACGTGGGCCTCTCACTGTTGTGACCTCTCCCGTTGCGGAGCACAGGCTCTGGACACGCAGGCTCAGCGGCCATGGCTCACGGGTCCAGCTGCTCCGCGGCATGTGGGATCTTCCCGGACTGGGGCATGAACCCGTGTCCCCTACATCGGCAGGCAGACTCTCAACCACTGCGCCACCAGGGAAGCCCACCAATACTTATTATTTGACTTTTTGATAATAGCCATCCTAGTGGGTATGAAAATGGTATCTCATGTGTTTTTAATTTTATTTGTATAAAGACTAATGGTGTGGAGCATCTTTTCATGTGTTAGTGGACATTTCTATATCTTTGGAGTAATATCTATTCAGATCCTTTGCCCATTTTTCTTTTGGATTACTTGTCTTTTTATTATGAATTTCTAAGGCCAAGATGCTTTTTATGCATAATATGAATCTGTAATTGCCACCAAACAAAATGTATAAGTTAATGTCAAACCTTATTTTTCTACAGGTACTGAAATTTTACCGCCCCCCCCCCCCCCAATATTTGTCAATGAGAGAGAAAGCTGACTGGGATATCAAAAGCAAAGTGCTTGCACATACTGGTCATCATGCGGAAAGGGGTGCCAAGGGACCCAGAGATTGCTGATCTGTTCTACAAAGATGATCCTGAAGAACTTTTTATTGGTTTACATGAAATTGGACATGGAAGTTTTGGAGCAGTTTATTTTGTAAGTAATTAAAAATTGTTTAGATCAAATTATGAAAGTTTAAATTCTGTACATTCTAACTATTACTTGTAAAATGCACTTGGTTTTAATGTTTATTCTACAAATTAAATGATGTCTACAGTAGAGGCAAATAGTCATTGCTGAAGAGCCAGTCCTAGAATTCTAGGCATCGTTCAAGTCAATGGTATCCATATCAAATGACTCTGCTGTCAAAGTAGTGCAAAAAAGTTATAAGCTTGAGTTTGAACCCTGTTCATTTCCCTTACATGCCAAGCTCTTTTCTGCCTCAGGGCCTTTATATATGCTATTCCTCCTGCCTAGAAAACTGTACATTTTTTCCCCATTCCTGTCTAACTCTTGTTTACCCTACAGGTATCAGTTTAAGTGTTAAATCCACGAGATAGCCATTCCTGTTCAACCCTCCAGCACTAAATTAAGACTTTCTTTATGGTCTCATAACACCCTGTGCTTGTACTTTGTTGCATTTGTCACAGTTTTAATTGAATAATTATGTGTGAGATTTTTTGATTCATATATGTCTTTCTCACTAAATAATAAGCTCCATAAGGACAAGAATTGTATCTACTTGTTCATTGCTATATCCCCAGTAGCTAGTATAATGTCTGAATAGTAGGAACTCAGTAAATGATGGATGGATGGGTGGATGGACAAGTGGACATCTACGCAGACAGATAGACTGACAGATTTTTAGTTAACAGTCGTGTTAAGTCAGTATCTTAGGTTAAGGGATACAAGGCTTAACCCCATCGAGTCAGTTTGAATTCCAAGACTGTGATTATCTTCTGATGAGAAGAGTGAGAAATGACTGAAATGTTAACCTAAATCATTTACCTGAAATTCATTGCATAAAATATAGTTCTTTATTTCAATAACCTTAGCAGTTTGCATCATCAAATTAACACATATTTCCTTAAGAGTACTAGTTCATTAAAGCAAGTAATATTTAAGTAATACTACCTATTTCTCCTCCAAACCTGTTAACAAATAATTTCTTTCTTAATCAAACAGTATTTGACTTTTCTTTTTAAGTGGTCCTTTATGTCCTTCCATCTGGATAGGGCTTATCTTTAGTTGTCCTTCCAAATGAGACCTTATTAATTGCATCTTGAACTCATCCTTTTGTTTCTAGCCAAATCTTCAGCCTGAGTTTTCTCAGAATGCTCTTTCGTCCCTTCATGTCTATACTCAGCATTACCACCACTTCTCCTCCCTCACCCCCATCTAATACTTGGCTCCCACTCAAGTACATTTTATCATTAAGTGACCTTCCATTGCTGAACTGGGTGCTAATTTTCTAGTTAATACCCTCATATTAGTCTTTGGGCTTAGAGTAGCATTTATGGCCCAAAGTCCTATCTTTCTCATTCACTGAGACACCTTTTTTTAAAAGGATTTTTTTGATTACAAATATATCATATATACAGAAGTGTGTATAATACATTCACACATATATTTTAATATATAATTTAAAGAATAATTAAAACATAAATCCCTTTATAACCACCAGCCAGGCCAGGAAATAGAATATTGCCAGCACTGCAGAAGCCCCTTTTTTTTTGTTTTTTTTGTTTTTTGTTTTTTTGCGGTACGCGGGCCTCTCACTGTTGTAGCCTCTCCCGTTGCGGAGCACAGGCTCAGGACGCGCAGGCTCAGTGGCCATGGCTCACGGGCCTAGCCACTCCACGTCATGTGGGATCTTCCCGGACTGGGGCACAAACCCGTGTCCCCTGCATCGGCAGGCAGACTCTCAACCACTGCACCACCAGGGAAGCCCCCAGAAGCCCCTTTTTTGTTAGAAAAATCCACTATGCTGAATTTTATGATGATGACTTTCTTATATTTCTTTATAGGTACCCACTTACTTCTCTACCCCTAATAATATAATTTGGTTTTGCTGGTTTTGAACTTTTTAACAATAGAAACATTCTGTATATATTTGGTTGTGACCTGTTTGTTTTGCTTAGAGATACTTTCTTCAGTCAATCATCTTTTCTTAACTTTCCTTCTATTACTGTATAACTAATTCATCATCTCAGAACCTCTCTTGGCCAGAGTCAGAGAGTAGTTGCAATCTCTGTTTGACTCTTCTATTTTAAAAAGCAGCCAGACCACTCTCAAAGTTCTCTTTTAGAATAAATACAATAAACCAAGTATGCTTCGAAACTTACTAACATGCCTTTTGTGCTAGGGATAAAATGAGACCTACATTGCTGTAGAAGACCCAGTGCTTTTGGGACTAAGTCCTGTCTGTTTAGCTAGAGTACGGTAGTTCCCCCTTATCCACAGTGTCGCTTTCCACGGTTTTAGTTATCTGCGGTCAACCTCAGTCCAAAAATATTAAATGGAAAAATCCAGAAATAAACCATTCTTCAGTTTTAAATTGCGGGCTATTCTGACTAGCATCATGTAAATATGTGTTATTTGTTGATAATGATAGACTAGAGAAATCACCAAGATACCTGGGTGGCTTTGATACTGAAATGTAATCATTAACTATATATTGCCTGTATACAAAAGTGTAGAGTACAGGCCCTTATAAACCCATAAGGCACTTAAAAAACAGCTTAAAGGGGAATTAACTGATACTTTACTATAAAACCTAAAAAAGCCTTAGCCTTTTATCTACAGTGGTCACATAAGTGGCACCTTAAAAATGGATTTTCTCACGGGCCACAGCAATGTGACCCATGTTGCTCCTCCCTGTTGACAGATTCTTCCTCTTCTCACTCATACCATTATGACCGAGAAGACTACCATCTCTTACTTGGACAACTGCAATAAACTCCAAACCGATCTCTGTGCATCCATTCTGGTCTGTCTCCAGTCTTTTGTCCACACCACAGTGAGCTTGAGGGTTGGTGGAGAGTGGAAACACAAATATGATCTCATCACCTTTTCTCTGTAAAGCTTTCAGGGGGTCTCCTCCTCTGTTCTTAGGCTAAGTTCACCTTGCCTACTGTAGGCAGCCTATAAGGTCCTTCATGAGGTGATCCCTCTATACCTGAACTGTATTCCCTCTTATTCTCATTGCTGTAGTTATTATATAAAATTTTTCTTTTAATCATCCATCATAGGATCTTTGTATAAACTGTTCTCTCTGGAATGTTTTCCCCTGCCATCTTCATCTTCTTAACTCCACTTTATCCTTTATCTCTCAGCTGAGGGCTCATTTATTCAGGGAAGCCTTGCCTGACCTGCCTAATCACACCCCCCATTTTTTGGTTCCCAAAGTAACACACACCCTTCTTTGTAACACATATCACAGTTGCAGTTTTATATTAATTATGATTTCATTTTTGCTGTCTATACTACTAGAAGAGAGATAGGCACTAAGCATACTTACAATTCTATCCCTAGCATTTAGCCCAGTTCCTGAAAAATTTTGAGCACCTGGTAAGTATTTGAATTATGAAGAACTCAGAGAGTTTGGAACTGCTAATTAGTACTTTTCATGAGTCAGAATCATATTAGCAAGCTGTAAAGACCAGAGTCTAGCAACCAACTTTTTTATACCTCAACACTATAATTCTGTTAGACTTTTTGTAGTTTATAGCTTTTACACAAAACGATGCCAGGAAATATGTTAAAAGTGAATTGTACGCTGGCACGGCTCTTGTAGAATCAATCAGTTGAGAATATATATTATATTCAGAGAAAATTGAAACTATTGATGAAATATCTCTGTGTATTTGGATTTACATAAGTAATTCAGAAATTAGCATGAGTAAAAATGAAATAGTAAGAAACTCTATTAAAGGAAGATAAAAAGGGCTGAGCGTGTTCATTTTTGTATTCACTTAAAAGACAACTATAAAGTTTCTAGGGTTCTAATGTTGCCTTGTTGAACTCAGCATATCATCCATAATCCACCTAAAGCAAATAATTTAGTTTTGTTCTTCTGGGTATAAATACCTTTTAGTTTTAGTTGAGGCTTAATAAATAGGGCAAAAGGAAAAGCTTACGTTTAATTTTTATATTTCTCCATAAACTAGTAAAGAGTTGACAGTAATCTAAATGTAGCTGGAAATGGTTATAAAAATATCAGAAACACATATGTGGTAAGTTCTCAATAAATATATTTTGAATCAGTGATTATTTTTTATTGGAGTGTAATTGCTTTACAATGTTGTGTTAAGTTTCTCCTGTACAATGAAGTGAATCAGTTGTATGTATACCTATATGCCCTCCCTCTTGGACCTCCCTCCCACCTCCACCCCACACATCCCACCCATCTAGGTCATCACAGAGCACAGAGCTGGGCTCCCTGTGCTTTATTTTACTTTTTTTTCCCCATTTATTTATTTATGTATTTTTTTATGTCTTTATTGGAGTATAATTGCTTTACAATGGTGTGTTAGTTTCTGCTTTATAACAAAGTGAATCAGTTATACATATACACATGTCCCCATATCTCTTCCCTCTTGCATCTCC